>NC_088602.1:142159942-142463853 GCF_036013475.1 Columba livia | reverse complement strand
GACATCTTGTTGAAAGGATGCACTGTTTGTAATTAATTAAACATGGTTTACATTTTAAGAACTGGAAACACTACTTTTCTTAGCAAGTCATCTTGTTGGTGACAGCACAATGATGTCAGATTCTGGTCCAAAGATAAAACTCTGTGGGATCAGGTGTGACTGTCTTTCTGTGTGTATGAATATAGACTGTGACAATCACCCACTGATTTTTATTTTGTAGCATTTTGTATTAGTCTTAAACTCAGTGGTATATTCATTTAGGCCACATTGAGAGGCTTTAAAGGTCATTCCTTCAATGCAAACTTGTACTGAAATGTTTGGGGTTTGTTTTCCGTCAGTTTAGCTTACCAGAGTCATGGGGCTCTAGACTTAAGAGCTTCAGTAAAAGTTGCTAACATTCTATGTAAACTGTTAATCATTTATTGGATGTTTAATTTCCTTTTACTTAGAAGAAGAATCCTCTCATCAAAGCAATTGTTAAAGTTTGTATTTTAGTAGTTTTTTTTAAGGTGTTCAATATTAAAATGTTGCGTTTTTGTTAGAAATCAGTCTTTGTTGAGCTTCTGTCATTTTTAAAAGATCACCAGTGCTTAAGATTTCGATACTTAAACTGGAGTCCAATTAGTCTAATATATATGCCTTCCCTGGCTCCTTTGGCTTTGCTCCTGTCTTCCCTTTTCCCTGCATCTGGGCACCTCCTTATATTTCTATCTTTGGAGACTGATGAAAAAGGCAACAGCTAAGTCTGCCACTTCTGCAACCGAGACCAGATAGGAGGAATCTCTTATTCAAGGGCTTAGGCAGGATTTTTACCTGTTGGGAGGGAGTTTGTATATGATGTTTCTGTTTGTAGCTGGCAGTTTTAGGAGCATTTTGTAGCAAAACTAAGGTGAGCTACATCCTTTTGTGTTGGTGTTCTCTATGCGTTTGTTGGTTCCCATCTGAACTTGAGGATAAAGTCCTGAAATAGCTCTGAACTGCAAGTGTACTGGGGACTAGAGGAAGTGTTGATACAGAAGAGCACAAGAAACCATAATTCTTCCTAATTTTTTGTTACTTCTCTCCCACGTCAGTGAGAGTGGAAGAAGTCTTTCTTCTCCTATCCTCCCAAACTTGTGATTCTCTAAAGCACCTCTGATCCTAATAAGATGCCCATTCCTAGGTGGGATGGGGCTTGAGGGCTTCTTGCATCTGTTGGGAGGTATCTAGAATGCTGCTTGCCTCTTCCTTGCAGTGCTCTGGCAATGGTGTACAAGGGAGTGTGTGTGTCTGAGTGTGTGTGTCTTACAGCTTGGCTGGAGTACTGGAGAGCTTTGCAGTGTCCAGGAACATGTAAGATGATACCACAGATGCTCTCCTGGTAAACTTCAAGTCTGTGGTCTGTGAAAGGTGTATTTGATGGGTGGATTGTTTGGTGGATAAGGAACTGGTTAGATGGTCACACCCAGAAAGTAATGGTCAACGACACAATGTCTGGGTGGACACCAGTGACAAGTGATATCCCTCAGGGGTCCATACTGCAACCAGTAGTGTTTAATGTCTTCATCAGTGACATAGGCAGTGTGATCAAGTGCACCCTCAGCAAGTTTGTAGTGACACGAAGCTGAGTGATACACTTGACACACCTCAGGGATGGAATGCCATCCAAAGGTACCTGGACAAGCTCAAGAAGTGGGCCAATGCAAACCTCATGAGGTTCAACAAAACCAAGTACGAGGTCCTGCACCTGGGTCCAGGCAATCCCTGGTATCAATACAGGCTGGGGTTGATGAAGGGATTGAGAGCAGCCATGCAGGGAAGGACTTGGGAGTATTGGTGGGTGAAAGATTGAACATGAGCTGGCAATGTGTGCTTGCAGCCAAGAAGGCCAATTGTATTTTGGGCTGCATCAAAAGGAGTGTGGCCAGCAGGTCAAGGGAGGTGATTCTGCCCCTCTACTCTGCTCTGGTGAGACCCCACCTGGAGTCTTGCATCCAGCTCTGGAGCCCTCAGTACAGGAAAGACATGAAGATGTTGGAGAGGGGCCAGGGCAGGGCCACCAAGATGATCAGAGGGCTGGAACAACTCTCTTCTGAGGATAGGCTGAGAGAGTTGGTGTTGTTCAACCTAGAGAAGAGAAGGTTCTGGGGAGACCTTATTGTGGCCTTTCAGTACTAAATAGGGGCCTATAAGAAAGATGGGGTTGGACTTTTTATCAGGGCTTGTTACAATAGGACAGGGGTGTTGGTTTTAAACTGCATGTGGGGAGATTCAGTCTAGACATGAGGAAGAAACTTTTTGCAATGAGGGTGGTGAGACAGTGGGACGGGTTGCCCAGAGAGGTGGTAGATGCCCCACACCTGAAAACATACAAGGCCAGGCTGGACGGGGCTGTGAGCAACCTGACCTAGTTGAAGATGTCCCTGCTCATTGCAAGGGGTTTGGACTGGATGACATTAGAAGGTCCCTTCCAACCCAAACTATTCTATGATTCTATGTTAGGCACTGGAGAGTGTGTAGCAAGTGAAAGGTAATCTGGAGGAGATAAGAGTTTCTCTGACAGCTGTAGAGTCCTAGGATTGGAGATTTAGTATCTTACATCATGTCCATCTGCTTCTCCAAGGCACGCTAACAGCCAGTGTTCATTGCAACATGAAAATCACATTCTTTCTTACTTGGGGCTGTATGCAATCAAAATATTGTTTCACCAGGATGACAACAAAGCATAGGTTGCTCAGAGAGGTTGTGAAGTCTTCGTCCTTTGAGGTTTTCAGGACCTCATGGGCCAAAGCTCTGAGCAATCTTGTCTGAATTCAGTGTTGACCCTGCTTTAACCAGGAGCTTGGACTAGAAACCTTGTCAGGTTCCTTCTGACCTGAGTGATTTTGTAAGTCTGTGAAGCAGCATGGACAGTCCTTACCTTATAGCCATGGTATATCCACTATCATAGTATCTTGAGAACCTCTGCAAAACGGACTTAGAGAAGATATTGTCCAAACTCTAGGAGAAGAGCTGCTGCAGTGATCTATTAAGTTAGTCCTGGCACAGTCGTTACTAGTCCTGGGATCCTAATCCCAGAGGGTCATTGCCCAGACCATGGGCAGGGATGTAATAATTCTGGGGCTATCATTGGAAATGCTGTGGGCTACAGAAACTTCCTGACGGATCCAGCCACCCCAAGGACACCATGCCCCTTTTCTCTTTTTTCTGTGTTAGGGGATAGTGCATTGCTAACCCTAAAGGTGGAATGTGTTTGGAGAACAGGAAGTATGTGAGTAGCAGAACATATGCTGGGGACATGCCTAATCTCAGAGGTAAGACACTCCTAAGGTGTTCTGAAACAAACTTCAGAAGACCTCTGGGATAATGGTCTCTATCTAGATCCTGGTGGCTCATTGTATTTGTGAATAAAGGATTGTAGATGGAGCTTGACCTCTCTTTTTTAGGGTACTTTGCTCTATTTGTCAGGATTAAGTTTGATTTGCAAAGGATGTGACTTGTTTTATGTCAGTCTTGGGTGCTGCTCATTGTTCCAGGTTTTCCAAGTTCCATTCTGTGATGGCTAAATTCCCTGTGTGCTTTGGGGCATCTCGGTACCCCATTCAAGGTTGCAGATACTGCTTTGCAATGAAAGTGGATTATTTTCCTGGGACTACATGGTCTATGATAGAGATGTTAATCAGATTGTTGTGTTGGATACTATTGATCGTCAGTAGACCTTTATGCAGCATCCTATTATGGACCCCTATAGCAGCTCAAATAAATCTCTTTCTAGAAAGGTCTGCTCTTCCTTGAAGGGAAAAAGGAAGCTTACATTAAGTAGTTGAACATGTCTGAAGTTGGTGAAATGATCCCAGTGTATAAATGAATCTAGCCTATAAGTATTGCAGCAGTGAGTGTCACACAAAAGGAAATAAAGTGAATTATTTTGTTGGTTTAGCAGAGTTTGAACTGTGTGGCATGATAACTTTTAAGACCACACGTAGGTGACAGAAGTTAAAAAAAAGATCCTGAAGAGTTTTCTTGTTCATCCCTCAAGTTCACTGAAGAAAACAGTGGGTTTTTTCGTGCAAAATAGTATGCAAGTAATTAAAGAGTCTGTCATAATACTTCAATTGGATAGAAAGCTTTGATATGGCATTTTATTATTTTGAACTATTGAGTTTGGAAAATTAACAATGTTCTTTTATATAAAAATCTTTCAAAACTATCTCTGGAATTAGTCTAGGGAGTCTGTATTAGGTATCCATGGAATTATTTGTAATTTGAATCACATCATTGTCACTAGCTTAAGTAGAACTCTTGTGTTCCAATTTAATAGAAATATTCTGAATTCTATCCCTGCCCTCCACAGTGCTTGCAGCTTTCCCACCTTGTCTGTTGTTTTGAAGAACATACTCTGTATCCCATCATTCAAATAATTAATGAATCTGTCAAATAATTCTGGTCTGAGGTTAAGACATAGTATAATTTCCCAGCTTATAATTGAATTGCAAATAACTATTGTGATTTTCCGACAGGATTTGCATTCCTTTTATAGTATTCTTTCTTCAGCTTATTCATGAGAATAATCATGTGAGATAGTATTTAAAAATTTTAAAAGCATAGACTGTATGCCATCTTTGAGTCCTCTGTTTTAAACAACGCCTCTCACTCTATTGTAAGAGAAAATTTGAGATGACATAATTTGGCTTTGGAAATCTATACTGTCTATTCTTTTTAACTTCTGTGTGACTGCTAAGTCTTGTTTCCGTATTGCTCTCGTATTTAAGTCAGCCTCACTAAAAATAGTTCACAGGTTCTTCCTTTTCCTTTTGCATTTCCCTCAGTCTATATTTTGCAATCTTGTCCATCTTTCCTGAGATCTCTATGACATCTACCAGCATACCTCAGCTTGCTCAAGCCTACAGGTGACATTAAAAAAATCTAACCCAGATACTTTGTAACCTCTACCTGCTCTAACCTGAACTCTTATAATTTTGTTGCTGATATTAATTATGTTAATTATTAATTTATACAGTTCTTTCTAGGAAAGACACAGATGTTGATTTCTTCTGTTGATGCTTTTCCCTGTCTCACTGAACAGAGACTCAGCTCTTCCTGTAGTCTTTGTCTTCCAGTCAGTAATATTATAGAATACTTTCACACTATTTTACTTTCTCATTGCATTACCTTTTGTTGCTTGGCCAGTCTTGCAGTTCCCTTTTTTTTTTTTAACATTTATCTTATGTAATCTGACCTACTTGTCGCCTCCTGTGTAGTTCATGTTCATGATTTCAGACCATTGGGGAAATTTGTGGCTCATCAGATTTATTCTCTTCACCTTTTGTCCTTCCTCTAGTTTCAGATAGTGTTTACTTGCACACTTAATGTCATTTAAGATACTGCTCATCTTCCCACTGCCTGTTCTCCAAGGATTTACTTGCTTTGGGGTCTTACTGTCAGTTCACTGAGACCACAAATATCTAATTTCTGGAAATACACTGTCCATATTTTATTTTTTCTTCCTCTTTCCATTGCTTCAGGCATGTTTCCAAATATCGCCCAGAAGCTCTATAATGGTTTTAGTGTAGGTTTAAGAGAGACAAATATCACAGTCTCGTGGTGAGGGAAATGAAACCAATTTCATATGCCTTGTATAGTGACAAAAAAAAAGTAAAAATCCAGGTAATGTTACAGTACAAAACTTAAAGACAACACACAACTGTCTGACTGTCTGTGTAGCAAATGCAGCATCTAGTAGCCAACTTCTGAGACTCCACATGAAGATATAAAATCTTTCCATCCTCTAGTGGTTTAGTAATCATTATAGAAAGATGGAAATGAAATAATGTGTACTGGATTATTTTCTTTAGATAGGTTTGCATTTTAAATATCTGCTTACAATATTTCTCGTGTTATTATTTCTCTGTATGAAAATACTTGTGTGTGCTACACCAGCTCCATTTTCCCATATCCTTATTTGTATATTCATTATCATACAGCCAAGTATTCAAATGACAGCATTTATAATATATTCCTCAGGCATTTTACACCATATTATATTTAGAGTCACTCTACAGAGCATTTATAACAACATGTATAAAATGTTTTCCTTATATCTCTTTTATATTGATCTTTTAAAAGATAATACACAATCTTTTCAGTGGAAATTTTTCCTCCTCCAGATATTTTTCTCAGTTTATTTTTTATATGACCTGCAAGTACAAATACACTCTCTAAGCAATTTGCTTTTACACATTCATGTTAATTCTTGCATGGATTTAATTCAATCGCACTCAAACACGCATATACTCACAAACACCAAAATATATGTGTGCAAGTGTGGCCTGACCCGAAACACTTGTGTACATAATAGAGGCAAAGGGACAGTGCATATCAAATTCTTACAATCTCTCTTGGGTTCTTTTTGAGCAGAAGTGACTTGCCTTTTGTGCCCAGTGGTAGTGGACGTTGTCTGGGATCTTTTCTCTCATTATTTTGTCTCGCTTCTCATAAGTCATAGGCAAAATTCTTGAATTTCACAGTCTCCTGTTTCTTTATGCAGACCTCTGGTGCATCCAGTCCTGTTCTCTGTTTTCTTGTTACTTTATCTGTTGGCAAATTTGTTCCTCTTCTCTTTGCAATCCATCATTTGCATGAAAGCACACAGATGGCGCTCTTTACCAAAACACTTCAAATGTAAAAGAAGGCATTTTAGGGACCTAATTTGAATGCACACAGTTTTAAAAGGTTTTTTTGTTTGTTTATTTTTGTTTTGTTTTCTTAGCAGCAGCATCATGGCGTTTTACAATGCATATTTATTTCTTTACATGAGATGGTGCCAGAGACTTAAATCTTCTACTAAAGGGAATGGCAGGTTTTGATGTAGTGATGAGATGTACACACTCTTATCTGTTTATCTACAACATATTGGTCTTCTCTGCAAACCTGAATGGTTCCAACAAGTTCTTTCTAGTAGCTGCTTTGTGGACAATACAATATGATGGAGACTAGGGAAGAACATCATCATGCCAAAGCAGGTGGATTTCTTTCTCAGCACCATTAAATGACTGGATGCTGGAGGCAGGAGAATGGGTGTGGGTCTTAAGGCTTGTGGGATTCCTCCTTAAGGCATATGATCTGTTCAGATCTTACAGAGGATGGACAAGATAAACATGTGTTGTTCTTATTTCTCTGGTAAACAAGACACTGAGAAAAGCCATGGTGTCCTGGCAGGTAGGAAGAGTCTCTTTAATGAGGGATTTCTTAGATTATCATAATATTCTAGTTGATTTTCTGGACAGTTAAACTGTGCAGTCTAGGTTCAGCAGCCTGAACTGTGGCCTTCTCAATCAACTTGCTCAGTGTAGGGTCATGTTCACAATCTGGTCCCTTTTTCTTCCAAGGCTTTTCCCTGCCACTTATAAACTAGACTGTCCCCTTTCCACTTCCCTGGGCAAGTTGGGTGTCATTCAGATAAATGGAGCAGAGCAGAGCATGGAGGTGTTCCCACTCCCCTCCATCACCTCCCATTCATCATGATAAGCATTTCTGGAGGAGGATAAGAAGATGCAGGTGTCCTGTCTTTGCTACACAGCAATGGCACAACCCATCTGGGGAATATAGCTACTTATTCAGGACAAGTGTCTGAGAAACATGAGCTGACCAGCATTTACTGTCTGGTAGAGGAAGCCAGTTAACAAGATCATCTTCAAGACAAAAGCTGCTGACATCTCCACACAGAAAACCTAGACCCTTAGCTGAACCACTAGAAGCAGAAAATGACAGCAGTAGCCACACTGTCACGTATGCCAGGGCAACCAGAAAAGATTGTTGTGAAGGTTTTTCGCTCCACGCAAGTTACTGCAATCAGAAATGGGATTTATGTAGGCTCTGTGGCATAGATGCTTGAAGAGGACCAATGGAAATTCATGCATTGCAGTTCCGCTGCTTCCATTCAAGTCTGATGTCTTGGCAGGTCATTACAGAGCTTGAAGTGGGTGATTTTTAGGGAGGCTGAAATTTAGACATGTAACTACCAATCTGACATCCCCGCTCAGCAAATGCCTCAGCTGGAAAATGCCTAAACTCTGTAGGAAACCCATTAGCAGTTACTGAAACGAGTGAATAGGTACTAGCGCAGACTCCTCACTCTGAAGTATCCAAAGCACTGAAGCACCGTGCTTTGAACAATACCTCCATTCTTCCTTGCTTTTCCTGTGAATCCCTGCTGGTGGCATAATGACACCGCCTTTCTTTAGAAGTGAAATCCTATCCCACCCAGTCCCTCGTTGAGATCAGTTGACAGAAGACGATATGAAGTGAGTTAATTCTTGAAATGTCATTACAGCATCTTTCTTCGGGATTAATTCAGTCTTTAAAATAAATAATGACATTGGGTGGTCCTGAGCATTGCTGAACTCCATCAGTTGCTTCTAATGTGCTTTATCAGTCCCTTAGGCGTGGAGTAGAAGCAGCAGAGAAAGAGATGACAGCATGTTCTAAGAACAATTAAAACATTGCAAATTATCTGCCTCGGGGGAGAATCATAAATTATGTACATCCACTCACAAAATTTGCCATAATTCAATTCTGAATAACTCAGCTTTTTATTACTGATTAGAGAATAAGAGACGAACTTTGCCCAGGAGCAGTCATCTTCTGGCAGTGAACTTGTGTCCTTACTGAGGCTTCCACCTGTGGGTAACCAAAGACTCTGTTTTCTTGCACCTTTGCTGATACATGGGCAAGGTTTAATCCCAGCTGGCTGGCCACCCACTGTTGTTTATTACTATCTGAAAAGAATTTCTGTGTTCAGACTGATTTTTTTTTTTCCTGGCTTCTTTACAACATTAAGCTCTTTCTATATTTTTACGCAATATTTTTATTACATTATTTTGACTTTTCTAGACAATAATTAATATTTCTAAGTAATATTGTTTAAAACTTAGTTCTTTGGAATACTTTTGTGTTGCCGTTTTTTCCCCCAACCCCTAGAATTTGTTCCTCAGACATCTATGGTTCTGAATTTGTGTCAGTGAAGGAGTAGAATTGGTGCCCAGGTACGGAATATTTGTCTCCAGTTTTGCTAGGGCCAGGGCTTTAAGGATTGTTCCCTCTTGTTTAGCTGAATGAGAAATTGTGGACCACATGAATAAATAATTTAACTAATTCTCTTTGGAAGGAGGAACAGGTAAATATTCTTTGTGTTGTAACTAAATTAATTTTTGTTCTCTGTGAGAGAAATTATTCTTCTTATACATGAGATAGATTGCATGTAATTTTACCATACTAGGCACGTTAAATAAATTAATGAAAAAATTGTAGTGCAGCTATGTGTATGTGGACACTTAAGGCAGCAAAAGAGTGGAAGGTAATGGTAATGATCTGTTATATAGAAAATTCTGTGTGTAAAAAATGGATCCAAGACATATGACTTTGATGATGTTTTTGAAGTAGTGACTGAACTAAAAGTAGTCTTATAGTTTCCATAAATTTTACCAGAGAAGTGTGGGGTTAGAATGAGAAATTTCTGACAGGGAAATGTGACTTTTTTATTTCATGTGCTGCAGGCTACATTACATTATAGAAAGATTACAGAAAGATCTTGCAGTTTTACTGTATAAAAAACTTGAAAAGGTTTAGGTTGCCAAAATCAGTGTGCTGAAGTGAATGCCACTTTTATCTAGGGATAAATTTGTAATTAATTGTTTCATTTATAGTGACAGGTATGCAGACATTCCTGAAAATACATAACAGCACAGTTGAAAGATGTGATTGTGATAGTGACAAAATGCCTGTAGAACATGAGATTTAATGCCTGGTTCCCCAGGGTGATGCCATTCAGCCAGGGCAAATTTCATGCCCCTAGTCAGGGCTTGCCGGACTACATCACTGTAGCATCCTCCATCGGTACTGAGTGTGTGGTGCCATTCTGTCCTGTGTTTGGAGATTGTCCTAGACCTAGTAGCCTGTAAAACTTTGCAAATTCCATCTTGTAAGAATGACACCTATACATGCACTGCCAGCGTGCTGAAAAAAATATTGTTCAGTCATATTTTGCTAGTGATAGCAATTACTGGATCTTGCAATATTTCTATGTCTCAGAGCCTGGTAAGGAGAATCTGATCCACCTTCCCATGAGAATGCTGTTTCTTCTTCTCTCTGAATTTACCAGACATCTAACACTTTGCTCTGATATTTTAAGTGTAACTGGTGTAAAATAGTGGGGGTAGTGAGTATCTTAACCTTTAACTTATGTTCCTGCCGTGTTTTTTTTTGTATAACTATTTTGGTTCTTTATTTGATCATGGAAGACTGCTGCTGTGCATAGAGTCAGAGGGTTCATGCCCATTTTTGTTGCTGAGATGTAAGTAAAAAATCATATGTGTCTCATTTAGAAAACTTTCCAATGCTTCAGTTCCATATGTGTCATGGAATATAGGACTTCCAAATAAAATGCCAATTTACAAATCCTGACAAACAACTAATCAGCAGAGAATTCTTGCTTTACATACCAAAACATATTTCCTATTTTGTATTGCTCATTGTTGATTTTATACTGCTTTCTAAGGCTAAAGAATATCTTGAATAGAATAAATACTAATAGAAAATAGTTTTAATTTAACGCTTATTAGATCTAGTTAATTCCTTTGCTTTCTTTGATATTCTTTATTTTGAGTCAGCAATCATACAAATGAAGCGTAGGAAATACATTTTAAAAAAAAGTCTTTCTAGAAATATTAGTCTCACCTTAATGACAAAAGTTAAAAATGAAATAGCATTAATGCAGCTATTGCTTTTATTATCCTACAACTGATATCAAAAGTCTTAGCTCACATTCTCTCAACATTCTCCTTCCTTTTGCTACTGCTCACTAAAGCTTTTCAGAATCTTGTTAATGGAAGGATTGCTTGGTCATGAATCGGGAAAATACCATCACTTTCTTAGTTTCATCTTGTTATCTTTCACTTTTTTCCCTAAATAAAACTTAATTTACAGTACTTTGAGAATTCCCTTTCTTACAGTTTGGGGTTTAAACATCAGCTCCTTCCTTCCTGATCTTCAGCATTTTTTCATCCTCTTGCATGCTGATTTACAGACCATCTGATTGCTTTCAGACCTAGCAGGGTCTGTTTTGGGCTGTGACTACTGGCCTTGAGAAGTCATATTTGTCACTTAAAGCTAGTAATGGAATATACCATAGTAACAACAAAAAATAAGTAAGATGTTGCTTATGCTGAAGTTCTTACTAGAATGAATTAAAACAAAACAATGATAAGCTGTACTAAGTTTAGACAAAGCAGCTGGAGTTATTTCTGATTTGGAGTTATATTCTGATGGCTTGCTTTACCTATATGGTATTGTACCTGTTAAATGTTTGACTGATAATTCCATAGGGTGGAATTATCAGGTATGGGGTGTCAAACTCATTTTCACCAGGGGCCTCATCAGCTCTGCGGTTGCTTTCAAAGGGATGAATCTAGTTTTAGGACTGTGTAAATGTAGGAGTAGTTACAATTGGCCCTTTGAATGCAACTGTGAGGCAGATGTGGCCCCCAGGGGAAATGAGCTTGACCCCCCTGCTTTAGCTGGTGGACCTGAACTTCCACTAGCTATTTATTGTTTCATATTTGTTGTAGTATTAGGCTACCAATCTAGAACCAAGCTTGTTGTAGCTTGGATAGTTGTCTTTTACCTTTTCTTTTTTGTCTGGCTTTGCCGTATGCACATGGAGTGAGGTGGCTCAGCATCTTGGGCTAACCCACCATCCTCCCTTGTTGCAAAGGGTATTAAATAGTCCTGAACCAGGCAGTCAATGTATGTCCATCTGTACATCTCCTTATGGTTGTGGTTTGAGACAGGGGTGGTAGGGCTTCCTCAACCTGCCCCTTCTCTCAGGAGAAAAAAGTTGCCCCCCGTCTCCTCAACTACTCCCCATAATGTGCACTACCACTGCTGCAGCTGCTCGTCTCCATCCCCACCAGCAGCTGGATCGTAGACTCAGACAGTTCCACAGTGGAGGAGCCAAAGCTGAATGTTTCATCTCCTGGTTTCAGTGTCGTCCCCATCCCATGGCCATGACTCTTGACACACTCACAGTTCTCCACTGCATCCCACTATATTTCCCCAGAAAGAGACCTAACTTCTCATACTGCTACTTTGCTCACACGTTTTTATCCTCCTCTTCATTCCCTTTGTTAAGTTAAAAATTAGGAAGGCTTCCCTACTTTTTGTATTTATTATTTAGTTTTAAGTAGTAGCAGCTATATTTCAGCCATGCTTTGTTTCTCCTGTTGTACACAGGCAAATACCACCTATCTGACTGCCTTTTGGGAGACTCATCTCGTGTGGAAGGGCAGCTGCTCCGAGACACACCAGAAGTTCACAAAGCAGCGTCTAGTCATGTGAGGGCAGCTTTAAGCTACCCCTGCCCAATGCTGGTGTTACTTTGGGAAGAGGTTGGATGCCTATGGGGTGAGCGGTGGCAGGAGGGCTAAGGAAGAAGGCAAGGTGAGGTGGTGCATGTGTAGCTGGGCTGGCTGGGGAAGGATGTGTCTTCAGTGAAGTAGTGGGGCTGTTTGCACTGACAAGCAGCTTTGCAGTCCACCATCATCTCCTACAGAAGGGAGCAAGAGTTTGTGCTTGATGCATAGTGTTTGCTATCAGTAGCAGCTGAGAACAAGCTTCACCATGAAGGTCGCGAGGGTTAAAGGGGGAGAATAATGGAGAAAAGGAGTGGCGTTGGGAAATTAGAGGGTTTGGCACTGCCTAGGAGTTTAATTGATGATCTAAATGTTGGAGTACAGTGTGTGCTTTTCATCCTTGTAGATGACATCAGGCTGGCAGCAAGAGCTGAAATATCAGAGGATATGATTAGAATTTGAAATGACCTTGATGAATAGGGAAGAACGCCCTGAAGACCTGGAAGATAATTCGATACAGAGATGCTCAGGCTCCGTGCTGAGGTGGAAATAATGAGCTGCACAGCTCCTGGAGGGGAGCTGAGGTAAGGAGGCCTTGCAGTGGCTCACGGGGCAGGAAGAGTATTTGACCATGCTGGAAAGTGGTGGAAAGAAAGAAAAAAACCCTGGAAAGGTGATTACAGTGTTTGGTGGTTCAAGGTAACTTGGACTGAACTGAAGCTAACTGTTGTGCTTAGCTTTTATCTTATTTTTAACATATTGTCACCCCGTTAGCTTTATTATGAAGATAAGTGGGGTGGCAGATAAACTGAACATTAACTAAATCCTTTTGCAAGTGTCGTTGCACCATAGATCAGGTTATATCACAGAACAGTTTCAGCAGAGTTTGTTAATTCTCACTGTATAAAAATCTGCCTGGATTTACAAAACACAAACAAACTTGTCCCTCACAGCAGAGGAGAAACTTTAAGCCTCTGTTGTCTTTTTCCATGGTAATGTAATTAAAAATACAAATCAAAACCTCAAAAAATACAAACTCAGTGCAAGTTTACAAGATATTTTTCAAGACAGCGTACTCGGAATGTGTGTCTCAGATTGCCCAGAAGCAACTTGTTGGACTAGACACAAAGAGATGTAATTTTCTTTGGAGCTGCTGCCTTGCTAGCGAATGTCACCAATTCTCAAAATTGGCTTGTGAGGTTTGTGTAAGGAACTCCCTCTCAGAGGATACAGCCATATCTATGGAAAGTTACTCTTGCAATGTGATGAGTAACTTTGAGTGGTTTTGTACCAGCAGAGAAGTGCAACCCTGGCTCCTTCCCAGATTACAGTTAGGTGATGTGGAGTAGAGTCACAGATGAAGAGGGTTACATATCCTGCACAGCTCTCTGGATGTTCCTCACTTCATCTACTGAGACACACAGCTGGGTTTCTAAGACTCTTAAGAAATCAAAGAAAGTAAGGGTTGGAGGGACAGGCTTCAAGAGTAGAGCAAGGGTTTTGGAGGATGCTGCTGCTTCTTGTCCATCTTTGTGGCACTGAATGATATAGAGGTATCTGGGCCCAAAGGAGAAACACATCTTTTCTAGTTCCCTCTCTTGATCTGGTCATTTTGGATGAAGGAACATGCCCAAGTTCCCTCATAGTTCTTGGAGGAGTTGTTCAGATGTGTCTGAGTCATGACGGACAAAAATACAAATGGTCCTGTGCTCTGACTTGCTTATAAATGCGTTGGCTTTCATCTGAAAGCATTATACTTGGGTTAGTGCTCTGCTAAGCCAAGGCTGGGTTTTACTGCCAATGGGGCTGAGGGCTCTTTTAACATTAGGTGGTATTGCCAGAATGACACAGCAGGGTGGTTTTGTCTCCCACGGGGACTGTGATTCCTTAGTTAATCTGTGCCTGGGAGCAGAGCTGTGCTTAACCTAGCTTCTAGACTCAGGGTGTCTCATGTGAAGCATCAGCGGTGTGACTATGGGGCAGATAAACTGTGTATATGGAGGTGCACTATGGGTGGCTTCCCTAATTAGTTGTTACTTATCTTACAAACCCCAGAACTTTAAAGGTATTGTTTTGTCTTGCCTTGCTCACAAGTGTCACAGCTAATAAAAGGTTGCTTGTCCAGCTGGGTTTATAAACTGGCACATGAAGTCAATCTGTTTTACTTTAGTTCAATAATAAATTGATCTGTAAGTCATAAGTAATATAGTTGTGTATAACTGATTTCTTTCACTAGAACAAGGTGAAAAAATAGTTTATTTCTCTCTTCTACTTTCTAACTTATCTTGTTTGGCCCTGCTTTAGTGTAATTGCTCTTCTGATCTGCAGAGTATCAGCTTCCTGCCTTACTGCTGCTTCAGACTCAATTGGCTTTTCAAGTTTACCTTATTAGTCTGTTCACTGCTGAATTTGCCCTTGTTGACTTAATATTTCTTGGTATTGTTCTTGGCTTATCCTATCTCACAGCCTTTATTTATCAGCAAAGTTTCTCTAGAGGTGTTAAGTGGTAGCAAACTTTCCAGAGACCTCCATAGGCAACTGACATTTCTCTTTTCCCAGACCAATTGTCACATCAACCTCTGCTGGGAGAAGAGCAACAAAATGTGCTAAAATGATCAATACTCATGGACTGTGACAACAGGACTGACCAAAAAAAAAAGAATTCCACTCAAACTCAGTGTTGCATAAACATTGCCATTATTGAATAAGCTACTGCCATTCACACTTCCAAGTAGCCAAACTTTTATTTATTACTCTACGATGACAAATTATAGTTTTTATTATTAATATATCTAGTTGTAAATTTTTCTTTAGTTCCTCAAGTTGTAAAATGTCTTCATTTTTGAAGACCCAGGGAAATGAGAAAGAATAACATAGAGACATTTAATTCCCCCCTCATTTCTCTGCAAGATTGTGCCATGCTAATAGCTTTCTGTTACTTTCTTGTCAAGATGTAACTGTCAGAGGCACTGGGGTACTCACCCCTTGTCTTGGGGGATTCTCAGCGTTTTATACAGCAAATACTGTCAGAAGCAATGACAAATGACAGTGGCAAAGGACCAGCATTGCAACTAGCAAAACATTTGCTTTGCGTACCTCCAATCTTGCCTGTTGTCTGATTATATTTGCTGGTCTAAAATCAGGCACAACCTCTTCCTACAAAGTTTTTTGCTATTTTTGCTGGCATTTTCACAAGCTCTAATTTCTCTAACCGGTTTGTATACATTTAGTCCAATTAATTATGGTGCACTTTGACAGCAGCTTTGCCCAAGTACCTTCCTAAGCCAGCGGTTCCCAAACAACTCACTTTTAGAGAGAAGTGAATTGGGAATACAGAAGTCGGGTCACTAATTGAGGTGGGAATTTCTATTGAAAGCTCTCTGCAAAGCTCTCTGCATTCCCTGTTCAGGGAAAACTGAGGAAGGATGAATTTTGCTGAGCAGTGGTTTTAAATGTCACTTTTTTCACTGGCCCTGAATCAAGTTGAGTGCAGACTGATCTCTGTGCAGGTAGGCTGTCACCTGTAGCTGTGTGCATGCAATACCTGTCAGTGATGCTCTTCTTTCACTCCCTCTTCTTCCTTGGTAGTACCTGAACACATATCAGGGCATAGACAAGGCCAGTGGCTAGGAATGCAGAATAATGGTGTTAAGGTGATTTGGTGTGTTTTCCCACATTGCATTTTCTTTTGGCAGCCTATGGTAATCACGACTAGGTGGCTTTTCAAAGGCAGCTTCAGAGCTATTGCCTTGATGCTGTCTTGACTAATCTTCATTCTGGGTCATTTTTATAGAAGATGTATTTCTCTGATGTCTACTTTTGATGTGGCTTTTACATCTGTGTCTGGGTGAAGCTCACACCATTAGCAGTGTAGTGTGTGCTGTTTCCCTGGAAGGAAAAAGTCACCTCTGAGATTGCAGTGCAGGAAGCTGTGGGAATTTGTATAATCTGATCACTTCTGGCAAGAGCAGTGGATGAGCATGTGTCCCCCCATGGCTCTGAACGGGACGCTCAACTGACCTGCAGGAAGCCATCGCTTCCTCTGCTTTGGTGTTCCATTCAATAGGATGGCATGAATGCCTGAGTCCAGAAATCTGCTTTATCACTGTGCCATAGCACTTTTCAGAGTCCAATAATCCTGATTCAGGCAGTTATAAAGTGGGACCTGTGGGATCTCTTCTTAAAGAACAACAGTAACTTCTGGTTGTCCTTAGTTGAGGGAGGTGGGAACAATTGGCTGGGATCCCTTCCCTTGAGACCTGGTGCTTATTCTATCATCTAAGCAATGAGGTAGCAGCTAAGGATTGGTTGTCCTATGTTATTAAATAATTTTCCTCCTCCTGGATTTGCTTCTTTTAGGAAATGAATAGTAATACAATTTCCCTAGTTTATTTAATTGATTATTTGGCTTGATAACCCTATGTCATCAGAATGTGAGAAGAAAAGCTTTAAATATTCAAGTCTGCAGGCTGACCTTTAAGTCTTTGTTCTTTAGCATGAATTTGAACTTTCTTGCTGATTCATTGATGCATCTTAATGGAAAATTGATGTTTTTTGCTACCTAAAGATCACATTTACATAAAAAAAGAGGAAAATAATATTTTAAGAAAAGATTTGCTAACAAAATGAAAACTATGGCTTTGATATATGCCCTGGGTATCAGGACTTGAAATAATTTTCATTGAGGAAAGGCTCATGATAATGCTGTGACTTTTTCTCTCATTAAACTCTTTGCTATATTGCAAGGAAGTAGGCAATGATTACCAGTCATTATCTATTCTTGCTTTACAGAAGATCAGCATCATGAGATGCATTCTCTGACCTTCATTTTCAAAATCAGTAGGGCTGAAAGGCTTATCCACTACTTGTTCTATAAAAACAAACAAAGCCTAGAAATCAACAAACAAAAAACCCTCAACATCCTTCTGTTTTCTTATTGGACTAGGACACAAAGTAAAAATCTTACAAAGCCTAGAGTGAGACTGGCAAAATGCCATTCTAATGAAAGAGCAACATTACCAAGTCAATAGCAAATGCCACTAAGAGTGCCATTGACTTGAAAAGAAGAATGCAAAGATATTTCTGTTTAATCTGAATAGCATGGGTCAGATTTTGTTTTTCATGCTAAATTCTGTTAGGCAAAACTGGAAAAAGGTTATGGTGGCTGTGGCAGTAGCAAGAAGCTGATGCAAAGGTTAAGCCAAAGCCAGGCCTTTCACCTGGAGTCCTTCAGTGCAAACTGGGGCAGCTCCCCTTTTCTTTTCCTCCTTACCCCTGCTTTTGCTTTAACCTATACCAAGCAGCTATGGACCATCATGTGGATATTTAGGAACTGAGAAACATCAAACTTGTTCCTCTTTCTTCTCCTCTCACAGTGAAGATATGATGAGACAGTTACCTTCTAATCTTGGCCCACAAACACCCAAGAGCCTCTATGGACCCTCCTCTCTTTCTTCCTCTTTTCTCATACAGAAGATACTCTTATCATAAAGAAATTGTAATCAAAACATTTTGACATGTGTGTGTGGGGTGGAGAGAGAGAACAGATTGCAAGGAGAAAGGAAATTTGGGAGCTGCATAACTTCTTGAAGAATGTGGAAAATGTGATGTTGGGATGGCAGAAGTATTGTTTGGGTTGGGGCAACAGAATAAGAGACAAACTGGCTTTCTTGGCAAAGAGGTGTCTTTGAGAAAAGTAGTTGTGTGGATTTGGCGCTAGTGTTGTTGTGAGTCACGTTCCCTTGCTTGCAGCAGTGGATTAGGCCTGCAGAATTTGTGACACTCATGCTTTATTCATGTATATGTATGTACACACACATATATGCACATATACACATGTGGACACAACTTTTTTAATGTCTGTAGCATGCAGCATTGAAAAACTGTTGCTATCTGTGTTTGCCAGCACTTTGCGTGCTGTTCTTTCCATGAGACCACTCCTACCACGGTGTTTAGGAGAAATCAGCCAACTGATGATAAATAACAGGCTGCTTGCGTGATTGTTTATATGGCAGGAGGAAGGACTTCTCACCCAGAATTAGTCATACATGCTAAATACCACCTCAATCTTCATGCTTTTTTTTTTTCAGAGTTGTTCTTGTTGTTTCTTGTTTCGGTTTTATCAAGGCATTCTTAGTTTTTCAATGAAAAAAAAAAAACCTCTTGGAGAAATTTAAAAGAAAGCATATTTGTGGTTTGGCAAAATAAGACTAAGATGACAAACTTTCTGCAACAAACATGTTTTTTTGGAAAGGAGTTAGTAAGAAGATTTCTCACTCTTGACAAAAACATTTTTATCAATAATACATGGTGAAATTATTTCATAGTGTGCTTTTTTGATAAGTGATGCTTTTGAAAACTAATAAATTTGTAGGCTTTTTATTTTTATGATAATTAAATGCTTTTTTTCTTGAATAGCATTGGACAGAAACTGAAAAATACTGGTCTATCCACATCTACCACCTCCAAGTCTTGGTCCCCTGTAGCCCCCTTGGAATTTAAGATGACATTTTTGAAAGGCATTTTAGCTTCTAGAATTCAAAATAATGTCTGGAAAAAAGAGCGTAAGTACCAAGTACTTATGATTTTTAAAATTAGGTAAGACATGGCTTACGTTTGCACTGAAACTAAGGCAGCTTTGGCCACATTTTTTGTTAAATTAGCTTCCCATTACATGCCTCTGTAGTGCATAGTGTGTCACTATTTACAGCACACTTGCACCTTGGCTTCCCTCCCCTTACACCTAATTGTAATGGCAATCGATATTAAAACCTCATTCCTATCCCTTTCCAGAAATGCAGCTAACTGGGGATTTGACCCTACTCAGATTTGATCCGCCCTCTTTCCCTGCCTTCCAAAATTTTGCCTGTGTCTGTGTCTATGTGCACTCCTAGGTTCATCCATAGGTTTATAAATGCCACGTATTTTGACCAGTCCTGACTTGAGACATATCTGTAATACACATATTATTAATTATACATACATGTTTTTAGGAATATACGCATATGTATATTTACAAGATTAAAAGTTTCTGAAAATGAGATTACTGCAAGGCATTGCAGTTGCTAGAATTAAAATGGAAGTACTGAAACACAGAACAATTGCAGTTTGTGCTCAGCGTTCAGGGTGTCTGATCCTGCTGTGCTCCTGCTGAGCACTGGAAGAAGCTCAGATAATTCACCTATCATGAAAATCTTCATGAAGTGTTGGGGAATGAGCCAAGATCCAGTAGACCAGCTAGGGGAGATGGGAGAGGACTGGTGGCAGTCTGTGCTGCGCATATGCATTTGAAAACAGAATTGTTACAGCAGCAAAGGGAATGGAGGTGTTTTGATTTCAGGCTCTTCCAATGAAGATAACTGGAAACACAGACTAAAGCTTTTATGTTATAATATAAACACTTTTTTTTTTTATAGTTTGATAGCAAGGACCTCCAGGGATGTGGCATTCTCTTCATCTACAAACACACTGACCGAGTGCCTGAACTCAGACCTTAAGACAGTGTCTTTACTTTGGTAGGTGGAGATTTTTGACTATTGAATTTTCCAACTGTGAAGATTTTATTTCAGCAAGAAGGATTTTTTTTTTTTTCCAGAACAAGAAAAGGTAAGAACTCTTCTGCCCGTAAAACAAACACCTTGCTATTCATCAATGTGATTTCATTATCTTACTGAGCCATTGCTTCCAAATGGCCTTCAAGAAATCATTTGAAGTACAGTGAAGTGTTTGTCATAGAGTCAGAACGTTCTTGGCAATCCAGAGAATTGCTAGATTAAGTTTATCCAACAGCCTGAAGTAGTAGTATATACACTTATTGGAAACACATATAAACCAGGATTATTCCTCCTCTCCCTGCCCCACCACCTATGCAATAACATCCTTAAACTTATCTCAGCATATAGTAGGGTCTTGAGGTAAAAGCATACCATATTTCTGTGGACTTTTAAAGCTGTTCATGCCAGCATTATAGTGTTAAGTATAAACTTAAGTCCTTATGCTGTAAAACTAAGAATTTGGGGTAATATTTTCAGGTGCCAATGGTATGTTGCTCAGGTTGTTACAAACTTCATGCTGCTGAAGACCTGTCCCTATTCCTTTCTGGGAAACACTTATCAGAGATGGACCCTTCCAGGTCTTATGTATGTGGGTTAAAGTCTCACCGTCATTACTTTTTAAAATTTGGGGTTCCCCTTCCTTGATTTCCTTCTCCTGGCCTGTGCAGCAGGTCCTTGTGCTGGCAGCTGTGGTGCAGATGTGTACAGATGTGGTGCAGATGCAGCCCGTGCTGAACTGCAATGGCCAGCAAGTAACTGTATCTTCTTTAGCAACTTAACCAATGCAAAGCGACCATAGTTTTAAAATATTTTGTTTTATTAAATGTTTAAAATAACATAAACATATTAACAATTTTATGGCTGAGGTTCTCATAATTTGTGACTTTATCATTTTATCTGATTTGAGAGCTCAAAAGATTACACCTTAACATTAGAAACTTTGTAATTAAGATTTATAACAGTAAGTTGTCTCATAGCTAACAAGAAAATAGAAATAGCAGATAGAACCATATAAATTTTTGACAGTGGGAGCGTACATATTTTACTATAAACTGGTGTCTGCCAAGATTATGTATGAACAAGAAACTTTTGTAAGCAGTTTCATGTTAATCTGAACAAACCAACTCAAATCATAGTTGACATTTAAGCAATAGAGAAAAGTGGGATAGTACATCTTTAATTATTCCCCAAATACACTTTTTTCTTTTTTATTTTTAAATTCTCTTCAGTAAGTCTGTACCACCTTCATACCAATATTTAGCACCATTTAATGGACTATTCACCATTTAGCTTCTGCGGAAGGTACAGGATGGTGTTTACTCTGCATTAGAATAATGGGTCCAATTACAGTAAAAGTTCATCCTTGCTTTCTGTGGTAGAACGTCAATGCTGGAAGAGCAACAGCATGCTTTTGACCATGAAGCTGTAGCTTATTTACAAACAAAAGAATGCCCCCCTCCCTCTTTTCCCAGTTGCTTATTCATGATGATGATTTCATTAGTAGTACTATAGGTTAGGTTTCCTTTACACTGGAAACTAGGATACATTTTAATCACTTCATCTTTAATTGGAACAATGCATACCAAACAAACACAGCCTGGCCTTTCAATATGAGCTCCACTGTTTTTACCATCTCTGTATGTTGTATGAGAAAACTGGTGCTGAAAGATGTAACTATACACCCAGACATATATAACCATGTTTTCTTAAAAAACGTGAAGTAGCAAATCTCTTGAGGAAGTGGGTAATGTGCCAACAACCTGTATTATACCAGTATGCCTGTTACCCCCTCTGCCAAGGAAGAACTGTGTTTTCTCAATGAAGCTCTTGGGGTAGAGGAGCGAGGTTTGTTTTTTTTTTTACCAGACGTGCTGAAGATAAACAGCTTTGGTCGTCAGTCAAAAGGTAGTTTAAGCTCAGATTAATTTTAGGAATTTTTTTTTTTTTTGTTATCACAATTTAATACAAGAAGAGATACTTCTTAATTGCAAGCTTATGCCAATTGCTTTTTGGCAGTGAAATTATATTAGGTGTTTCATTGCTTTTGCACAGCTGTTCATAGCTATAGCCTGCAGACTAGTGTACATGTATAATATTAACAAAACGTTAGTACATTGGATTCAGCAGACGTCCATGTTATTTCTGTAGAGCACTGCAGGCTCCTGACACGGCGATGTGGTAGATGCACTGCAAGTTCATAGTGTACAATCAATTACAAAGGATAATCCCTTGATACTGTTTGTGGCAGATATTTTGTTTTGTGGCTGTGCAGAATGACTGCCAATACTGTTCTCTATGCTGCTTGTTGGTAGCTGGGGGAAAGGACAGAGGAGCCTTTCAGTTCATTTTCTTTATTACAAGAAACCAAACTGATAACAAAATGCTGACTGAGTGTGGCAGCTCATAGTTCTCTGATCCTTTTAGTCTCCCTTTCCTGGTCGAGCTGGCTGCTCTGTGCCTAGCAATGCTTCTGCTATCTGTGAACAGAGGCAGCAAGTGCACTCCTAGTCCTCTCTTCTCCCCACAGCATTCACCATGCTACCCCTGTAGGGGAAAAAATACCCCAAACCAACCCAAGTCCTGCTTCAACCTTATAGTTGTGAGTTGTTCACGCTAATTTGCGCACAGTTACCACAGGACCTCCAATTTAACTTAATAATAACAACTATATTTCACTTTTCTTTTGTCAAAAGCTTGTGACTATAGATGAAAGAGCGAGAGAGAGAATAGGGAAGAAAAGAAGCGCTGTCACTTGTTGTTTTCTTTTAGATGTTCCCCCCAGGGCTTGGGTTTCTTCAGAGCAAATACAAATACAGTGGGGAGCACACAATAAAACATCAAAGATAAGTAAGTCACTGCTTGAGGCAAGAAAAAGTTCTTATACTAGGTCCAGCTTTCCGTGAGGACAGTCATGACTGGCAGCCAAAGGCCACTGCCACATGTCAGTGTCTGCATTGAGGTTTGTCTGAAATATCTCTGTGGTTCAGACAACCACTTGAAAGCATATTAAGCCATGGGAAAATGCATTAAAGATTCAAATTTCACTGCATGTTATCTCTCTGTTAAGGAAAACTAACAGCTTGATCCCCCTCCAGGCAAGGCCAGAGCTCTGGAGAAAGCTGCTGGCAATGCTGTGTGGGCTATGAAAGGTCTCCAGAACAGCAGATGCCATCTGCAACAGCTGTGTTTCTGCAACATCCCAAGCAGCTCCTGCTGGTTTTTCAGGGCTGAGTAGTAGCTTTGCTGTGACTGTTACCTTCAGCAAAATGCTGAAGAGCTTTAAAAAGTGATACCACCACTGTGAAACCCGAAGCATCTTTTTGCACATGCAGAAAACAGGTCAGGATAATGTCGGGTGAGCAAAGATACATCTCAGACTTGTTGGGACAATAGAGACAGTGCAAATAACTATGAATGCCATCAGGCATACGTGAGGAATGCATGGCATGACCAGCCTTGGGGAAGGGAAGGCAGGACACTGTACTCATAGTAGGTCTGGTCTACATCAGTCAGCTGTTGTATGTGTAACAGGTCTGCAGTATTTGAATTTTCTGAGAGACTCAGGTTTTTGTCTATCATGTGCATGGCCTGAGACTTATGATCCTCTTAGATGTGGCTTCTTTTTGTACATAAAGCAGGCACTTAAAAAAAGAATGTTAGGATATGAGTTAATATTCTTTCTTACTTTTAAAACAAAGTTAATTTCAAAGTAATCTGAAATTTTGTTTTGTTTTTTTAGCCTTTCATATGAGTAAACTGGAAGCTGGCTGATGACCTGCTTATTTACTTGAGGGAATGAAATCTTTCTAGAGGAATCCCAACAGCAACCTCCCTCACTCTGCAAAGTAGCTACAGTCTCTACATTTCCAGGTTAGCAAAATGCAATGCAGCTAACCTTCACCATATACACTGCTATGGAAGCTTTGCACGTGATATGTCTGGTATCTAGCACCTGAACCCATGGCTCCTGGTTTCCCAGGCAGTGACACCTTGCTAATGTGCAGTGCACAGCATGCACTGCCAGCTTTCTGGAGTTGGAAAACACATAGCTAACAACCAGCATGGTTTCACTTTGAAAGTATGTTTTCAAGGCAAGAACTTGGAAATTTTGCATTTTGTAAACTCGATGTTTGACCTCACTGAGCATAGATCAGAATTAACGTGTGACAGACACATGGGCCTTGGCTTGGGAATGCCAGAGTCCTGCCATTTTAGATACCATGTTTCTGGTCACGTTCTGCTGCATCTTTTGGCAGTTGCCTGAAACCAGACCTCTGGGGCATAAGGGGGAAGATTAATTTCTTTCACCTTTAGAAAGACTTTTGAACCAGCTTGGAGGCCTATGATATAAATATACTGTCATCTTAACTTGCTCTTGCCTTCAGTGGCAAAAAACAAGGACAATTTTTGAAGAAAGCCGGCTTTGTAAATGCTCTGCTTTTCTCAGTTCTCAAAAGAGCAACTGTGTCATTTTTTGTGGCATAGCACTACTTTTTCAAACAGCTAACATGACACAAGACTAGAGAAATTGGATGCTGCATTGTTTCAAAAACTAGCTGTTGGAAATTCTGACAATCTTAAAGTGCTTTTTCAGTGTTATCTGAATAAAAAAATATTCCAGTATTAGGTTTGACTTTGAAACATCAGATAGCACGATAAATTTGTTGCTGTTGCACTAAGGCTGTTGTTGCACCAGCTACTTTGAAGAAGGTTCTCTCTCCCCACAGGAATTCATACTTCACTAGGGGAAACAAGTATCTCCTATAGCCATGAGCGTTAGGGAGATCCTTGGGTTCCTTTCAAGCTGCAATGTAGGACAAAATGTGTTACCTTCACAGTGTATGTTTAAAACAGAAGTCAATGAAACCTCTCCTACTGTCAACAAAAACAAGTTTCAGACTTCTAACTTCTACTGACAGGAAAGGCAGCAGAATTGGCCTGATGGAATTTCCTCCATACGTGTCTTTACACTTTTTTTGCCAATAGAAGTGATCAACTGCAAAGTGATTGAGCTGTAATGAAAGCGGGAAAGCCAGTATCAGGCTCTTTTTGAGCTACCGGGAGAGAAGTTTTCTACAGACAAATCCAAGGGGGAAAAGGACCTATTCCTCAAAAATAATAAAGAGTTTCTGAATTCTTCTTCAATCTTTTAAGAAGTCTACTCTTCATTTTCTGAGTAAATAGAGCATATTTTCAAGCCAAAAAAAATGTTCAAGCAAAAGTGATAAATCCAAGAACAGGGTGTTTTAATAGACTGCAGCCTTAACCACAGAGAGAATAAATACCTCTCCATAAGCAAGCAGCTCATGAGTGAGTAGAGTTAACACAGGTACATGAACTCAATGCATGTCTTCAGTTATGGCTTGAAAGTATCAGTCCTCAGTAGCAATATCAGACAAGATCTGAAAACTGTTCAGTGTGTTCACTGGTCTAGTGTAACTGATTCTTTTCTCCTCTAAGTTTTGAAAAACTGAAAATTTGAAATGGTGTTTTTTCTATAAGGTATTATGAAACAATAGCCTCTTTAGGAAGACCTCTTACAGGTTAATTTCCTTGACTGGGTCTTCTCTGATGGCATCCTTTTCTCCTAAGGTAGTATGCTTTAAATTAGCCTCTTTTGAGGAAGAAGATAGGATTAGGAGAGCCTAGGTAGTACATGGGAAGACAGTGACTTTGGTTAATCCTTACTCTTGCACATCAGACTCTAGATGAACGGTTCCAGCTTGACCTGTTCCTAAAGCTTCATTTATGGCTTTAAAAATTGGCCTGGTCCTATGGAAGAAAGACCACCATGTATTAAAGCATAAATTAAAATAAAAAATGTGAACATACAACAGTGCGCAATAAATGCAGGCTGCTGTTGGAGGGAATAGATTTTTATGCTACTTTCAGACCCCGACACCCATAGTTGCTGATTAGAGGAGATGGAGGTCCTTCTGGAAGAGGCTGGTTGCTGATGGACGGCTTCAGTGCCTGAGGGTACTGGATGCCCTGAAGTAGGAAAGGAACTTGTAGCAGAGGCTCACCACAAAGTACCAGATGTTTCGAGCCATCTGTGACCTTGCAATGAAAATGCGCCAGATGATCACAAGGAGGGTGGTGTTGAATGCATATCGGATGTTCCTCAGCCTGAGAAAGATAAAGAGGCATCTTATGGAGGAAGACAAAAGCACAAAAAAACTTAGCAGCTTGCTTCGGTTGCTACAGGTAATTTTATAAGAAATCCTATATACAAGTGGCCCTTGGGCTTTTTGCCTTTCCTCTATTGGTGAAGAGACTGTGCCTAAGATGTCCCTACCATCTTGCCAACGACTGTGTTGAAGTTATGGGATAGTTAACAGAATAGGTGGAATACCTTTATTGCAAGTGTCTCTTGTTCTATGTACACTCATTTCAGACCAGAATAGACACTGAAGTCATACAGAGAGTTGTTTTTTTACTGATAGTCTAGGTCCAATACCTTGTGCTTTCATTTGATGAGTAAGGTTCTTGGTTGAAACCTTGTTTTTAATGTTGGGAAATTACTCAATAACTATAAATGGTCTTCACTTTTGCAGTACTGCAAATAGGCTATGAGGTAGTTAGTGGCCTTTTACAGAGGTTTCTATAGATCCTTTAAAAACGAACAAACAACTTTTTAAGGATTCCTTCATAGGGCAGCAGGCTGTTTTATGCTTCTAGTATTTACAGTGCACAAGAATGTTTTTTCTTAAAGGAAAGAACAAGGCTCTTACTTCAAGAGAGCTGCTCTTCCTCCTTTTGCCTGCACTTGTCAGTAAAAGGGCTGGAGAAGACAGGAAGAGCACAATCCTTAACTGAACAGGGGAAGGATAATCTCAAATTGCTCATCCAGGTTCTCTTAAACTGCCACCAGGGATTGAATGCATAAGGCCTGCACTGATTTTGGAAAATTTTTGTCCATTCCTCCAAGGAATTAGAAGCTCCAGCTTTAAAATGAAATCTAAAATCATACAAATGTCTGAAGTTTTTATGCTATGTCTTTGAATTGCTAAAAAATTCTAGGAGCTTCACAAAATCTAAATTTGACTTGTATTTTTCTATTGTAATTCTGAATGATGAGGAACTTCTGCATTCATTTATTCCTCTTCTGCATTGTAACTTAATTACTTGGTCATCTGCTGGGAAAGCATAATATCTAGTACCTAATTGTTAGTGTCATCAAAAGTCCTCTTTCTTACGGGATGGAAAAATGAAATACTGTCAACCCTCTGCCCTAAGAAATAAGCTATGTTCTGTTTTTTTCCATATTATTCAACAACAGTTATGACAATGTAAATAGAACATTTTTCCTCAAAAGCCATTCAAAGTAGCCAGGAGCTCTTGTCCTTGTCACTGGATATGACTTACTTTCGTAAGTGCTGCCTTGCTGCTGGAATGCCAGACATGTCCTCATTTAGCAGGTACTTCTTAGCACCCAGGCAATAGCTTTCAATGTATTCTGACCAGTGCAGCTGACGAACATCGAAGTTGTATAACTGGGATTTAAAGACAAAGAGCAGAAGTTAAACACCAGAGTTCAAAACAAGTTCCCTTTAAGCATCAATTCTTTGCTGACTTACATTCCTCTGAAGTTATTAAAGCCATCAAGTTTCTAAGAACACAGGGGCACTAACAAACTATATTTCACAGCTGTCGATTGGTGTCTTACCCAGCTGGGAATGTGGGAAAAGCAAGGAGAAATTTAGTGCTAACTGGCAGATAAACTTGTCTTTCAGGTGCATAAACACATGTATCTATACACACATATGCTATACACACATACACAAAATTGTGGAAAAAAAATGGCATTCCACTCAGATAAATAGATTAATCCAAAAACCTCCACGCAGTTTTTAATGTGTCACTAAAGTTATGTGCAGATAAATTAATTGGACATTACGTCAACAGCTGCCTCTGCGTCAGTATTACTCTGTGTTGTGCTGCATTCTCTCTCAGCATCTAGACTGACAAAAGTCCAAGAAATAGGTTACTTTGCTGTTTGGCATCAACAAAATCTAACTGTAGAGTTAATTACCCCTGAAAAATTCAAATGCTATTATTGGAAAAATTGTTAGCAAGCTCTCATGTGGTTGTCTGAGAGCAAAGAAAAGATCTGTAAAGAGGAAGAGGGATATTTGGAGAGAATGTTTTTGTTTAAACAAAGGAGTGAAGTGAATGGCATTTCTTATTTACAGGGTCTTACAAGGGAAGATACTCAGTAAAGTATCTTCCTTTCACCTCTATGCCAATCCACACGATTTGCTTTGGTGCAAGAGCTTTGGTATCAGACCAGCAATAGCTGAGCAGAGAGGGGTTAGCTAACTCTGTCAAATACAGGGGATTAGCTACTGCACAGATCCTGGTGTGTCTGTCAGATACATACAGAAATGTGCGCTACCCAAAAACTGTCTATTAATAGCCTGAATGCTGCTCACAATGCAGCAGTGGTAACACGGGACGTGGTTCATCTCATAGAGTTCTCATAAGCAGCTTGGTAAGCCTGAAACTCTGCCCAGCTTGCACTGAGTCCTTGATGTTTATTTCTTGTTTATCTGCCTGAGAACCAGCTCCTATCCTGCCATTTATGTTCTCTCTATTGTAGTCACAGCAGTGCCACTACCCTTAGAAGTTAGAATTTGCTGCATACTCTCCCTCTGCAGATTAGGGGAGAAAAATCTTGATTCTACTACTCAGAGTCTGTGCAAGAATTTAATAATGTGAGTGAGACTAGTTTGATGTGAATGCCTAAGTATCTCTTTTCAATGAGATACTGACCCAAGGTGTGTTCAAGTTTATCACAGAACTACTCTTTGTGTTCCTTCAGTCTTTCAGTTACAATCCCATTCTTAAGGAGTACTATTTCAAACCTATAAAGACTACAGCAGGGCCTGACATACTGCAAAGTAATTGTTCTCTGGGGACTTAAATCTAACAGGAACTTTTTTCATGTTGTTCAGGGTAAGACTCTATATATTAATTAAGTTTTCCCTGTGCAGTGCCCATTACAACCAATGTGGATGAAAATGCCAAAATCATTCAACTATTTCCCATCTAGATCTCCCAACAAAAGCTACCGACTGCCAGAAGAGATGAGGGAGAAGGGGATGTTGTAAAGGAGGTTCCTGGTTTTGCAAGAGCAAAACAATTAGAAAATTAGGATGAAAAGATAGTGGGAATACTTCACAGTTTTTAGTGATTAATTAATTACCATGAAAATCCCCAAAACACATATCTTTGCATTACCATTGATGCTGTCTTTCTGGGGCTCCTGTACAGCACATGAGTTAACATGGTCACATCATACCATGAAAGGGGATGCCTAAAATTCTTGGGGACCAGAGCTGTGATGTGAAAACTGGAACTGACAATTTCTTTTCAGAAAGAGAAATGTCATGTGTCCATCAAAAAAAGGAATATCCTTAACTTTCCTATCCACTGAGTATTCCAGTCTATGTAGCCAACCACATGGCAGGTAGTAAAATGGCCACTGCTACCTAGGATGCCTTTTACTTCTCCAACTCAAAGGCCTGAGTACAGCTGGGTCACTGGGGATATAAAGTTATGTTCCCTTTGTACAATCCATTTTGTCTGTGGAAACAAATCCAGATTGTTTACAGGCCAAATAGAAAACTGACAGCACAAGGCAGAGAGGGGCCATGTTAACTCAAAAGACTGCAGTGATTGACCTGTCTCAGAAGAAAGAGCAATACACCTCAAGAGAAAACATTCTCCTGTAATAAACAGAAGGTTTCTGAAACGTTAATAAAACAAGGGGGAAATAAATCATTTCAAGCTAAAGTCAGTTCCAGTCATCTAGGTGGATGTCACTCATAAGCTTAGCAGTAGACTAAAAACAATTGCTGCAGATGAACAGAACTGGTATTTAGCAATCCATATTTAAGACATGCTTACCTTTTTGTCCTCTGTGTTAAGGTGACTCATTAACATATTCATATTATCTGAAGACCAGTCCCAAGACTGGGTGGAGAAATACTGCAGGAGCATCATTGACTTGTGAAGTCGATTGATGATCTTCATCATTCTGAAACAGAGGAGGAGAGTCAGAGGTGGATAAAAAGTCTGACCTTATGCAAAAGCTGTCAGTTTGCTCTGTAGGTGTTTTCACCAATCCAGATGAATAGGCATTGCATATCCTGATGAGCACTGCACTTCTGCTCACCAGGCCGAGCACTTGCTCAGCAAGTCTAACTGCTCCAGCTGAGTCTTGAGCCTACAGCTCCCCAGCTTTTATTGTTCACTGGAATGTTGGGCACAAACATGCATTTCCCAGGGCAGGACTCACGCCTAACTTACTGGCCTGAACTAAACAAGGGTTGGAGGCCATACCTACATCATGTACCATGTGTGAGGGGAAGAGCCCATCTGAACTGATATGAAGTCTGCACAGGAGATTGTAAAACCACAAAGGTATAGTCCTTGCTACCCAAGGTGGGTACTTATCTTTCTACCACTCTTCTGGTCTCAAGCCTGAGCTGGCTTCTGAAGCAAGGCTCTGATTTTTGGAGTTGGCTTCAGTACAGAGGTGACTGCATCTGCAGCATAAATAAGCTTTGAAATCAGTTGCTCAGCTTCAGTTTTCAGATAGAATTATAGAATTGTTTGGGTTGGAAGGGACCTTAAAGATCATATAGCTCCAATCACACCCCCTATGGGCAGGGATAACTTCCACTAGACCAGGTTGCTTAAAGCATCATCCAGTCTGGCCTTGAATATTTTCAGGGATGGGACATCCACAGCTTCTCTGGGCAACCTGTTCCAGTGCCTCACCACCCTTATGGTGAATAATTTATTTCCAATATCTAGCTTAAATCTACCTTCTTTCAGTTTAAAAGTGTTACCGTTTTTCATATCAACTATGTTCCCTGATAAAGACTCCCTCCCCATCTTTCCTGTAGGCCCCATTTAAGTGCTGGAAGGATCCTATAAGGTCTTCCTGGAGACTTTTCCAGGCTAAACAACCCCAACTCGCTCAGCCTGTCCTCACAGGAGAGGTGTTCCAGCCTTCTGATCATCTTCCTGACCCTCCTCTGGACTCACTTCAACAAGTCCGTATCTTTCTTATGTTGGGGGCTGTAGATCTTGATGCAGTACTCCAGATGGAGCCATACCAGAGCAGAGCAGAGGCAGAGAATCACCCTCCTTGATCTCCTGGTCACACTTCTTTTTATGCAGCCCAGAATACAGTTGGCTTTCTGGGTTGCAAGCGCACATTGCCAGGTCATACTCAATTTTCAATCCAGCAGTACCCCCAAGTTCTTCTCCTCAGGGCTGCCCTCAATCCATTCTCTGTGTAGCCTGTAGAGATGTTTGGAATTGCCCTGACCCATGTGCAGGACCTTATACTTGGCCTTGTTGAACTTCATGAGGTTTACATGGGCCCATCTCTCAAGCCTGTCAAGGTCCTTCTGGATGGCATCCCTTTCCTCTAGAGTATCAAGCACACCACTCAGCTCAGTGGCATGCTTTTCATGTCTTTAGGCTTCTTTAATCTCTCTCCCACTAAACTAGAAACAAAAAAATATTTTTTCTTAAAAGCCATTCCTCTCCTTGCATAATATATTGGCAGTTTGGAGCATTTTTTGTGTCCTTCTGTATACAGGAAAGGTCTGATAGCGTGCACTCCTGGTGGATGACCCTGAAAATCATCCAAGTGCACAAGCTGCTTTTTTTTGGGGGGGGAGGGAGGTGGTGGTGGGGAACTGTTTGAATGTCTTCCTGGAGTGTGATTGCCCCGATAAAGATGAAAACCACTGCAGGAGCACAGCTGCTTAACTGGGACTTTGGAGATGTAGGTTCTGGTCTCTCGTGTGTTTTGGCCTTTTTGTATTATTCATTTTTTATATAAAAGGGGATGACAGTAATGCTATCCTACCCTGCACGATTATTTTACAGTTGTCCCAACGGTCATGAGTACAAAAGCCCTCTGGGAGGTGGTTGTTTTAAAGTGTGATGTGCAGTACTTGGTGAATTTTGAGAGAACACCATGTTCTCTCAGACTGGATGAGGGCAAGAGAAAGGCTGATTTCTGTGGAAAACAGAGCTGTGTTCGTAAGAAATTTTTAGCTGCCCAGAGGGTAACACAGTTGCTGTGACAAATAAAAAGCGGCAGTCTGGGGAAGAATGGTGCCAGGCCGGCCTCTCCCCATGCAGATGTGACTGCCACAACGACAAGCACTAAGCACAGCAGAAAAAGACACAATGAGTACATCAATTCAGAGGAGAACTGCACAGCTTACGCAAAGTGAATTGAAAGAGCACTAAAACCTTACATAGACACTCCTACTCAGAATTAAAGTGGCTTTCATTCTAGAAGAAAAGCACACCATCAGATTAAGGGAACCTTCGTTCTGAATAATTATGTGCACATTGATTGAATGCAGTTTATCTAAACTACTGTAAAATTACCTTAGATTAATCTTTTTGATTGTGCATGTGTAGGCAAGTACTATGGGGCAAAGCTTAGCGAATATTTTAATACCTTTTAGGAACCTGGGAAACAGTATATGGCTAGATTGCAAAGATCTGAAGTAGCCCCTCAAACTGACTCCCTGAAAGCCAGCAATATCTTTAAAGTGCTTAAAGTTAATGGAATCTATCAGAAAAAAAATTATAAAAGAATCAACTGTATGTCCCTGCTCATGTTTTGAACATAGACTGTCCACGTGGCCTTGTGTCAATGTGGGCAGAATAAGCTCTGATTGTAGATCTAGCCAAAGCATCATACCTGAGTGCCTAAAAGTGAGGGTCAAAAAGAGAAATGAATAATTTAAAGAGGTATGTATGGAAACTGTGTTTCATGCTGACTGATTGAGCTCAAATGTTGTGACCACATTCAAAATATTTATTAATTTGGATGAAGGAATGGTCCACTGAAAAAACATCAACCAAGTAGAAACACACTTTTCTCCAGCCTCTGAGAAACTATAGCAAAGACTTCTTATAGAAAATCTCATTCTCCACTGTGGAGGAACAGAGAGGAAAAATATGAAGTATTAGCTGTCACTGACAGCCGTATTAGTTACACTTCAGAAGTGCATCTTGTCTTCTAGAAAACTATTTACAGCAATGATTTCTGTATTTGCTCCCAGAGTGAGCCTTGCATGAACAGATTCTCAGCTGCGACATATTGTCCCGAGAGACTAGTAGTGATATAAACCACATTATTTACAAAGTCATACATAGATGGATGTGCAGCAATAACAGTTAGCTGTTTAGGGCCATTTTGCTAGATACCTTGCAATTCGTGTGAAATGAGCTAACACTTAAAGTAAGCTTCTCAGGAGAGGCAGTAAATATAAGTCTAAAGCTGAAGAAGGTGACTTTTGAACCTACCCTTTGGTAGATGGGGTACAGTGTGTGAAAACTACAGGAGGAACTACAACTGAGTTCCCACCAAGTATCCTGCAGTTCAAATTAGTGAAGGTTGTAGACTGGTCCTGAATAAATGGCAGACTTGTGAAACCGTAAGCAGCTCCCAAATAACCTATTGCATATAATAACTCATCACATTATGATGAGTTGAGTACGGAGACAGTAAAGAACTGAAGCCTGATTCTTGGCCCTGGCAAAGAAGTTTCTCCTTTCTGCTGGCAAATGCGGCATAAGGTCATGGAGAGAATTCAAGAAACTGCCATGAAGATGGCTTGTACTTCAAAAGATGGGAGTGACAGGTGGGAAGACAGTTAAGCCTGGATCCTCTGTTTACAGCAAAGGGAAAAATTAAAGGGAAACATTAAAACAGGTTCAGTGACACATTCAACTTTTTAAATTTGAATGTGGTTTACTGCCCTTGAAGCATAAAGGTCTGATATTTAGGTAGCTGTGAAAAAAAAAAAGAATGAGCTGCTACTTTGCTTTCTACCGCATTGCGGTGGTACCTCGATGAGCTTAAGTAGTGTGTAAAAAGAAAAGGAGAATTACATTTTAAAATAAAAAATAAGAAAAAGGACTCTGAACTTACAAGTTCATCGCTGCATCGTGTTTGCTCACATCACAGATCTGAAAGTTCAGATTAAGAGATCTTTCTCAGCTTGAGTTAATGCTGAGCTCTTTGAAATTTAATTACAGTATTGCAACCAATGTCCACTGGCTACCTATGCCGATCAACTTTATGAAATGTCCATTGTAACAGCAATGCCAAAATCTCACTGTTGCCTGTTTCAACAGAACTTTGAGATTCCAGCCTATTTTTCCTCATATTCAGTTTACCTTTATTTCTAGGGTAATTCTTGCCCCCTGGATAACTGGAAGTCTTTTTATGGACCAATTTCCCTCTGTAGCAAAACATCTGAGAGAAACCAAAGCGTTACATCAGCCAGGGATCTTCCTGCAAACAGCTAAAGCCAGCTTTCTAGCAAGCAGAAGAGCACAGAGCAGTTGACATGGAACACAATGCTGGCACACCATTCTTGTGTTGTACAATAAATTCTTCTCTGTGGTGGCAGGGAGGACATTGGCTGAGTTATGTTATTTACATCAGGATTCTTCCCACATGGGACATGTGTGCCCGTGTTCCTCTGAGCCATGACACTGCCAAGGCCCAAATACCAATTGTAATGGTAAACTGTCCTCATAAATAAAATTCAGAATTTTTTCATACTCGGAAACGTCCTAGATTTCAGGGTGCTGATCCAGTGCTGGCAACTGCTAATTATGCCATCTGATTTATGGGAAAAAAATATTAAAATGTTTTAAGCCTTGCCAGTAACAAGTCCTTGCACAAACTTAAGTCTTTACTCATGACAGATAGAGACAATCGTATCAGAAAGTTGCAGTGGTGGAAATCTGGCTATACAACATAACTTGCAATACTCTTCTGCTGGCTTGGGAACCTCTGGAGCTTGTAAAGTTCAGTTTAAAACTTGTGCTGTCCCCCAGGTACTGGAATGGGTGGGAACCCTAGGCTATGCTTAAGTATGGCCATATGCTTCCTTTTCTTTATGAGCAATCTCCTCAAGACAAGGCCTGAAGATGGGAAGAAGATCAGGGATCCCAGGCTGAGGCAGCCAGTTCACAGAACTTGTTAGAGATCTGCTCTCCATAACAGTGGTAGGTGTGTGGGAAGCTAAAGGTGTGTGGTTTCTTACCTGGGCTTTCTCCCCGTGAGCCTCATGTACAGGTCATAGAGTATGGCTGGTGCCTTGTGACTGACAGTTATCCAGTACTGGTTTATCAAGTAGTTGGACGTCAAGTGAGCATTGGGTGTTCGGAAGGCCTGCTCCAGCGGGTTCCTTTTGAACGTGGACATGACATACTGCTCTGTAAGGGAACAGACATTTAACTTAATATCAGGCACTTTATTTCAGCTGAGTTGGGCACAACGATACCAACACACTGCGGTAAAGCCCAAGTTACAGTGCTTAACACATTTATCCTACAGTTTTGCGAACTATGTCAGTGCAGGCTGGAAAAGGTCATCTCTTGGTCCCTTCTGGCATTAAAACTGATGACTCCATCTATTGCTTATTTGAAACACAATTTGACTCTAAACTTAATAGCAGCAGACATAAACTTCCTTAATAAAATGCCAAAATGGAATGGAGGAAAAGAGGGCAGTTGTAGCCCCAAATGCTTCAAACCAAGGAACTGCAGGTCTGCTTTCACCTGCAGTTCGTGTTGAAGAAATTGATAAGTGTTAACATATCTTCAGATCACTGAAAGCAAATTTTGATACACCAGCATAAAACAAAAATGACATTTCTAATTTCTAACTAAATTTTCAGAAGGGCTAATGTCATTATTAGTCTGAGTCATGGGCAAGTTGCTTACACACATAGGGGGCTGCTTCTGGAAAGACTTCATTATATCCATCTGACCCACATCTGACCCACAACAACATCTACCTCAGCCTTTTTTTCAGAGGAGCTCTATGCACTAAATCACCAAATTATCTTGCATTCTTAACTTGAAAACTAATGACAGGGTGGTAATCTTTCACACTTTTTGTATGTTAAGGCATAAAAATACATTGGGCCTGATTCTGAGCTCTTGCAATGGCACTGTGCCACAGAAGTGGCATCTACATGTGCATATCTGGGGCATTTGCATATTGCAGAGGCTTAATAGAATTGCAGTAGTTGAATAGAAAACTCTCATCCTAAGAACTTATAAACAGATGGTGCTACTATTCCTGAGCACCAGTGAGCTCAATAAAGAAGAATATGTGGTCTTTTTTTACTTTTTTAAACAGGAATTTGAGAGTTACGACATCAATCTGTGCTGATGTTATAGTCTACTGTCTAAGCCTATGTTACAAATGGACAATCAAATGAGAATTTGCAAGTCAGAAGAAACATCCAGATCATCCTTAGATAAGCAGATTCCAATCATAATATTCAGACAGTCCTCTCATGTCCGTGCGGTGGGCTCATCACTTCACTTCAAGTAGGGATTTTTGCTGTGCTTGTTCTAAGCTGCAGCAACTAGAGGAGACTTGTTAGCCACTTATCTGCTAATTTTGGACAACAACGACTTTTATAATAGTACAATCTAGTTCTAGTGCAAGTTCATTGTTAATTTTTGCACCCCATACACTGCAAGTTTAATGGCTGAAGACTAGTTCTCCTGAAACTCATCTTGCCTCTGAACAGCCAGAGCTTCCATCTCTTCTGTTTCACGTAGCCACACTGCAATGACGTGGTTATCTCATGGTCATTTCAAGGGCTGTGGTATGGAAACCTTATTCTTTGCAGCATGTTCTCTCACAATGGCAAGCATTAGCAAAAATCTCCTATTTAAACTTTCCCATGTAGTTGTGCCTGGCAGGGAGGGCTCGCCAGAGCAGTTTTACTGAAGTTTTGTAAAGGTGTTTACTCCTGGCAGGGGAGCAGCAATAAACAGTTTGAGATGGGCTACTGGGAAGAAGCTGCTGTCTGGGCCATCTCTTGGAAGAGTCTGTGTCCGTCTTCGCAGTGCATGAGGAGTTCCTTTCCTCTGTGTTAGCAGCATGGCCATTTACTACAATTATACTTCGACAAAGCTCTAGCTGGCTCAAACTTAGAGGGATCTGCTCCCAGTGTGGGAGAGCTGTATATCTGTGCCCATTCAAGTAGCTTATGGATCAGGAAAGCAATCCCATGAACTCTGCTGCTTCTCCCCTTAAGGAAATTTCTTCAAGAGTCACTTTAAATCACAGTTTATTCACAAACTCTCATCTGCTTAAAGTTTATTTAGTTTCACTTGCTCACTTGATTTCCTAATGGAAACCTTTCAGTTTAACTGGGAACCACAGATATATTGGAATTGAGATAGTTTTGATGTTGTCTGCAGCATATATTTATAGCTCTATTTATTCAAATACTGATGTCAATATATTGCAGATCTAGCTTTCAGCTGTAAACTGGTTGAGAAGGTTTCCCTTTGGAAACACATTAAAGACATTGCTGCCTTTCCCCTCTCTTTGCTTTTTTGGCATCTTTGACCAGGATAGCAAGAGAGAATGAATCAGTAAGTGGAAACTGCATCCCCTGTCATTTCAAATCATTGGCCATGCACCAAATTCACACAAATCAGCAACACCCTTATCATCTTGGTTATTTAAAGCTTGTAGTGGGAAATGCAGCTGTAGTAGAGAAGCCACAGAATTATGCCATGATATTACTTGGTATGAGAGGCACATATGTCAAGAGCAGATGAGATTTCTACTGAAAACTTGATGCAAATTCTGAAAGTCGGGAATGAAAACAGTTTCATTTTAAAATGCACATATGAAGGCAGTGAGACCAACCTGAAAGATTTACTGGAAGAAAGTTGGCAAAACACCCATTTTGCATAATTTAGAACAGTTAATGCTATGGGTGTTTTCCTTACGAATCTCCCTTACCCTGGCTTGCACTGACTCTGCACAACTGCACTGTGTCCTAATTTGTGGAAAGTGTTCGGCTTCGCAAACGTAGCAACTCTCTTATGCTATAACAGTTAGAGTTTTGGAAAGAGAGAAAGAATCAGACAGACAGACAGGTCAGGCAGAGAATTCCGAGCTAGAAACACATCACCTCTAGCAGCTCCTGAAACAATTTAGTGGGTGGGTTGTTATTTCCCCTCCAACCACAGCACAAAAAACCAGCAGCGAGTTCTACAGCTCTAAGGCAGATTTAGCAGGGGGAGAATCAGACACCAGTCCTGCCCAGGTAGAATGTCAAGGATAAACTGAAATTAAATTTTCACACACTGAACACCATTTTAAAGCCTGTTTTGACGTTTAGTTTTGAGCAGAAATTGCACAATGTACTTCAGAATGTCAGACTAGAAAGACTTACATTGCGACCAAGCAGAATACACTTCTACAGATTAATACTTGGTTGTCTAACCACATTTTGGTAACAGCAGACAAAATAACAGCAGTAATGGAAGACAATAAGAAAAAAATCCAAGGCACAGCATTATTTGGAAAATACATAAATGAGTTAAGGTTCCTTTTAACACCAGAGGTTTGTCTGTATCTGGAAACTGGTACAATAAACTGGTCTGCAATGGATGTTTAAGCATAAGCTCTGAACTAGACTTCTACATTTTTCAAATAATTCTCTTCTGGATTCTCTTTCTCTTCCTTCCCTCCCTCCCTCCAAGCTCATCACCTTTGTACTCAAAATGTCCCTATCTCAGTCATTTCTGTTCCCTACCCAGGGCATCCTCAGCCCATTCCTGTCTCAATTTCCTTGATCTTCTCTTCTCTTCTCTTCTCTTCTCTTCTCTTCTCTTCTCTTCTCTTCTCTTCTCTTCTCTTCTCTTCTCTTCTCTTCTCTTCTCTTCTCTTCTCTTCTCTTCTCTTCTCTTCTCTTCTCTTCTCTTCTCTTCTCTTCTCTTCTCTTCTCTTCTCTTCTCTTCTCTTCTCCTCTTTCCAAAAAATACCTACTCTGTTGTGTTCACATGTCATTCTTACAGCTGGTCCTGCTGTACGTCTCCCTAACCAAGTAGTCCAGGTCCTCTCCTCTGCAAACTCCATGTCTGATTTGCACTAAATGCTCAGTTCCATACCAGATGACTCCCATTCCCCACCACATCTGCTGATCCTGTGTCCCCTGTATGTTTATATCAAACATCTCCTTTTATGCCAAGGAAAAAGAAAAATTCTGAACAAGCTGAAAAAAACACTGGAGGTAGAGACCTGCCCTCAAGAATTTCAACCTGCAGGGAGAAAGTTAGCAGAGCTAAACATAGTTGGAAATGGGCTTTCAAACAGAGAAGGTAACAACTTGAGTAGCAGATGCTGCCCCGTTGCAAAGGAGAGAACTGATGGGTGAAGTTCAGTCCTTCTGTGCAGGGGCTGGACTACACATTGGTAGCTCTTATTTAAGAGATCCTGGCTCTGACAGGCCTGTTGGAGGTGGATGCCATGAGACTGGCTGCCTAGAAGCCAAATAGTAATAAGTAGACAGAGAAAGTATATGAATAGTTGAGAAATTCTGTCATATCTATAAAGAAGATTTTAGACTTATGTGTATTTACCAAAAATAAATTGGTAGAAGGCTGAACTGAGAATTCAAACTGGATGGCTGCAGTTGTAACATCTTCACGTGATAAACCTTTCCCGAACTCATTTCTTAAACCATGCAACATTTTCAAGGGCAAAATTTTGTTCTTTGGTACTCTATCCCAATTCCTGTTCATGAATCTTTACCTAATACCCTCTGCAGCTTGCTCCTCTGAGGAAAACTGTAGATACAACATGGAGTAGAAAGTCCTCCAGAGTGTCACCCAAGGAGAAAATTTTGCCTTCAGTCCCATCACACAACTGAACTGCTTATGCAAACTTCTGCTGCACCCAAATGATTTAATTGCTAAATCCACAATTATGAGCAAAGTAACAGAGTAAGATCAGTTAAAATGCATTAATACATTGCTGTTTTCATCAGTAAAATTACACTGAAAATGGACTAGAAAGGCAAACTTCAGGTAGCATTATGGTGGCTGTTGCCTAAAGTAGAAGCCAGTGAAAAGCTTTGCATTTACTCCTGTGAAAAAAGCCACAGAAGATCTGTGACTAACCACAACATTACATCTCTCATAAAAAAAAATATGCCAGGAACGTGGCGTGATTTTCTCCCAGCTCAGCCAATTGCTGAAACCTCTCCCCTGCTAGATCACTTGATCAAATATCATGGTAGGATATTAGTAGGATTTTGAGACAAGCCTTGTTCTGAAAATGCAATTCTCTGTTGACTAAGAGTTTGCCACATAAATAATGCAAAACTAAATGCAAAGCAGCAGCTGAGAGGTGATACAACACAGTAGTGATTTGCCAGCCTCCTTTATTTAAAGCACAAAGATGTGAATGAATGTATGAAAGAAAGACCCCATGCATCTGTCCATGAATGTACTGACTGCATGTAGTATTTCACAGTATATGACTGAATTAAATTCTGCTACTTGGCGTCACGTTCAGACGGCAAACTGTTCTTCAAGCACATATGTCACTTCTCAAGTCTACACCAATTATTTCTGTTTAAAATTTTCTTGAGCTGGGTATCCAGTACCTGGAGCTTTTGCTCACAAGGCCCTCACTCACTGCAGCTGGGCCTCCCACATGCAGTTTGAATGGCAGACGCTGAGTACCACCTAAATATAGGAAATTACCTTTTCAAAACCTGGCTGAGGAATGCTATTGATGTTTGACACGTTCTAGATTTAAATTAGACCTTACCCATTTCTCCCCAGAAGAAAGGGTTGATTCCACCTGTTGTGCAGTTGTACACCAACATGTTTTTTGGCCTGGAAAAGAGAAAGAAGTATTATTTTAAGGTGTGAAGAAAAACACCCAAAGCTTTATTAGAGGAGTCTGAAAGCTATCAATCAGCCTAAGAAACAATATCAGCTCATAAAAATTGCAGAAGAGGGCATGTTTCATAAATACGAAAATAGAGTACAAAATACAAAGTACTGATAAGATTCAGTGGGATTCTGGAAAACATATGAAGTTAATAAAGACAGATGGAGTTCAAGAAAAAATCATCCATACATCACTTATCAAAAATTATAAAAACAATAAGAAAAGCATGCATACTGACAAATTTATGAGTTTTAAAAATAATTTCTCTCAATATTTTGTAAATAATTGGCTTGATCTGGCCTCAGGAACAGTATGTATTTAACAATCATTTACTTAATGAATATGATTTGCGCTACTTTTTAACTCCATTTTTTTAGGGTAGTGATTACAAATCACATTTCAACAAAAGTCTAATTTTAATAACAAATAAAGCTTGATTGTTGTATTTGAACTAAATATAGATCATACTGCTTTTTTATTTCTTCCTTTGATATAGTGCAAGAATTAGCCAAAAAGCTTTTTTGATCTAAGCCTGCCTTGCCAAGGGTGCAAGTGCAGCGTTTTTCTTACTCTACATTAGTGGGTGGAACCATGTGCCAAAGTGCTAGAAGAGGCGAGACCTGGCCTTGAACAGGGGACAGCAGTTTGGCTGGAGGATACAGCATCTCAGTGCTCCTCAGGTACCTGTGGTGCTCGGAGCCTCTCTCCACAGGAGGAGGGTGCCTATGAGGAACCTCTCTTTTAAAAATTCCCGTGACTGAAGAGACGCGAAGACAGAGCCCTAAACCTGAGATAGGAAATCTCACACAGTAATACTTGAAAACTGCATTTGGATAGTGTACAGGCTTTTTGTTTTGTTTTGGTTTTTTTTCGTGCTTTGAAATCATGCCATTTAACTGAATATTATAATTACTACTAATCCCTAGCAGACTTGTAGGGATGCTTAGGACTGACAACATGTGTCAAGCTATGAATACATGATCTCCTGTAACTCTGAATTACAATGATTTCTCCATTTTCCCAGTTTCCAGTGAAGAGACTCTTCCTGTTATTTTTTTTTTCCATTTTCCACCCTCCATGTGAGTCAGAGACCTTGGTAAAATGTAGAGCTTTGCAGAGCTTCTATGCTATATAGCAAAGATTGCAACTTCCTGCTAAGTTTTAGAATCTAATTTCCCTCATTAGCGTCACCTGCCCTGAAGGATACTGACTTCCTACTTTCTAATTTGATGAGTTGGAAAAAACAAACAAACAAAAATCCCAAAACAAAACAAAACAAAACCCCACATACATGCTGCTGTTTTTTTAATACAGATTGCTAATCTTAGGGTTGTGCCCAGCTAGGCAAAGCATTAAATCAAGTTCTGCAATTGCTCTTTTAGCCTAATGATTATTTGTGTGGGAAGTAGATTAAATCCATGTATCTTTCGACAATGAAAATTTAGAAAAAAAGGCACTTCTACCGTGGCCAGAGCCAGCAAGTCTACCTGCATGCTGATGTACTACTGCTCATCCGAACATGTTCATCTCCTTTTCCAGCTGTATGGACAGGCTGTAGCCCTCTTCATCTGGAGCCTCTCAGCGGTTTATATGTTGGGGAAGCCATATTTATTTTTCCCTGACCATACTGCTTTGACTATTACTGATGGAGAGGGACGAAACTATGAGAAAAATAAATCTGAAAAGCTGGTGAGCTGCCTTTTAAGATCCCTTTAGGATCTCTGTATTTGGGTTACTCTATGCAGCTTTTCTCTACCCTCAGTTCAGAGGGCTTACTCTGCCTTGCAAAGTGAAATATTTGTGCCTTTTATTTGCCTGGTATTGATTTCTCAGAGTTGCATAAACCTCCAGAATAATCCATGTGGTTTACTCTGTAGGGCTTCCTACCTAATGATTAAGGTCAGAATCAGAGGTTCACAGAAGACCTAAAATCCCTAATGTCACTTCTACATACCCTTCTCAACAATGCAAATCAAATTTTTTTTAGATCATCTGCCCTGTCATATGAAGCCATAATACATTCATTGTGCAGCATTTTCCAAGGAAAAGAGGCAGAGCATTTTCACCAAGAAAACTCTAGAAGCCACTTGAAAAGCAACTCAGTGTGGCTGTCTGAGAAAGGAGGCCCCAAAAACATCTACAGTAAGGCTCTTGATCTTCAGAAAAGTGATTTCTGAGAGGCGGGCTTGTCAGCTGAGCCTATGTTGTTCTGAGAAATAGGTCTCACCTGTAGCTTTAGAGATCTCGTCACTCTAAAGCCTGCCTTTATTACTTTTGCTACACTCTTAATCTTTGCCAACCCAAGTGAGAAAACATGAACCAGAAAACAAATCAACGAGGCTCTTGCACAGATTTTATGTTAGCTTCTGGTTCCCTTTAAAGTCCTGGTGTAGACAGTAAGTGCCCAGGTCTGGCAAACAAGAGTGCTTTCCCACCTGTGCACAGCCGTGTACCATCCAGCTGCAAGGGTGAGGTTGATGGCAACGTCTACTGGAATCATATCTGCCACGGCTTCGTTGTTGGCGATGACAGTCCTCAGAATCCCTTTGCCTGCCTGTGGGACAAAGGAAAACAGTCACTGATGCAAGGCCATGGTAAGATTTCATTGTCTGGGATTGAGGACAGACTGTCACATTAGCACTTTTCAAACTTGGCACCTGCTGCAGAAGATTATTTGGTTTCTGTGAAAATAAAGATTGATCACACATGGATCCCACTGTTCTGCATTTTCATAGGAAGTCTGAAACATGCTGTCATCTGTGCCATGTATAAGAAAAGCTGTGATTCTTATTTAACTCAACCTGTAAGAAATACCTTAGGAAAGAAATAGATTTGAATTTACTCAAATAAAATTCCCAGTGATACCTGAAGTTACATTTTCTTAAATGACACAGGCAGACAGAGGTCTGAGTGTCCCTCAGAGACAGTAGTCACTTTGGAAATGGCACCAATAGGCTTTTCAAAGAGTTTACTCCCTTTCCTTTGGAAGCGTTCACACCCTCTTCCTTTCCAAATCTGTGTCTGTTAAGCACAAAGATACAGTCAAGACACAGCCCTTGCCTTGAAGAGTTCACCACCCAGCAAAGCTCAGGAAATGAATGAGTGACAGTACAAAGTACTGACAACAAAAGAAGAAAGGTAGGCAAGAGCAGATTATTTTAATTTTGCTCTGGCTGAAAGTGCATTTGTCAGGGAGTCAGGCTCCTCAAAATATATATATCTAATTGGAATACTTATCAAGGGGTTTTCCCGATGACCAATTAGTCTTTGGAAGTTCCACAGGAGAGACATGGCAACAACATGGAAGACTGAATCAGAGAGGACAATTCAGTAATATAGAAATTTGGAGGTGAAATGGGGTGAAGGAACTTCACCTAGTGTGTCAGGTATAAGGGCAGAACAGAGTAAATAAAAAAAGAAAACCCCAGTGGCAAAGTTGCAGTAGAGTTGTCTAACATGTGGGAAATAAAATGCAATGAATTTGAGTTTGATGTAGAAGCAGAGGACCCAGTGAAAGAACTGGAAGGATAAAAGTGTTAGTGAAGGAAAAAAGCTGTTATAATTTAGATCCATGTAAAACCAAAGGAAGGGACTGGGTGAAGGGGCAAAGGAATGTGCTCTACAGACCCATGAATCTTTAAAATTTAGGACAAAGGAAATGTTACAGCATTTCTTCTTTCCTTCCAACCTGAGACTCCCATTTCATAATGAAACAGCTCTCCAGGTGTGAAAGATGCAAGTTTTATTGCAACAAGCAGACAGGAAGTGCCTAGTTGTGCAAAAACCCTTGCAGGGGAAGTCTGGGTTGAAGAAAGACGTGCTGATAAAAGCATTTAAGACTTGATACGAACTTGTAAAGCACATGCCGTTGTCTGTTGGTCATTGGTGGATTTTAAGGGACAAAGCATCCCCTGTTTGTGAGGTTAACCGTTTGGTTTTTTTGTTTGCTTTGTTCTGTCTCTCTCTCCCTCCTTTTTCCTATAATTGGATGGTGTGTAACATTTCACAGCTTGCAAGTAACCAAACACCACTTACAACCAATATAATTTTCATCACCTAAGCCTCCTGAGCAGTCACATCTCACCCTTGATGCAGCTGGCAGAGGGATCATAGAGAGAGACTCAGACACAGGGAACCACGTTCAACTTCCCCAGAGGTCTCCAAGCATCCGCCTCAAACCCATGGTATGCAGTTCCCCTCTGCTGTCTTAAGCTGAACTACAGTTATGCTTAGACACTAAAACCTTAACTTGCAACATGACTATGATTTTTTTTTTTTTCTATTCTTCCTACTACTTATTTTTCAAGGGAAAAATAGCAAAAAGAAGCAAAGCAGCAAATCAAACTCAGCTCTGAATTTTCCACTTCTGTGAACATATGCCCACTAGAGACCACTGTGTGACCAGCTATCACGTTTTCACAGGTACACTAAAGGCCTGTTTGAGGTCTTCAAAACTAGGAAGTTTTGATGGATCTGCTGCAAACATGCCTGTATTTAGAGCAGCATGCAATGGCCATATAAACATGGATAAATTAAACGTTTCATACACTGTGTATTTAATAAAGACTTCAGGTTTAAACGTTTTAAGTTATTTTTTACACTGGAAATGGTTTAGTGCTTCTTTATCAGGTATGGTTTGATTTCTGTTTATGGTTGCTGCCTTTTTTCTCTTCAGTGAAACAGAAGCTACTGTAGCTGAAGCCTCCAAAACAATTTCCCAGTCCGAGTTTGATGTTTCTGGACAGCATCCCAGCTGAAGCCCTTTGGGGCCGGCCACTGCACAGAATATATATTAAACCACAGTTCTGCCCTGCAGCTTCACTGCCTTGCAGGGAAGAAGGTCTTTACATGTCATACGGAACAGCAAGACAAAATGCTTCAATTACAGTCCAACGGAAATGTAATTAATTTCATTTTGTTTTTCAGTCAACAAAGTTCTCCCCGCAGCAGCTGGAGCAACTGTAGGCAAAAGAAAGTTAATTAAAGTATCAGGAACAACTTGAACTCCCATATTTCATGAGTATTTAAAAGAAATATTATCTATTTGTGGAATGAAATAGTCATCACTACAATATTTGAGTCTGGTTGAGGAAAAAACAAAACAGAACAACAACAAACAAAAACCCCACAACAACTTGCAAGCTTTAGAGTTCTGATTCTGCCCAGATGATCCCAAAAATCATTTGAACCAAATCCGAATATGGAGGCTATTCTCCATATAGGATGAGCTTAGGTTAGAAGTGGTAATGGAGTGTTTTAGCATGAGGGGAAATTTTAAAAAAATAAACAAACACCAAAATACTTCCCTTTTGCTTTTTCCATCCTTAACTGAGGCTAATAAAGCTACTTGACTAATAATAAATACACTTTGTAATACAGATGTCTGAGATAGCTGGTTGTAATCACACACATTCAGGTAATCAAACTAACATGTAGCTCACATGCTGAAAGGTTAATTTTCAGCTACCAAACAGGATTTAGCAGTTCACCATATCCAGGCACATTAATTCAAAACATGTATTTCTTTTTCTTCTCCCACTCAGAAGAAGCCTCTTAGGGTCCCTGATAATAAACACCTTTCACTTCCAGAAAACTAGTACCAGTCCAACTAGGCTCAGCAGCAACTGGAGGTGATATGAGACAAATACTCTCTGTCAACACTGGCAACCCTCTCATCACTTTTCCACATTGCGGAGTCTCTGCTCCTGACTGATGCCAGCCAGCATCACTGCCTGCGGGGCCAAAGACCCATTGGCACAGACAACAATCTCATCTCTAAACGTTGCACCTACTGTCATTGCTCTTTGTCCTTTTTCTTAGTTAAGTCTTGATATAAGCTACTGCCATCCAGCGGGACCTGGACAGGCTGGAGAGTTGGGCGGGGAATAACCTAATGAAATTTAACAAGGGAAAGTGTAGAGTCCTGCATCTGGGCAGGAACATCCCCAGGTTCCAGTATAGGTTGGGAAATTACATATTAGAGAGCAGTGTAGGGGAAAGGGACCTGGGGGTCCTGGTGGACAACAGGATGACCATGAGCCAGCACTGTGCCCTTGTGGCCAGGAAGGCCAATGGCATCCTGGGGTGTATTACAAGGGGGGTGGTTAGTAGATCGAGAGAGGTTCTCCTTCCCCTCTACTCCGCCCTGGTGAGACCACATCTGGAATATTGTGTCCAGTTCTGGGCCCCTCAGTTCAAGAAGGACAGGGAACTGCTGGAGAGGGTCCAGCGTAGGGCAACGAAGATGATTAAGGGAGTGGAGCACCTCTCTTACGAAGAAAGGCTGAGGGAGCTGGGTCTCTTTAGTTTGGAGAAGAGGAGACTAAGGGGGGACCTCATTAATGTTTATAAATATGTAAAGGGTGAGTGCCATGAGGATGGAGCCAGGCTCTTCTCAGTGGCAAACAATGATAGGACAAGGGGTAATGGGATCAAGCTGGAACACAAGAGGTTCCGCTTAAATTTGAGAAAAAGCTTCTTCTCAGTAAGGGTGCCAGAGCACTGGAACAGGCTGCCCAGGGAGGTTGTGGAGTCTCCTTCTCTGGAGACATTCAAACCCCGCCTGGACACGTTCCTGTGCGACCTCACCTAGGCGTTCCTGCTCCAGCAGGGGGATCGGACTAGATGATCTTTTGAGGTCCCTTCCAATCCCAAACATACTGTGATACTGTGATAATTACACATCATCATATTTCATCACTGAAGAGTTCAGTGCAGATTAGACAATTTTTATTCTTTCTTTATTTCCTGTATTGAAGGACCTCAGAGCTTCAATCCTGAACCAAAAAATACCATCTCTATTTCAAAATTATTTCAGTACCAGTCAAAGTTTTTACATACAAGGGAAGGGAAGTTATTTACTACAGTGATCCTGGAATTTCAAAATCTTTACTTTCCATAGAGTTAATTTTGAGATAAAGATACAGGCTGGCATCTATGTGTGAAACCTGGCCTAAGTGAAACAACTACTAGATTTGCTGTTGCATCCAGTAAGGCTAGAAATTTTTTGCATTGAGGAATAGAAAATATTAGTTAATGGTATGAGTGGCAAAGGATAAGCATATAAAATACCTGCAAGATCTAGTGTAAGTTCCTAAAATGGACACTATTAAAAAAAGACAAGTATAGGGACAAAACTTCCAAATACTTCACCATTAGGTGTTTTTCACTTGTTGTCAGATTAAAAGAAAATAAAAAAGGAGGTGAAAAATGCTTTTTAGATGACAAAAGATTTGATTGGCATGATTTTATATGGCTGAAAGCATATGATTTTGGCTTGTGTTTCATAGCATGTGATACACATATGACAGTAATTTGTTACTTAGGTGATTTACTCATGAGGAATAAAGAGCAACGCAATAGAAATTTTTGCAGAATATCTTTCTTGCAAACCAATTCTAGAAAAAATTTTGTGACAGACATCTTTAATGCTCAAAAGTAATCACAAAAAAAAAATTGAAACTCACAGATATCATTGCAAAAGTTAGAACCTGTCAAATGAAAATGTAAGGAGCGGATCTGCAAAATTAAGGAACTGCAAAACCTTTCTTTTTCATGATGACAACAAGACATCATGAAAGAACACAGAAAACAGCACAAGATACTGGGAGTAGAGCAGAGTGGCAGTATGAGCTTTATGAGCAGAAATGAGTAAAGGGCTGATAGTGATTTTTAAGGAACTGTGACATGAATAGGAGCTAATAACGCTTTGTGACCACAAATGATGCTTTTGGGGGCTTTTGAATGTCTCTGAACTGTGTAACTGAGGTTTCAGATAAAAGCATTAGCTGGGATTTCAGAAGTAACTGTAACATTTTCTATTTATGCACTACTTCAGGTATAAATGAGCTTTTTTTACCAAATGATATTTGGATTGTATTCTGCTCTCCTATGACTGTAGACTACTAATCCTTCTATACACTGCATCAGACTGATTACAATATAGGTTTTACAAAATAATCAAGTTGGACAAATCATACATGAACAAAAATATCGGCCCATAGCTATACAGAATATGAATTGCGAAATAGACCTAAGGCAACTACTTTAGTTCAGAAAAAGAAAATATAACCCGGAGAAAAGGTATGTTACTTTACTGTTTTCACGTGTTAAACTGTAATGATTGTCTCATATTATGGGGAATATTTTATCAGGTTATTCATTATTTATCTTATGGGTTTTTTCCTTGCTATTTTGCACAACAGTTATTTACATCAGTGTTAAGTAAGAATATAGTGAATTATCCATGTGACAGGCAGAGTCTGAATTGATAGTTATGTACAGTATTCAGGTGTACTCTGCACATGGAGAAATCCTGTATAAAGCAATGGCAGCAGAGACTCAGAATCTTTGTTATTGTGGAGTGGTCACAAGCTATAGCAGTGTACTTAGCAACAGTACATATGAAAGTAATTGAAAGGAAAAATAATGTTGCCTTTTGTTAATTATATGGTAAACAACATTAAGTTTTAAGTAATCAACATTAAGTTCTGTGATAAGATTCAAGCTTTGACATCTGTGAATTATCCTAGTTCCCAGGATTAATCTTTTGCACTTCTTATGAAAAATTGGCCAAATTTGTCCACAATTTTAGAGGTTTTTCGGAGTTTTTAGAAACTGCAATGCACATCTAGTGAACCAACATCAATACTCTTTCAATGTCCTTTTTTGAGTGCAGCATAAATAGACAATCTTTAGGGTTCTGCAGGCATATAAATGTAAGGCAAGCATCTGACATCTTTCTACCAGATTCAGAAAATTGCTATGATCATTTTCTGCACACAATTTCTGAGTGGAGCTGTAGAGTAACTTTAGAGTTGCTATTTTAATAATTCTAACTCTATGGGGAACATAAATAGACAGACATACCGCAACAAATATTCCACTTGTCCCATTGAAGCTGTCAATCCAACCCTGCAAAAAAGAAGAATGATTACTATTTCTTTCAGTGACATGTTGCTTACCTGGGCTTTGGAATGGCGAAAGGCCTGTGATGCTGTGGTGTAGCCAAAGAAACAATGAGACACCAGTTGAGGTGGATGCCAGCCTATCTGGGACAGCTACCAGGAAGCTACACAGCACAAAGTACCTAATTGATTTTAAATAGGCGATGCATTGTATGATACCTTATTCTGTCTGCAGTTTGGCCATTGACAACAGAATCTAATTTTGTCTTTAGAAACCACTTCTTTCTTATAATAACTTGACTACAGGAATAAACTCTGTCTTTAAACACTACAGTGTCTTGGTGCTGTCACACTTGCTGAAAACAAGTCAGCGTGTTATATCCCACTGACATACAACATGCAGATGTCACTGAGAGTGATTTGGTTACTCCAGCTAATTTCTAAGGCAAGGAGTTAAAACCAACCAACCAAACAAAAACAACCAAAGAAAAAAACCCACTCCAGTTTTGAATCCATCCTACTTCAGGTCAGGGAAACTGCCACTTGTGGGAACTGGAGTTAAGAGCAGTGAAGAGCTGTCTGACCTGAAACAATTTATGACACCTAATAGAGTTCACACTGTCTTTCCAGGATGGGGAGCTTGGCCCAGAGTCTCAGCTCTATCTCAGCCATCTTTGGCACACTTGAAGCTGCATGAAGGCCAGAGGTGACTTTATGTTACCTTTCCAATTTGGCTGCAATGTTAGGGCACATTATTCCCACTAGTGTATTTAACTTAGTGAATTACTTCAGTCCAAAATTCCAGGTGCACTTAATTACTTCATGGCTAACATTTGTATCTGCAACAGGCCCACAGATGTGTGAATCCAGTGAACACAACAGCTACCAACATAAGACAAAGATACTAGGTAACTGCACACGACATTATCAAATGCTTTTAAGGATCGTGTGAAGTCTAGCGTCCTCATCAGGACCTCATTAATATGCTCACTAGACCATGGAAAGACTTGAACCAGAATGCATCAGGACTGTGAGCAAGCCTTAGACCTTCTGTTTCCCCAACTAGTCCAGAAACTCCCCTGCATGTTTGCCTGGGCACAATTCTGCCTGTAAGGCTGCTGGTTGCAAGTCCAACATTTTGCACCATTGTTATCCCATCTTTTCTTATTATTGCTTAAATATGTTGTTTTCACTTGCAGGCAAGAGTCTTTTCTGAAGATGGCTTGCTGTTCTACTCTAGTACAGGTCTTCTACCTCTTGCACCTGCTTTCCTATTAACTAGAGAGCTTGTTTCCCAAGCAGACACTGCTACAAGCGGGAAGAGATTCCTGACAGTACTGCTATATCAAAGGGCTCTCAGCAGGAAACTGCTATGTATTCATGCTTACTGGGAAAGGCTCATGCCAGCTAGCTCCCACGATGGATGGCCTGATGATAGCAATGTTCAAATTTCCTTTCTCTTGCTGGATCAGGTATTCTGACAAGGCTTTGGTGTAGGTGTAAGTGTTGGGCCAGTCCCCGAGCAGCTTGGGTGTGATGTCTTGAATGATAGATTCATCCAACCACCTACATACAGGAAACAAGAAGGATGTCATTATCTGCCACACAAAGAGAGAAAAGACTGAGGCAAGAAAGACCAGTGAGACAAGAATCCTCACCTGAAACAAATGATAAGCAAGTCATAGCCATTTAAGACAAAGCAAGGAGCAACTGGTTTGGATTTAGAACAGCTCTGTGTGAAAAAGGTTACAAGAAGTGCAAAATAACCTTTGTGAGCTTTATGCTATGATGTCCAGCTCAACTTCAGCTGCCTATGCCATCTCATTGTGGGACTCGATGATCTTAAAACTCTTTTCTAACCAAAACAATATGATTGCAAGGAATCGCTTGTGTGTTATATGTTTCACTGCAATTTGTAATGTAGATATGCCTGTGGTCTGCAGTCTGATGGAGCTTTCCAACAGCACTCTCAGTAGGTAGCACTCACCCTTAGCCAAAACAGACCATGTATACTCCCTAGTACATTCCAGGAGATTCTTGGTAACCCTCAGTTACTGAGTCAAGTAGCATTGCAAAGGTCTCAAAAGCCAGAACAATGCGATACAGAGATATTATTTAAGGAGCATTATTTGCAATGCTAGGCGCTTGTTCCTACTGTTTTTCCACTGGCTTGTTCACATGGAAAACTAGGAAACTGTCAGTGCTACCTGCTAAAGACAAAAAAAAACCCCACACCAAAACCAACCAAACAAACCAACCCCACCAAGTTAATGTGTTGTTTTTTTTGTGGAGGTGTTTTTGTTTTGTTTTAAGATATTCAGGTATCTAATCCATCAGAAGTAGTTATGCCTATACCTTTTAAAAAAGCGTCCCTTACCACCATGGTGCTGTAGAGGGCCCAAGGCTCAAAGGCTTTCCCCTGGCACACCATCAAGTCTTCACTAGTCATGCCAGCATTTGGGTCTAAAGGACAGGAACTGGCTGTACTTCCAGAGCCCTTGCACGTTGCTGCCAATCCCCGATGGGCTTTCAGCAGTCTGGTGTTACACCACAGAATCAAAGATTACTTCCCATAATCCAATTTGTAATTAAGTCAATGGTCTTATAGTTCAGACTGAACGGGTGTGCTCTTCCCAGGAGCATTGTGAGGATACTCTTTCCTGTGGATCCTCACTTCACCCCTCTTTATCTTGAATTTCAGGTCAAGGGGAGAGGAACAAGGTGGAGAATGTCACACCTGGAGAATTACTTGATCGTATCAACTTAAATGTGCAAGCACCTGATGGCTCTCTTTAGACATAGGTGGAAATTTTACAGGAAAGCTGTTGTATAAGAAAACATTGATTCACTGAAACTGCCGAACAGTTCTCAGGGGAAGGTTGAATTCAGTGAATCTCTCAGTTTTGGAACAAGCTAAAAAGAATCCAACAGTTTTTAGTATATAGGAACTATTTTTTTAATTATGAAAAGCCTTATGCAGGCACAAATACCTTTGCAATCCTAGTCCCATGCTTCAGAAACAGGGCAGGAAAATTGTTTAAGTGTAAAATATGAAGTTTAACAACAGAGAGGCTACACACAGCACACAATATGGACTTAATCTGTGAAGCTTCTTTAGGCAGCCATTGAACCCAGGCTCCTCAGAGTCTCAGCTAAATTGCCATTGCTTGAATCTGTCAAGTAATTAATTACCAGCCTACCAAAAGGAGATGTCTACTTCTGTGGCACCTAGAGGAAGACTAGGTTCATTTGGGAGCCCAGATTCAGTTACATACAAGTCTTTTTTCCCTCCTCCTCCCTCTCTCTCTTTCTTTTTTTCTTTAATAGGAGCTGGGGTCTTACAGGTTAGGATTTCTCACAAAGCAGAAACAGGTGTAGAAGTACAAGAAACAGCAATTTGTCCTCGTCCTTCCAGACAGGCCTCTGCATTACTTTAAGTGGTCATCAAGAGCACCAGGACCATGCTTATGCCTGTCTCAAGGGTACCATGCCACCAGGTGATTTGATCTACCAGCATTACCATCACTGGAGCACCGAGCTGACAGTTCAGTGAGGCGAATTGTTCCTACTCCTCTGCGACCTACTTTGAAGATTTTTAAATGCTAAATCACAAAGCTACTGCTTTTGCTCACTGCTACAATTGTCCTGTCGAAACAAGAGATGCAAATTAAACAATTAGTAACCTCTTCTTTCACCACATATATATGCCACATTACCATAGGAAAACATAACTTTCTGTGTTAATCACTTTGCATTAATAAGACACTTGGGTTTTTGTAAGTGATGACGTATCTACATTTTCTGCAATAATGAAAACAGTTCTGCTTCAGCCCACACTTCACTGTGCCCTGTGCTCCTTACCTCAGCACACCCTTCAAAGCTGATTTTCCTCAGCTTTAGATTAAAGCAAACCTTGCTTGATGTGGCAGATGATATGTTTCCTTTATTAGCCTGGCAGCACTTAGAAGCGTGACTTTTAGTTTACACAGATTAAGCCTAAGGCTTTACTTGCAGGTTAAATATCAAAATACTGGAAAGCAGGGATATAACAAGAAGATAAGAACATAAAATGAAACAGCTGGAAATCCTACTTGAGATTTCAGCCGAACAAAGAAACTTAAGCATATATCAAATGCATGGTCAAAAGCATCACTAAATGGGTCTGTTACTGCATCCAGTTGTGCCATCATACCTCTTAATGCACTTGCAGAAAAGCATTTTAAGATAAGAATTGTTTGTTAAGGGAAGCTTTCACAGCTGGCTCACGCAAAACATGGCCTGTATTTCTTTTGCTTTTTAGAAAGGAGTTTATATTTCCTTGTCTGCTACCCTGCCGCCAGTCCCCCCTGCTCCCTGCTTTTTGATTAAAGGTAATATTCTCATATATGTTAATCTCCTTTCTCTGAAACCTTTGGTACTCAGATATTCACATATTATTTCTTCTACTTACATGGTGAATAATAAAAAGTGCATCTCTCCTGTCTCCTTCCAATTTTTGTCTTATCTCTCTCTCTCTCTCTCTCTCCCTTCAAGAAATCCCCCACCCTTTATCATCTCTCAGAATTTTCTCTATTCCATTCTACATGTGTCATATCATCCCAGGGACTTTCCTCATCCTGCTCCTCCATATGCTCTGCAGCCCCCTGCCTGTCTTCCATATATTGTCTTTGATTTGCAGGACACTTCCCAAAGCAATGACCCTGAAGACAGTGATTTTCAACAAAGCCCACCTGATTTCAATGCCTTTGAAAGCTGTGGTTGTCTTTGCTGTGAGCAATTATAATGCTGCCTGCAATGACTGTAAAGAAACAGATGCTATCCTGGCTGAGAGCAGGCTGTGATTTCAGTTTCACTAAAGGTACTGGAAGGAGGTGAACTTCTGGAGTATGTTGCAGAGGAAAAACAGAAAAACAAATTGAAAAATGTAGTAAAAAAGCAAGAAAACCTATCTCTAATTAAGTGACTAAGAAACAACAACCAAACATAGTGCCAAGATGAACTCATCAAAGAACACATCTGAAAGCCCATCCTCTGTCACTCAACCTTTCTTTCAAACATCATTCTCTTCGCTGCACATACAAACTACGATAAATAAATTCTTAGTGTCTTATATGAAGCAGCTGAAGTGGCAACCCCTGGGGTAGCTACGCACCTGTGCATTTTTTGAATTAACATTCAGTCCTTTGCTGGAGTCTCTTCTGTCTGAGCCATCAGTACTAATTGTTTCCAATGTTGTAAGTGGTGGAAAGTTTTTTGGGGCAATGAAATGTAATATTCGTAGAATCATAGAATGATTTGTGTTGGAAAGAACCTTCAAAGGTCATCTAGTGCAACCCCCCCCCCAATGTACAAGGACTTCTTCAACTAGATCAGGTTGCTCAGAGCCCCATTCCAAACTCACCTTGAATGTCTCCAGGGATGGGGCATCTACCACCTTTCTGGGCAACCTGCTCCAGTGTTTCACCACCCTCATTGTAAAAAATTTCTTCCTTATATCTAGTCTAAATCTACATCTAATCCAAATATTGATAGCAATGAACCCCAAAGGAATTGTAGATCTGAGTCAGTGGGCAAAAGGTGGTAGATTAGGTTCACTGAAAATAAAGGTAAGTTAATGCTTTTAGGGAAAAACAGTCTAACCTGGTTTTAGAGGTTACTGAACTCAGACCTGGCAGTTGTAGCTCAGCAAGAGCTCTTGGAAGCACAGCTGACAGTTCTATAAAATCTACAAGTCAATGAGTAGCAGTAGTCAAAATTCAATGAAATATTGGACACCAGCAGGTACTGAGAACAAGACCAATGTTGTCATTTTGAAGCTGATGGCATAGTGCCCACACCTTGAGTACTGTGAGCAGTTCTGTCTGGTCCCTGCACCTCAGGGGGAGAATGGGAGTAAGAAAAGGAAGAAGAAGCGCAACTAAGATCATCAAGACAGATCTGTTGGCATATGAGGAGATAGTAAAATTCCTGGGACTCTTCAGGCTGTAGAAAAGAAGGTCCAGGGTGAATGCAACTCAGCATTACAGAACTGCAGAGGCAGGGAATAGGGAATTACTGCAGATACTGCAATGCTGTAGGTATGAGACATGCAACGAAACGACCAGCATGACTGTTTGAGTAAAAGAAAGTGCATCTTTATGCAGCAGTTAACAAATTTCTGGATCTTGCTGTCACAGGCGTTGCAAAGGCAGAGTACCAGGAAATTCAAAAAGGGGAATAGATTGCAAAAACTATACAGGCTGGTGTAGTTACTGTAAATGGCATTTCCCATTGCCACTGTTGAGAGCAAGATACTGGGCCAGGCAGTCCATTGCTCTAACACATTAGGGCATTTCTTGTGTTCTTATCACGCTCCACTTGCTGAATAAATAGTAAATGATAGACGACTGTTAGCTGTAAGTAAATACATCCAAGAATATGAGCTACTGGAGAAATTCAAATAGAAAACATTGATTTGTACTAAATTTTCTGGAGTAGTGCTTAGTGAAATTACTTCTTTAGACAAATAACTTTTTGAAATAAAAACCAAATGGCTCAGCTAGTGAACATTAATTCATCTCACTTCCTAACACCCTAAATCAAGGAGCAGAGAGATTTTATAGCAGCTCTTTGTGTTATTAGTTCACAGATCAGTTGTTTATGTCACACAAGTGGAATACCACTAGAAAATAAATGAAAACAAAGTTACAGCTGTGGGAACATTTGTCCCAGGGCAAGGTCTGTAGGGGCCTAAGAATTTTATTATTCTTTCTAATTATTCTTCATTTTGGTAAATTAAATTAAACAAGCCCTTTTGTTGTTCCCACAAAGGCCTGGATTCTCACACTGAACTCATTCTAAAACAGCCAGTTTCTCACTCATCCCCATGTAACTCCATATAATACTCCAGGATTGTTGAAATAAATGGGAATAATGTTGGGAAACTGAAGAGAGAAAGAAATTCACATAAGGTGTATGAAAAATTTCAGTTCTTACTAAGGTAGAAACAGGACTGAATCTTGCAGAAGGAAGCATCAGAACTTCATTCCCGATAGCAAACACTTGTGTTTCTATGGTGCAGAGAAAAATTTAGAGGTAGCTGAAATCACAGGGTTATTAAGTGTGGTTTATGTTATTTTCTAATATTTGGAAAAACATTGTTAAGCTCAACCAAATGTTTATAAAGCATGATTTCAGCAGGTCTCCATATAAACTGGCCCCAAAGCAGTGTCTCTATTTCCTCTGTTTTCATAAAAACTTCAGTAAACCTAGTATCAAGACAAAATCTAGAAAGGATAGAATTACTGGATGACATTCTGTAGACAGCACCCCTCAAAACCACGTAGAATGAAATCTCTTTCTTCCCTTGGTCTCACTATCATGGCCACCAGTTCTTGCTGGCGCAGGTGTGTGCAGACAAGGCCATAAAACAATAACAACAACTACGAACAAAAATCCCACAGGACAGGTTATGTGAACACTTTGGACATCTTCTGCAGAATGAAGCAAAACCAACGTCAGAAGAGGTGGTGCAGTTCACAGAATCACAGAATGTTAGGGATTGGAAGGGACCTCGAAAGATCATGTTCCTACTTACTCTACTAAATCGAAGAGCTTCTTGGGTTCCGCTGGGGGTGGGTAGATGACTTCATCTATGCATTTCCGGACACAGTTTGCATAGGCGGTGGAAATGTGGATGAAGGCCTCGAGGTTCTGCATCTGCCGGGCCAGCTCTAGGAGCCGCTGCGTACCCATTGCGTTCAGTTGCAGGGCGTGTCTAAAAAGGGCAAGGGAAAGACACAAAACACATTTCACTGGAAAGAATACATCAAAGCTGAGCACTATCCAAACCTCAAATAATCAAAAAGCAAGTAAGGGAAGGGGTCACAGCAGAGTAAGGAGCTTCAATGAAATGCAAGGTCTAAAACAGCTTTCAGAGTGATGCTGTATTCACTGTTTTGGCCACAGAATGTCTCTCAAATATTTTTACTCAATTTGAAGGATCAGAGGTAACATTTCATTAGCATCTCTACATCTGACATATTTGCTATCCCTTCTTGAAACAAGTATTTCCAGCACACATGATCACTGAGGCACTATGGTTCCTACGGTCCCCATTCAACTTTCTCCTTAAGGGGCCACCGCTAAACCAGAAAAATACATGGTTTCCATGAAGAGTGAAAGGTCCTTGGGCCCAGAAAAATAGATTCATACTGAAAGAAGACACAATTAGAGATAACAACTTAAATTCCCAGGGAAATTGAGGACTGATAAGCATAAGAGGAAAAGAGTCCTGGTTAGCAAGATTGACCTTGAAGCATCCAGCATATCTAGAAGTTGTCCTAGAGACTATCTGCAGTGGATCTCAGTGAACAGAAGATAAACTTTGTCGCACACTTTGTACTGGAAGAAAGACACTTTCCTGCACAGAAGGGAAGTAGCTAAGGAATATGCAATCTGTTCACCCTCAGAGTAGAAGCTGTCAACAACAAGTACAAGATTATTAATGATGCTATCAAGTATACACTAAAGAAACTAATTACACCAATGGTGAAGAGAAATTGTAAATAGTCCAGATGAATGAAAACAGAAGCTAAGACTATGATTAATGCTTAGATCACAATATCTAAAGCCAGAGATGCTGATTTTTTTTAGCATGCTTCTATTAAAGAAAAGCATTTTCTGTAGATTTCTACTTCCTTCTGCCCTTCTAGCAGGTTGAATACATATGAAAGTTACTCTTCTGTGCACATTTCTACTCGATTGTATCTCTTTTGATAGGGAATGAATAGAATGCACTCAGAATACAGGCCTAGCATGGATTTCTGGTGAGATGTTCAGAGTTCCTTTAGCCTTCTAGGGCAATATCATCTAACTGTGATGATTTGTTACCCTCTATTTTTCTATTTATATTAAAGCTTTATCTACTAATATTTCCATATAACACTGTTTCTCAGATTTCTGCCCTCAAGAGTTCTAGCTGGAGAATTCCCTAACTGTGCTGCATGTTGATGCCAAGAATTTATTTAGTTTCTCTGTTGCTACTTTTCTAGTATCTTGATAGCACTGTTTTTGCACCCCCCTTACCTATCAGCTCTGCATATTCTGTGGTAGGCTTTGAATTTCTTTTTTTTTTGTATGTGTGCTGTTAGCAAGTTGCTGCTTTAAATTCTTATTTGAGCAGCAATATTATGCTTTCACATTTAACTTGCTAGGCCTTCTACCCATATGATATATTTTATTATTCAGACAGGAATAATGTTATTTTAAGAACTTCCCATACCTCGTTGTTTAATAGTACTGGATTTTCCTCATTCTGTTTGAGATACTTGGACATATCACATGCAATCAGCCTTTAAATATTTTCTATGCTGCCTGCAAGCAGATGACCATTTTAACTTTTTCTTTTAACTTCTTTTTAGCTATCTTCCTTATGGAAAACATAGTTACCCTTTGATGTTATGTGCCACTGTGATGTACTTTTGTAGCATGTCCATTTGTTTATTGATTTAAGAACATTTATGGCTGTTAATGCAGTGCAGTGCTTTGCTACTTATGCCTTGAGCCACGTTTTACACATGGCTCAATATTAAATCAAGACCTGCTTCCTTTCTGGTAGGTTCTCTAATCAGTTGTTGCAAAAAGAAATTATTTATGTTGAACACAGTGGATATCTATTAGCCTGTGTATGAGCTAATGAAGACTGACATTAATAATTGTGTTTTCTACTCTCATATCTTTAGCATTTTTCAAAAAACTGTGAAGATCTGACAATCCAGATCATCCACCTCTATCTGTCTGTTGACCTTTGCAATTTACATAGAAGCACTTAAACATCTAATCTTGGTTTAGTTGTTATTTTTGCTGTTCTTTCTTAATGGAAAGCCTGCCTGGACAGGCACTCCCAAGGGAGCTCTTTCAGAAATTGAGCATTTACTTTAAACAACTAATTACACCCAGTCCCCGGTATTTTAAAGCTTATGATAGGCTATTTTCTTACACAACATCTCACATCTCTCTTCAGTTACTCAGCAACAAAGAAAGGCCATTAACACCAGCTTTAGAGACAGACACAACACAGTTCCACTTCAAGCTCTCTCCAGCTAGTTCTGCCAAAACATCTCTTTCTTCACCTAAACCACATTTTCCCTATCCCAGTTTTAGGTCAGACTTAACTCCCTTACTATATTACAACCCAAGCTTGCAGTACTTCCTTCTGTTCCCATGGAAATCTGCCAGGATACTTCACTTTTGATGTGCATATGCACATGACATTTTCAGAGCATTTACACTGCACATTCAGCGCAGAACCACATGTAGCATGAAAACGTGCATGGAGAATTATTACGGCAGCTACAGGAGTGGTGCACTGAGGGGTGTGTTATGGGCTGTTGCACGTTCTGAATCACACTTAGCAAATACAGAAAGCAGAAAGCAGGACATACTTCAGGGGTTCATCAAAGCGTACTGTTGCTGCACAGTGGAAGACAATATTGACCCGGGTCAGAAGCTCCTCCTCATCTTCAGCACTGATGGCCAGCTTGGGCTGAGTGAGTTCAGCATTAATAGGCTTAATCTTCTCGTGGAAATTAGGGCAATCTTCTCGGACCCTGTCAAAGACCTTGAAGCACAGAGAGAGAGATCAGGTACAGAATTAGGCTACAGAGACCACTTTGATTAGTGGCCAGTCTGATTACATCAATCAATGAAATTGGCATGAAAGAGAATGCCTGGTTCTTTCAGAGAGGACACACAGGTGAGATGATAAAGTAGTTACTAATTCACTTGTTCCCTCCCATGGGAAAACCTCACAGGGGAAAGAGAACAAAAATATAGCAGATAATGCATTGCCCTGAAGAGATGAATTAACCTGCTGTGCACCACTCATTTCCCAGGACAGCAATTGAAATTCCTGTTTCTACACATCTCCTGCAACCACTCTCCAGGGCTGCTTGCAGGATCATAATCGAAGCTAAAGAGGAAGGCAGAGTACAGAATGGGAAAGCCTGGGAAGCATCAGACTTCAGCAATTTTCTTGATGCTTCTGCAAAGAACTTGGGGACAGAAGGGGAGCAGGACACATTCTGGCTCTTCCTCTTCACCATGCTGCTCCTGGCCTACTGTCAGTCTGCTCCTGTCAGATGGGTCCTGTGGTGGAACTGCCTTTAAGATGGAAAGATAGGGAATCTCAATAACTCATACTGGGTAAGCTGCTGACTGCCACTAACAATTTTGCATGACTGGACAAGTGTGTAGCTATTTGACCTCTCAAGCTGTCTTCCAGCCTTTTTTTTCTATGACTATGAACCATAGCTCTTTCCAGTACATCTTTTCTGCCCAGTCTTCTGCAGAATGACAAGACTGTGCATCTACTCAGTAAAAAGATCCCTGCATTTCCATATATTGTTCTGTCTGATGACTTGTCTGAAACCAGCATCTGGCACCCTGCTTTGCCTAAGATCTGAGGTAACAGATAACCTGAACAGCAAGACAACTCTGCACCAACCCTGTAAAGTGCCCATGTAAAAACGTCAGTTTCCTCAGTTCCCACTTTTACCCTGTGAGTAGCTCAGAGGTACTGGTAACAGTCCAGCAGGTCTGGGTGCAGGTCTGCTTGTGCCAAAAAAGCAGACAGCTACTGCAGGTTCCATCTGGAGACCTTTTATTTGGTAAATCTCACAGGCAAAGAAGATGAAGCCTAAATTTCAAAACACTGTGCGAGTTTGCTGGAGTAGGGTTTGAAAAAATCATCTTAAGTTTTAGAAGCATTTGATCTAAGGGTTTTGTATTGCTGGCCAGCATTATTGTATTTGAGCAACATCAACTGAAATAATAGTAACAGTTAAGTCCAAAAAGCTTCTCGTTTTTGGGAGCAGGTGATAACAAGAAGGGTAGAAAGAATAAATGTAATAGAGAGGCTAGGCAATCTGAAGAGGTATAATCTAGATTTCAAAAGATAACCACACCTCAAAGGTAACTAACCTACTGACAGGAATGACTAAGTAGTGCGACAGATTATTGGTAGGTGTTCCGGGCCACCACCTTCGGACGCATTTAAGAACTGTCTAAATAAGTGTTGCCAGGAAAGTCAGGGAATAGCTGAACCTGCCTTGGTGCAGATGGATGGGGCAGCCGGCTTCTCAGGAGCTCTGTGGTTTTTGGGTGTTTCCTCTACTGTGTATTTTACTCATCAGCAACACTGAGTTTGTAAATCTGTTTACTATCATGACCTCTTGTTTTCCTAGAGGCTGTTCTGTCTTTAACTTGCCCAGTGCTCACGTAAGAGCGGAAATTGTGTGACAAAAATCAAACATATTAAGAGAAAAACACATAGGAAAGATTACATTGATACTACCAGCAATAGTTTCTTGTTTGATTAAGTGATTAGCATCTTTCTGTTCATCTGACAACCAAATCTGGATAAACCTTGATGTTCTTAGAGATTAAGAAGTGATAAGAAAATAATCAGCCTTCCCCACTATGCTGCACACTGTTTACTTGACTTCATGTGTTTTTCTTTAACACACAGCTGTGCATCCTTCATAAACTTGAGCAAGTTACCAAAAGTTAGCACATGAAAATGTTATTTCATTTCTCTCAGTTGCATCCAACTACACGAATATTTCAGCAATGTAGTATAGCCCAGAGAATGGATTTCTAGACAGAGAAAGCTAACTGTGGTCGAAAATGTTGGTGAGAGACAGCTGGACTGTAGTAATTCAATTCCCAATGACTTATGTACAGAACTGGGTACTGCCAACATTACTGTCTGTTAAAAGCTTATCTTCTAACAAGAGGAAGCTAGATGGGCTGTCCAAGAGATTGCACATGAGCAAACCCTGATGAGACACAAAATGGAAAGGTTTCTCAGAGAACCCATGTAAGACCAAAGCTATCTTTCAAGAGTTTTAGGAACAATTCTGCATTTGTTTGTTCTGTTGCAGAGAGAGTGTAAAACTCCACCCAATAAGAGTTAATTTATACTTGTTTTACTTTGGCATAAATAATGCAAGGGCAGAGAAAGAATGAATCAGCCCTTTCCCCATTTTAGTCATGGCATATAAAAAGAAAAGTAGTATTTCTGCAGTGCCAGCCTTGCTCAAACTTGGACAGCTATATTCTGCCTACATGCCATCTACTGACATTCCCACTGCAGGCAATGTCCTCTTCAGTTTCTGTGCCTGCTGCTAGGTATTGCCTAGTACCTACCATACGCCACTCAGCAGCTGTAGTTTTTCACTTCCTCTGATGTTTGACTGCATTTCTCTAAAGGATGAAGGCACTTTCTAGAAGCAAGGTTGCAAATCAGCATACTGCTTTGGAAGCCTTCTGGATCCCAAGAACATTCAGTTCATCGTCACCATTAAATCAGATAACAGGAGCAGCTGTTTAATCAAAGTCTGCTGCCTCTTTTATCACATCTGAAAATTTCAGAATTGTCAGTGCTTTACAGGAAAGCGCAAGAAGATTCAAAGACAAAACAAATGCAGCTTATTCTATACTGTTTCCTATAGCTCAAGGAGTGCTTCACATAAAGATAATGCTCCAACTGCAGGTTAACAATAATTGCATTTCTAAATTCCAACTAAGTCACCCACAGCATATATAATAAATTCCCAATAACTGCATGAGGCCTAAGGATTGTTCTGTCTTTTCTTTTTAGAAGCCATCTGTCAATACAAAATATATTCAATGGATAGAAATGGGCTGTGATGCTGTACTGTTGGAACCACATGAAGACTCTGGCCAAGTCAGCAATACCCCAAAAGTGACACATGAATTGCCACACAATTATAGTGAAGAGAAGGGCAAGATGTTTGATTTCAAATTGATCAACCATGTCCAATATTAATTAAACTGAAGGAAATCAGTAATAACATATCCTTCTTTCAGTGTCTTTTTAAGTATCATAATGCATTCCAGAGGCAACACTGCTGCCTTGGCCAAAACAGAATAAATGAACCTAATAACTGCTATTCCCATTTTAATCCTCAAAATAGGATGTAAGTTCTGCATAGGCTGTGCTGTCCCTCAACAGAGGTGAGAATTTCACTGTGAAATTTGCTGAAATTTTCTAATTTTATAAACGGGTAATTCTCATTTATAGTAATAATCATCTAATGCCTGTGATTTCAATTTACATTATCAAGCACTTATTATGAAAACAGGACATCTAGAATATCTTCCAACATTATATCTGAGTATGTTTGATGGGCATCTCTTTCTCTAATTCCTGCCCACTTAAGGTTTGACCTCCCTTCCCAAATGGCACCTCTAACTCCCTGTTTTCTCTGCTCTTGCCTTAAGGCGTGTAGTAGTTCAGACAGATTTCTGCCCATCAATCTTTCAATTAGATATTTTTCCATATCACAAAGATACAAAAACATCAAAGAAAGGGCAAATTACACATTGCTGGGACAGCACAGCTGAAAAATAAAGGAACCACTGAACAATGTAAAATGCCAAAGGCTTTGCTTCTTCCTCGGGAGGCATTTTCAGTGAAGCAAATGTGAAGTAATGAAAAATAGAGTGCCTAAGCCATGGTCTGCTTTAAAAACGAACTTGCATGTATTTGGTCTTATAGCTGCCTTCTGAAGAAGTCTGGGCAGTCCTTCCTTTTTTGGATGTATCAGTCCTCACTCCTCAAAAACCAACTTATGTAAGAGGCACTATGCAGGATGCATTTCACTGAGAAATTGAGAGAAAGCAGTTCTCCTGTTTGCTTGGTGACATTATTTAACGCTATTTCTTGTGCTCTCCCCTGATGCGAAGGGTTCATCTTCCAAAGTGCTGAATAAACATGTCTCAGCAATGCAAGCCATAGTGAAGGTGGGCTACGGCTCTTCATCACGTTATTGACAGTCTGTAACTTGCTGTGGCTCCTTTCTGCAACAAGCTGCCTCTTGAGCAAGAGCACACACAGCTCTCCCTCTGCCAGAACAGGGCCAAACACTTTGGTGACTGACCCAGAAAAAATCAAGTTTTTAAGTGTGGCCTAGAAAGATAACTTTTTTCTCTCCTGTGGTACAAAACCAACAGTCAATCAAGGCATCCAAATTACACCATTTTAACCAGATGTTGCCAAGTTTTTTCATAAGAGTAATAAAAAATGGTCTTCTGTGGTGCAAAGTGAGGCCAGGTGTGTTTAATAGGAACTGGGATACCAGGTTTCTCTAGGAGGATTAGCAAAAGTTGGTATTATAACTTACATTGTAGTATGCACACTTCAAGGCATTACTGTATGAGAACAATTAAAATGGAGAAAAACGAGAGAATTCCCATAAAACACATCTCATATATGAAGAACTGCCAAGAAGATAAAGGTTGAGAGAGTTCAACTAAAAATTAAAAAAAAGGAAGAAAGCTTCCACCTTTTCAGATAAAGAAATTGAAGGGATTTATTAATGCAATTCAGGAGAATATAAACATGAATAATTGATTCTAAGCAAGACGCAGGCCAACGGATAAAACTCTGTGGCAACCATTCCTTTAAAGAACAAGGTGTTCATTTGGTGTGTGGAATAATTTAAAAAATGTGGTGTTTGAAATCCCTCTTCTGAACAGATTATTGGTGTATAAATGCTAGGGAACAGACTATATAGAGATACACAGACTAATATCCTGGCACTTATATCCATCTTTCTGTCATTTCAATGGCAGTATCATAAATGGACATGAGCAACCAGCACAAATCTAAACTACTGAAGGTACCAAAGTCATCAAAATAACTCTTTAAAAAAAAAACCACTTGATGTCTGCAGTTTTATCCTGATGAAAGGGCTTATCCCAGTTGTGTTTGCCACTGATAAAATCCTCCAATAGAGTCTTGAAGGAAGGAAGGTACATAGCTACTTTTAGAATTGCCACTGTAGCAATCTGAGAAATAATTGGGGAGCTTTTTGACATAAAGTAATTAGCCAGCAATTAATTTCCAGCTTGGTACATTTCCAGTAATAAGCATCAGGGTTGCTCAGTCAAGAAATGTGTGAAAATGCAGATCAGGCAGCATTAATGGGGATAGACCCTTTTTTTTTTTCCCTTTTGTGTGCTCTCTGCCTCATTTCCTCTTTAGAAAGTTGCTTTTAACTGTGGTTCTTCTCAAGGCAAATAAAGTATAATTCATCTAATCAGTTAGAAAGCACGTAGCAGAGTGTTCCTCATTATAGGAAAACAAGTGGCTTATGCTTCAATCTAGAGCTATTACTTTCCCCTGAATAGAGCTAATGTAGTGGAAATACAGTTACCCATGACCAACATCTAGTAAACAAAACAGCTGATTATTTAAAGATGTAAACTACAGAAACAAAGAGATGACAGACGGTAAATTTCAATATAGGTCAGCTAAGGCTAATATGTATAGCCAGCTACTTAGGATGTGGTTTCAAACAGCCAATTTCCTTGAAAATTGGCTGCTGACAAAGCCTGCTGTTTTCTAGCAACAATTCTCGGGTTACATGTCAGTTAATCTGGAAGAGCAGAAGGATTTCTTTCAGAGTCAGCGTTGTATACAGAGTCATAAGGGACCTGACAGACATGGAAAAGCTTTCTGTGGTCTCTAGTACCATCATACAGGTGGGTGGACAAGTCACAGACAGAATATGGAGCTTTTTGACATTCATCACAGACATTTCTTGTGCCCCTGTGTGGTATTTAGACAGATATCAATATCAGTATTTGATGGTATGCTTGACATTTAAAACAGGGGAAGAATTCAAGTGCAGGGAAGGAGGATGGTAAGACTTGGAGCTTTTCCTACAAGGAACCATTTAACTTGTTTTTTTCCCATGCATTTTCCAGAACTGTTTTCCTTCTCATCCCTCCTCCATAGCTTTGCTTCAATGTGCGCATAGGTTCAAGGGGAGTTAGTAGCCGAAGGACAGCAGAAGCACTTTTCAATGACCAGAGCCCCGTCTATCTCCCCTTCCTCAATTCTGCCATGCAGAATTCCGTACGGATTACTTAGACAATCATTGTATGTACTTGGAAATGTTAATTAGTACAGTTATCTAGACACAGGATCTGAATTGGCTTTTCCATATTCATTGCTTAATTACAGATTTGATGTTTACCTGCCAGATTTGCTTGGGCACCAGACAACTTCAGGAGCATTTGCTGAGTGCCCAAAGGCTAACCAGCCAGGACTAAAGCTTGTGCCAAACACAGAAGCCTACTTCTTGGAGACATTTAAAGAAATGATCAAAAATGAGTTTCCCATTTGAAAGCACCTAAAAAAAACAGGTTGATTTTTAGGAGTATATGGAGATTGGAGTAATTGGCAGCTAGACAGTGTGATCTCTAATGCATTCTCACTTATAATCACATTAAAACAAGTTATGTATCACAGGTGCAGAGCTCTGAGGTTTCTACCCTCTAAAAAGATAAGTTTCATGTATATAGTGATACAGATGATATGGAGTGGGGTTTTGCAGAAGTGTGTGTGGGGGTCACATGTAGGCAGCAGCTGCAAAGTATGTTTTCAGATAAGACTCCCTTTCACATGGAGCCTTAGTAGGGAGAGACAGGCCAGATACAGCTGCCCACAGCTACACATCTGGCTGACCAGGCATGCCTGGCTCATTGAATCACACAGAAGGAAAGGAGACATAGTGCAGCCCTGCAAATGAGTGAGATGCAGTCCTGACTGTAGAACTCAGTTGTGAAGCTTCGTAGGATGGAATGATGTGAAAAAGAAGTGGCCATCACAGACTAAATACAGCACAATGGCATCCTCAGCCGGCTGTAAAAAGAGCTGACCCAGCACAACACAGTCAGCATCAGCTCTGCATGGCAGTCCCTGTTTATACGAACAATCATATCCTCTGATGGTTGGAACTGGTTGAGCCCCACAGAAGTCTTGAGGTCTGCCTGGTGGTGTCTCTCTATGCAGTAACTCACAATCTCAGTTTTTGGTGAAAACAGAGCTCTGCTGAAACGTCACGGAGGGAGCCCCATGACTGAAGACGTTCAGGCAACCTTATCTCAGCCAGACACTGAGGGTACTTCTTCTGCTACCATGCTGTTTCCAAAGAGGATACACAGGCACACTGCTTGTCACACAGATGCTGCTGAGACAGCTAGTGCATAATCTGTATACATACACAGTGCTGCCACACGATTCAACATTTTGTTTTAAGGACAACTCTGTGGGTACATCTGGGCCCTATGACTCTTGTAAGTACTTCTGAGAGAGTCTTGAGGTACTCAAGACTGAAGGACGACCCCATGGCTCTCTGGAGCTTCTAAAGGAGGGGAAGAGGAGAGGTAGGTGCTGAGCTCTTGTCCTTGTTATCCAGCGTCAGGACACATGGGAATGGTTCAAAGCTGCACCATGAGAGGTTTAGACTGGACATTAGGAACCATTTCTTTACTGAAAGGGTGGTCAAACACTGGAAAAAGCTTCATAAAGAGGTGGGTGATGAACCAAGCCTGCCAGTGTTCAAGAGGCATTTGGACAATGCCCTTAATAATTTGCTTCAACTTTTGGTCAGCCCTGAAGTGCTCAGGCAGTTGGACCAGATGACTGTTGTAGGTCTCTTCCAACTGAAATATTCTGTTCTATTTTATTCTACTCTGTTCTGTTCCATTCCGTTCTGTTGCATTCCATTCTGTTCCACTCCACTCCATTCTGAACTTGGGCCCCTCCAAAGAGCTGTTCTAAACAAATGGCTGCAGCAGTTGTGGCAACCTAGGGTGGATGCTCTGCCCTTCCACACTCACTTTAAGATCCTTGACCTCTTTCTGAGGCATAAAGAAGGGAAAGCCATTGTGAAGAGAATCACAGGTAATGTGGGCACCAAAGTTCACTTTGATTAAAAGTAGAAGAGAGGAAAAAAAACTTTGATGTCACAGACAACACCCAAGAGCGCCAATGAATTCTGTGGAAATATGTATACTTGTAAACTAAACTCTGCCGGGTTATGCCCTGGGCTCTGGAACGTAATCATCTATATTGGTCAACTGTTAGAAGGGTCTTAGCACAATTTTGACCTGAACAAACTATGAGAAAGATGAACGAATCCCTTGTCACAAGTCAGCACAAGGGCTTTTTCCAACAGAGATCTCTCATGTGGCAATGATGTTTCGGAAAGTAAGAAAGTTTAATGCCTTGAGTGCAGGCCGTTTCGCTCCAGCTGGTCTTAGTGCCTAAAATTTATCCCAAGAATATTCAATTTATGGACCTTGTCAAACAGTACAATTGTTAAAACATGGAAGTTTTTGACTTAGCCAGGCCAATTTCTCATTTCTCACCGGCCACTGTACGGTGGCACCTACTCCCACCAACCAAATCATACATAGAAGTAGCAACTTTGTCTGCAAAGGTTCCATGGGACCACCAGCTATTTGAGCAAGCCGACCCAAAGAGCTCGAGCCACATGGCCTTCAAGTTGCTGGCTGCAGAGCTGCTTTCCACAATCCTAAACCTCAAGAGATTGTTTCCCTGTACATCTGTATAACACAGATTGTGGAATCTCAGTTTGTTTCCTCTGTAATTAAGTCCGATACAAATACTTCAGCCTTCCTATGCTATTCCACATACATTTTTGTTACGTTCATCATGGCAATGTAATGTTTTGTTTGGTGCTTAAAAGAAAAGCATTAATCCCAGGTATCTCATCCTGTCAAATATCTCCTTCTTATCCTTGCTGTTACTTAACTATAATCATATTCTCATGGTAAGACTACATTCAGCACACACAGTAAGTAAATAAACTGGAAAATTACTGGGAGTTAGTCAGCAGGTAATGCAATCTATGAGACTAATAAGAAGAGTGTGGACACTACAAGAAGTAAAGCCACTTGTAAAAAAGAGACTGAATCCAGTGAAGAAGAAAACAGTTGAGATTCTAAGACAGGGTGACTTAACCATTATAAACCGATTTTCTGTAGTGTCACTATTCCAAGCAAGCAAGGAAGTGGAGAGTTACAAGTAATCCTTGATTTCCATCCAAGGAGCCTTCAGCTTAGAGAATTTAAGACTTCTTTAAGAAGATAGAACCATCTGTCCAAACAGTGTCCAGCTACTTACAACGCAGTGTGGCTCTGCAAGTACTGCTCTTACTGGAGACCAGTTGTAATTAATGTCTCTGATTACGGTCAGTTCTCAGAAAAATCCATGGAAACCCTTTAGACACTGTTGCGGAAGCCCACATGCAAGCCTGACAGCTGGATTCATGACTGTGAACTTCTCTCTTAATCCAGCCTCTTTGCATGTAATACAAAATACAGACCCCTTTCTGTATTTGAGACCTCTTTTGACAGTTCTTGGACCAACTGGTTCTTTCCATAACAAGCATTCTTAAAATTCACCTCTTTCTGGCATGAATGTAAGTAAAATATAAGCAGTCCCACCGAACTGTATCAAATTATCCTGATGTAAAGAAAAGGTAAATTTGGCTCATGAAGTTCACACAAACTTTTTGGCATGTGTATTCCACTCCCTTTTCCACTAGCTTGGCTCTCATCAAGCAGGTGTGGTCTTGTTTCAGAATAAAGATACCTGTTGCTAGGAGGGCCGTTTAACGTCAGCTTGTGATAGTAACACTTCTCCCAGGAGCAGATGTCGCTTACTTCCCGGTACAAAGATCAGAGTGTTGCCACAGATGGCTCATTTACAGCATGTGAAAATTTGCAGTTGTACCTGACTAGAATGCTCTGACACTGTCATTGGTAAGAGACAATCCAGCTGATGTTTCACATGCTGTGCAAGACTTTTCCTTTTTTTTTCTTTTTTTTTTTTTTAGAGAAATCCAGATACTTTAGTATGGAAGGAAAACCAAGCATTTTAAGGAGGATCAGGAAAGCCATACCAAGTGTTCCTAATCCAGCTTCAGATTTTGTCTAGCTCTGGCATCTCTCAGAGATTTGTTAAAGGGTAATCAATCATTACAAGGCTGATTTACCATCTCTGGAACTGCTATTAATTGTTCCAGCTGAGGCCATACTGTTAAAACTTTCTCATCAGAGGATCCATGACTTGAGACATCTTTCACACTGACACTCACAAAATACCCAAAATACTATGAATTTATTAATAGAAAAGTTAGTTCTCTCTGCAAGCATATTTTCAGCTCATACTCCTTCCAATGGAGACCAAAAATGAGAATTCATGTAAGCTGAAACGGCATTCATGTTTTCTGCATCCCCTGCTCTGGCTTCTCGATCTAGATTTCACTAATTAGTTTTAAGCTACTCAGTTCATACGGGGCAGAAAAATGAGCACCTGGGCTAATTATGCTTCCAGTGTAACAAATCATTTGTCCATGGTGTCACCAGAATGAGCAACTTTTTCAACTAGGTTGGATAACAAAAAGTTGTTTGTATACAAAAGTCTCCCTGCCTGTCTGAATAGGGATTACTGTCAATGAGCCCGTGTCCTTGGCCCTAGTCCTTTGAGGTTATAAATTACTTTAAGGCTTTAATCTACCAGTGAAAAAAACTGGCTGAAGGAGTAGAGAAGAAACAAGCAGAACACACCACAAACAACTATGTGTACTGAAATAAAATACACCTCTCATCCCACATAGTGGTTTCACAATTAAGAAATACCCAATGTTCTGAAAAGGACTACTTGCATAAGGCTATACATCCTAACTGTATATTTAACTGAGGAAAGTACAATCCATCTCTACATTAAGTCTCCACCTATACTGCTATATTCAGTAGAGGCAGCCCATCAATTTTCCAGATTCCTTGGGGCAAAAACCCCCAGTGCCTAAAGATCTGCCCCAGACCACATGGCCTGTAAAGCTAGCATCTTTAGGGCATACAGCTTTCTGTAGACACTACTACAGAGTGATAAGGTGTGAGCAGGAGGCCCTGATGGAGTACCCAACCTCATAATTAGGTAAGGCCTCCAGGCAACCATATAAGTAACACCACACAAAGTCGAGATTGCCAAAGTATAATAACAGCACTGACAAAACCCTAAACTTGGGTATATATACAGCAGAAATGGGACCAACCAGGAAAAAAGTAACTGGGGAGAGATTGTTTATTTGAGAGGAGCTTGGATGGAGACAGGTACAAGGGTGTTGAAAAGACACATTTAGATATAGAAAACCAGGAGACAAGGTATAAAATCAGGTACAGAAAAAGGAAGGAGAAGATTTTCTGTCACTAGGACTGTGAACGCTTACAGATGGTGATGAAGCTGATCTTTGAACCCAAATCCGCAAGGATGCCAGAGTGAGCCCCCACTGGACAACCTTCTGGAGTCTTCATCATGTCTTTACATGAATGACTTGGTGTGCAAGAGTGAAAAAGGGAGGGATAGACTTGCACCCTAATTCTAAATAGTGGGAAGGGAAAGGAGATAGAACTGTTATTCAGTAGTAGCTGGGTGTGATTCATAAGGCTTAAGAATGATAATTAGTAGCTTTATAGCTGTGTGTGCTTTTAGATTAATTATCATGTAATTACTTTATTAGTCTCTTAGTAGTGTATTGCTTAATTTAGAAACATCATAGTCTCTTAATTTAGTTGGCCTCAAGCCTGCAACCTGAAGGGGCTTGTCAGACTCATAAAGCAACATACAGCTAGTACCTTTGGCTCACCAGCCTGACAGACCAGTTCTATCCATTTATCACAGGATCACAGAATAGTTTGGGTTGAAAGGGACCTTCAAAGGTCATCTAGTCCAACCCCCTGCAATGAGCAGGGACACCTTCAACTAGATCAGGTTGCTCAGAGCCCCATCCAGCCTGGCCTTGAATGTCTCCAGGGATGGGGCATCTACCACCTCTCTGGGCAACCTGGGCCAGTGTTTCACTGCCCTCATTGTAAAAAATGTCTTGCTCATGTATACCCTGAATCTCCCTTCTTTTAGTTTAAAACCATCACTCCTTGTGCCATTGTAACAGCCCTGCTAAAAAATCTGTCCCCATCTTTCTTATAGGCCCCTTTTAAGTACTGAAAGGCCACAATAAGAAGGAGCCTTTTCTTCTCCAAGCTGAAAAACCCCAACTCTCTCAGCCTGTCCTCACAGCAGAGCTGTTCCAGCCCTCTGATCATTTTTGTGGCCTCCTCTGGCCCCTCTCCAACAGGTCCATGTCTTTCCTGTCTGAGGGCTCCAGAGCTGGATGCAGGACTCCAGGTGGATTCTCACTAGGGTGGAGTAGAGGGGCAGAATCACTTCCCTTGACTTGCTGGCCACGCCCCTCTTGATGCAGCCCAAGATATGACTGGCCTTCTGGGCTGCAAGCGCACATTGCCAGCTCATGTCCAATCTTTCAGCCACCAGTACCCCCAAGTCCTTCTCCACAGGGCTGCTCTAAGTCCCTTCATCCCCCAGCCTGTACTGATACGAGGGATTGCCCTGACTGACTCACGTGCAAGGACCTTGCACTTGGCCTTGTTGAACCTCATGAGGTTTGCATTGACCCACTCCTCGAGCTTGTCCATGTCCCTTTGGATGGTATTCCATCCCTGAGGTGTGTCAACTACACTACTCAGCTTGGTGTCATCTGCAAACTTCCTGAGAGTGCACTTGACCCCACCATCTATGTCACTGATGAAGATATCAAACACCACTGATCCCAGTATGGACCCCAAAGGACATCACTTGTCACTGGTGTCCATCCAGACATTGTGCCATTGACCACAACAGGGGCAGCCTTCACCCCACCTCCAGATGGATGCTCAGACTCCCATCCAATTGGTGTCTGTCGCCATCCACTCACCAAATGACACCTGTAATTCACAGGCTCCAAAGCACTTATAACAGAATGAGAAGGCACTGATCTTTGTGTTCTCTGATTTTCTGTGCTCAGCTCATGACACTTCTGTTTCTTACATTTATATAGGAAAATGGCAATCCCACTGGCATATTATGATCTTAAAGAGTTTCTGGAATTGCCTTACAGTGTCATCCCTGTCAACCTGAGGGAACCATGACAGCATGAACAGATCTTCCCCACTGAACTCATAACTATGCTGGAGGGACTCTCATACTCTCTTGGTCCCCTGCCTTCCCCTGTGCTTTCCTTTTGCAGTATCTTTTTCTGGTACTGCAATTTAACGTCCTTTCCACCTCTTTGGGACCTCAAGTAACACATGAGATCCCCTGAGCAGCTTTATGGGGTGCCCAAGCAGGAAAATGGAAGTACTGCTGCGCTACAGCTGTGGAAAATGATCTCTGAGGTGGAAGAAGCCCTAATGATGAACTTGTGTCTTGGATTCTTCTAACTTCAGACCATATGCTGTTTTCAGACTAATTTTTGCAGCAAAAGTGTTTAGCTTACCAGATTAGTGGGGAAAGAAGTATCTGGAGGAAAAATCCTAGTCCATGCAATTTTTCTTACATTGAACATTTAATGGCAGCTCACTCCTTTCAAATGAAAAGCATTCAGTTTTGGCACCTTCTCACCAGGGATAATAGCACAGCTATTATCTCCCCATCATTTGCTCAATACATCACTCAGAGCATTGCAATTTTATTTAATTCAGAGAGAGTAAAAATGTACTACACCAAGAATATCTTCTTATCTTTTACACTGGAAGAAATGACTCTCCAAAACACTGTGTTTCCTTCCCTCCCACATGCCTAAAAGCATCTCCTGACGAGGCTCAAATTATATAATAGTGTCTGATCATCAGTCTCTGAACCAAAAGAAATAACAACTAATGAACAACGACACTGACAATGCTGGAGCCATTTATGTCCTATGAGGTATGCAGATCAGTGCTGTGCCATTACAGGAAAAGAAGGTCAGGAGATCATCTCCAAGACTGAAGTCCACTTCTGAAGAGATGCTAATCTACATTTTGGGTTGCAGCCATGCAGATATGCATTTCCTTGCATGTTGCTCAAAAGACCTTGCCAGTTTAGAATAGGACTTTATGAGGACAGATGCCAGTTCTGAAACATTACTGCAGGATGTTTTGTATGGGTAGCCTTTAGCTCTGCAGTTAAATATCAGTTATTGTAGCTAAGAATAGTTCAGAGCCCATATAGTCTTTTATTTAAAAAATTGACATTTTTACTGTAATGCCAAAGGGAAACAGATTTAAGTCTCAGACTGCTTAGTACTGCTTCTATTAAAACCAAATAAACTCTGTCTTGTCTGCTTCATATTTAGTAACAGTAGCACAGTTATCTTGGACAACTGGTTTATAGGTCTGGTTGAGATTTTCCCACTACACTCTGGCCAGGTCTAAATTAAAAAGTTTGCTGTAGATACAGACTTTAAAATAATCTTCCCCTGAGCTGTGCTGGGTCTGCAGGCAGGCATAATAGACGTAAAATTGCATTTCAGTCAACATAGCGATCAAATGAGTCCTGAAAAAATACTGCCAAGTAAGAAGGGGCTACTTATTTAACTGCTTTCAGTTCTTGCACTGGAAAAATTGAGATGCTGTTTATCTAATTCCCAGCTGGTGGGATGGTTAAACACCCTGAAAATGAAGCACCAACCTATCAAATGGCTGGCAAGGAGCTCTTAAGAGATTATTTATGACTGTGAAAATAGCTCACAGTACTGGGTACTTCTTTGTAAGGAAAAATCGCTTTCATGGGGAGAGACTTAAATCCACCCACTCAGCAACCTGGTAGTCTTAAATCACTCTTTATTGGTCATGAAAGTCAGTGTCAGCACCAATAATTAAACTATGACCTTTAACACAAGGTACTTTTTTATCAACACTAGTGGACTGAAATAAGCTTAACCAGAGAATTTGTCCATTTTAAATGCTTCTTTATGCAAACTACCACCTCCCTGGGGAGCTGCAGAGAGGGGCATTTCTAGCTTTATAGACAGGCACTTTCTATAGCACTTCACAGTTCCCACCACTTGGCAGCAGGACACATCTGGGACAGACATGCAGCACAGTGTCCTGCTGCTTCAATTACTCCTGTGTCTGAGGATCCACATAAAAGGGCATTTGCCTAGTGAATAGATCTGTTTTGCTGGTTGTAGAAGGCAGTCCAGGCAAGGCAACCACATTTGAATCATTGCAAATGGCTCAAAGGTACCTACTGATCATCCCAGGTATGGTTTATCACACTGTTTTTTCTTAAGGCCTTTGGAGATACCATATGAAAATTAGACTTACGTTGACCTGCATCAGAAATTCTCAATGGTTTCCTACATCACCTTCAAGTACATAGATGCAAATCTGTAGAGGCAAAATTTCTGACAGCACATGATTCTTTATTTTCATTCTGAGTTTCAAGTGCCTGGTTTTCTGCCTTCCTGTGCTCAATGATAAATACATCTGCATTTTAAAAAGAAACAGCTCAGAGAATTCTTCTCATAGGAGAGCTATTAAAAAGCAATTTGTTTACCAGGGAGAAATACTACTGTTAAGTATACATCAGGCATAGTTCATTTTTGTGTTTATATTATGGTTGTCTTTCATATTTCTATTCTTCAGCAAATCAGCTTGATAGATTCATTCTTTTTTGAGAGGCAGTCTTAGTCACTAGAGTCTGCTCACCAAGAACCATCTGTTCCCCAAGATTTCCCTCCCACACACCATGGTAGAATTACGCCTACAATGAGTTTCTTCTATTAGGAAAGAAACAACTATAACAAGCTAGGTGACACGAGTCCCTAGGGAGACAACACAAGTACTCATGTCTTTGTGCAGAATTATTATAAAGCATTTATGTGCATTACCCATTACTCAAGGACTGACTCTAGAGGGTAAGTCAACCTGTCTACTCTTTCCTCCAAGAATCAGAATTAAATTCTAGAAATGATGCTCTAAGCCACGGTGGTATGATCACAAGCAACAAATGACGAAATCTATCCAACTTCTGTTTGTCAGTCACCCGAGAAACATTTTGGAGAGAAAATATTGTGTTTTGATTGTCTTCCCCTTCAAGCATAAGGGAGACAGTCTGATCACAAAGCCTGTGTCAACATTTGGTCAGGGCAAAGGAGAATAGCTCTATTGACATCACGTACTTCAGCTGAGGATACAGCTCTTATTTTTCTTGATGTGGAAGTTCATATTGAAGGTTTCTCTGCAGTACAATATCCACACTTAGTAAAGGAGGGCAGCTGGCTCAGAGGTTAACACACTGAACTGGGATTTAGATATATTTATCATCTTCAGCTCCCTGCTTCACACTTGTTGCTGATCTCCACTCTCTTGCTACAGTACCAAAAGCGGAAGACCTGTGCAAGAAGTAAGGATGGGGAGCTACTGAACAATGCTGTGCCAGTCCTCCTTCCCCTTCCACAGCATGGACCCTGATTTAACTGAGTGCATTTATGTATGACTTAAAGGTAATTCCCCACAAATTCTTTATTCTGCCTCTGACATTTTTGTGATCACGCAGAAGTGACTTAATCTTTCTGACTCAGACTCATCCCATCTACCTCACCTAAGTAAGTGTTTGGGAGAGTCTAATCAGATTAAACTGAAAGAGCTAATAGATCTATTATAAAGGTATCATCTCACATCAAATACGTTACACCTGCCAAGAAACAAAAGTAAAATGTGGGCCTCATCTTGGGGTCCTTATCCAAAGCGCAGGATGCAGACAACAGACAAAAAGCTAGACTGCAGCCTGCGCTACGCGTTCACGCTTACCAGATTCCAGGAACAACTGTACCCTGGGTAACTGTCACCTTCACTTATGTCACTCAAGCAAGAAGACAAATTGCAGTGGAGAAGTGAGGGAGTAAATACATGCCATGCCTTCATCAGAAAACAAATCGGGAAGGATGAGAAAACCAATTGCTGTTTTCAGATTAGCACTTCTCTTCCATTTTACCTATAGACTATTTCCATTCAGTCTCTAAAGCAACCTGCTGAACCATCCCATTGGGGGTGTGCCACTGGCCTTAGAGAAAATCTAATCTCTTTTAACAAAATATTTAAGTTTTCAGAATAGAAGTGGTATTTCTTGGCATTAAATCTTTCCAGTGTTGCAGCTCAGAAGCCCTGGCATCTTACCAGAGCATGGGCTTGGCTATGCCTTTGGAGCTGAAATCCATCTAGCTTTGCTGTTAGAAGGAAAACTCATGAAAATAAGGGAAAAGGAGTGCTGACTAAATTAAACACAATGCCTGTCTGAGGACAGGAGCACAAAACCAGGTCTAGGCAGAGAAATTATCCAGGGGCACAAGAACTACCGTGTAGCAGCAGTCCCCGCTTAACAAGAGCTTTAAGGGATGTTTCAAAGAAAGATGTAAGTAGCCTGCATCAGGCACCTGGGAAATCACATCTTCCCAGTTAGGTCTCATCTTGGTTTACAGGAGGAAGGAACTGATTTGCGTGATTAAGTACAATACTATCTTTCTATATATGTTCCACTTGTAATATTTTTTTTATGCATACAAATGTTTAGAACAGCTTGAAGACTCATTTCATTGCCTCAATAACAACATACACTATTAATCTCAAAATCTAGTTACTCTTTAGTAACATAGTCTTTCCTTCTTCAACGTTGAACTTGCTTTCATTTTCACTGAATCTCCCATTTCCTGGACACTGAGTTTACCTTATTTAGCATAGGTATTTTTGACTGGTCTGGTTTCATGTTCTGCTGACTCTCTTGATGCCAGGGATTTGAACATCTATTAGTACATAAACAATCTGTAGCCAGGCATACAAAGCTAACTGCTTTTCTAGAGAGCATCTACATCCCAAGGAACTCACTGTTTCCAGAGGTACATGGTCCATGGAAAGCAAATTTGAAGATGGTCTCATAGTTATATGAGTGGCTAGGGAATGACACTGATTAAATGTCCCTGAACCTTCCAGATTAGATTTGAAGCAGAAGGGACAGAAGGGTAACTAAAGGTCTCCAGACATACCTTCTGGATTGCAAATAGTTTTTGATTAAATATTCCATTAATACCTAACCATTACATAGCCTTTTACTTCAGTAAGTTATAAAGAAGAGCCATATAATTTTCAGGCGAGGAAAGAGACGCAGACATTTGAAGTGACTTATCCAAGGTCACATAACTAAGCAACGGAAGAACCAGGAGGAGAACCTAGCTATTTTAAATCCCTTTAAGAGGCAATACTCCATCCTTAACTGCTTCTTTTCTGAGAGCAGCTATTTCAGCGCCAAATTAACATTAAAATCATGACACTGACTAAAAGTCAAACTTATGTTGAAAATAAAATACAGCACACACATGTTAAGCTTAAGAATATTATCTCTTTGTAACTGGAGCATAAGAAATTGTGCTTAACAAAGGCAGGATACATTGGGGTGAATAGTAACAAACTTGGGTGACAGGCATGCAAAAGAATCTATTCTTTTGGTAGGAACCATGTGGTCTCCTCTGTCACTGTACATTGATTTTCTGTCCGACCTCCAGGAGACTACAGGCCTCCAGGGAGAAGGAAGGGTGAAGCAGAGTAATGCCAGCCCCAGAGAGTACCAGCCCTTGGGGAAATAATTAAAGGTGAAGTTATGCTAGAGGATGCCTCTCCTTGTCTCCAAGCAGGCTGGGAAGAATACTCTTTCCAACTCTAAGCTTACAAAGAAAGAAGGCTCTTCATGCCTTTCCACCCCTTCATAAACTGTTTTTGACACTTTCTAATCAGAAGCTAACATTTATCTGGAGGAAAACTGCCTATAGGCAGCAATCCTAATGCGTCCTGCAGAGTTAAGATAGTTGGGAAAAGTGGAAACTCCCACTTGGTTTCATCTGAAGAAAAGGAAAGCAGTGAAAACTTTCCTCAGAGGACACATCTGAGAGGGACCAAAGAGTGACTGATGTGTGACTGAGGCAGACACTGGCAAATGAAATAAATATATGTATAGCAACTAAGCCAGAAAATCAAAGGAACCTTCTCAGCAACGCACAGTTCAACACAGAGGCAGTTGTGTCCACTCCCATTTGATACACTATGGATCCCAAATCAGAGCTGAAGTAAGAAGCGTAATGATACACAAAAGTCGTTTACAGAAACAATCTCAGATCTCAAAAGCACCTCTTCAAGAGCTTTTCATATTGCCCATTTTGTGTAAATGGATTAGGCTAAATGTATGTCACTGCTATAAACAGCAGCAGGGAACCAATGCCTTGGGATTGCTAAAGCTTGTTTTTCATGTCCCCTTTAGCAGGAGGTTAATCTTTGCACTTTATTAAAGATATAAGAAAGGCTTCAGTTTAGCCATACCTTTGGGCCTCTAGCATCAAAAATATTTGCTCATGCTTGCAGGAGTTCCTCAGTCCCCCACTCTTACATTAAATAATGAATCAAGCACCTTCTATAAAATATCTTTTTGGAGCTTCCCAAGGAAGGTAACCATACATTTTATTTTGACAAATTACACATGGATGCATTTCTTCTGCAACTGATTCAGTCCAGCACAAAGGGTAATCTAACAGCATGTATGTCTGTCAAGTTGCGACTTCTACTTAAATTATGTACTTTCTCCTACTGTCACTGGGAAAATGTTCACCTTTGAATCAAAGACAATGTACAGATTCACAGAAACATGCCCCCATTTACGTGCACCTACTTCAGGTTACTCACTGCTATTTAAAATACACAATAGCACACATGGAGAGTTAATATCACATAGAATTGCCTTTTCAGTTAAACTGAAAATTTAATTTGAGACAATTTGGTTTTCAGCCTGGTTTCCAAGGAAACACTTCCAGCTACTATTGGTAGAGGTTACAGATTGACTCTCAAGCCCACAATTTCCTTTGTTCCTGGTCCATCAGTTTGATTTCTTTCATCATCTGGTCCTCCCTTTTGAAATACACACTAATATAGGGGGAAGGGTTTCTTAATATGGGCAAAATAATCACTATTTCCCAAACAGCCTCCCCAAAAGAGAGATACTAAAAGAGTAGTAGCAGTGATTAAAGGAAAATACATTAAATGAATATATTTGAATTAATTTCAAACGTGATATCCAGATTTGTATATGTACAAGTGTGCACAATGTTGATAAATATCTACTGGAGATAATCTACAATTTTACTATTTATCCCTAACAAGCAGATGGGCTCCCACATTGCCATTTTCAGGAGTACAAACACATTCCGAAAACAAAAACAAAACAAGGAAAAGCCTAAGAATACATGTGTAGGTTTTGAACCAAATGTGCCATTACTAAGGTGAGATTTTATAATCCTTTAGGACACCATTTTCTACAACTACAGCATTAGGAGATGATGAACACTGCAGAAAATCAATCACCGACATCATTACCTTTTGAAGGCAAGGAGCAACACACACTGGAGCACACATATAGGAGAGAAAAGAGGTCCCAGCCCCACAGGCAGGCACTGACCCGGGTGGGAAGCTTGCTGCCTTGGACTGGTCCCTTCCTGGCTTTGTTTCTAACCAAAAAAGTAGTTGTTTCAGAGGAAGAGAGGTATCTGAATACTTTCATGCACGCAGAAATGAGGCCTTACTCATAATGCTAATGGAATTATACAGATTCAAAGATAAATCACTGCTGCTATTGCTACTTTTGGACTTACTCATGTTCCTCCTCGCTTTTAATTTGTGCCTTTGCAAAGAAAAACACGGGGAATTCTGGTGGTTCCCCTCTTCTTCCAAGGTGGAAGGGGGTTGGACCCCCCACTTCTTCCCAGAACATTCACATAAGCCCAGACTGCAGTTATTTTTTCTCCTCTTTTACCTTTTCCAAAAGCTCTGTAGTGTCAGAAGGCTAGTATGGCTCTTTTTAAGGCCACCATTAATAATATGCTTTGGACACCAGAGAAGATTTCTAGGAAGTATTCCCTCTCTGTCCACTTAATACTCAGTCTCCCTTCTAAGCTAAGTCAATCATAAAATAGTGACGTACAGGAGGGTATGGGGTTTTTTTTTTCCAACAGCAATATTTCATCTTTCCCTGGACTACAATATGCTTTTCTCCTTAAAGTGCCTTGCACTGTGATTGCCCCAGGTCATGCATTCTCTAGTGCTCTCCTCTCCTCCCATTAATTGCTGAAGGAAATGCAAATAGAAATGACGGGTATTCTCAGGAGGATGGCTGAGAAGGAGCACAGGCTGGAGGTGCCAAGTTGGTACCCGATGTTGGCACCTTGTTTCACGGGATGCTGACAGAGTTAGCACATCACTGTAGCTTTGACAGCAGAGAGAGCCCATGTTCAGAGGCAGTGCTCAAGTAAGGCTCCTTGTGACCTGGATGGGGACAACTTCATGGCAGCATTGTTCCCACCTCTTACCCTCCTGACCTTCACGGACTCAGGAGACTGGAAGTTGACCAGTCCCACCCCTGGCACTTCCCCAGTGCCACCCAGACAGATCCTTGCCTGCAGCAGCTCCCACAACACAGCATGCCAAGGTACTCCACACCCTCACTTGTGGGTAGTTATCGCTGTTTTTTAATTGTTCCAGGATACTCCTCCCTTACCGTCCTTGTTACTGTTTTGCTTCAGTTGTAATAAACACTATTTTATTACCCGTTTCCATTGCAGCAGGTGTGTGATGGTGCTGGAAAAGCACAAGAGACACATATGCTGGAGGGCTGGACCAGAGCAATGATGTGGGGTTGGACATTGCTCCCAGGACTTAAAGGCACTTGATCTTGAGGGAGACAAAGGCAAGAGAAAATCTCTGATGGACAGGATGGTCTATGGATTGCTGAGATGTTGCTTAGAAACCTTTTAGTTTAACTGGCATCCTAATGTTATCACTGGCAGTACTCAAAGCATGATTTGCTCCTGTTTGCACAATGAATTTTAAGTAATTCATGTGGGTCTGGGGGCTGACTTATCAAATTATGGCAGCATAATTAAAAATGGAAGTCCTTATAAATTCTAACATTGCTTTAATTTATTGTAGTGTGAATCCACCTAGACTAATCCAATTTAGATCACTTGGGATAACGCTGAAACTTTTCCAGTCATGTCATCCAAAACAGAATGTCAGAACATCATAAGAGCTCACCTTTCTCTCCTGAACTAAACTAAGTGGAGATATTCCAATATTACGAAAAAAATGTGGAAAGCATAAAACCAGTATAATCATTCGATATTAATCAACACTGAAATTGCTAGAGAAATAAGAAGACATCATTTTGCTTAAAGCCTGCAGCAAAATTTGTTTGGTTGATAGTAAAGTGAACATTACATGGGTTCATTTATTTTAAGCATTTTGGTTCTCAGTGTGACATGCTTTCTATCCAGACATGTGAGTGTATTTGCAGTGTACCTCAGGAGATGGGAGCATGTCCATCAACGAATTCCACTGTAGTTTATTATGGTTAATATTTTACAGCAAATTAGCATTAAATACACTCTTCTTTGATAAGATAACAATCTGAAGGCACCACCTTATCTTTCAAGGCTTCCAATAAAATGATAACCTTTGAAATGTGTCGGCTGCCAATGTAAAAATGAAGAACCATCTCCATCAGGCAATTTAACAACTGATCTATACTGATCTATAACTTTATGACTGCAAGTTCTCATTATAGAGATATATACCACCCAAACCACTTCCAGAAAGACACAAGCAAAAGTGACAAAGTTATTCTAGGTCCCTATGTTGGGTTAGCTTAGTATATCAAGACACTGATGTAGTTCTGCTGGGAAGTCTTCCCACCTGGACAAAACCTGAAACACATAGCATTGCTTTGGTTAGTATCTATGGGCTGCATGGCAACTATACCTGCAGTGCACTTCAGCTGTGTATTTGACCTGCTGATTTGTTGTTCTCCTTTCTATGAGGCAATAAATTTTACAAGTTCTGTTTCTCTTTTTAGCCCCCAGAACTGCTAAGGGCTCTCAGGCTAATATTAGGGCATTCAGGTAAGTGACACGGTATTCCACATGAGCAGACTGTGGCCTCAGTGTGCATGTGTTCTCCTAAAAAAATATAGCATCTTTTTTATCATTCACAGGTAGAGACAAAGAAAAACAGGGTCGGAATTGACCTCATGAGATCATCCTCTGTCCAAGTGAGATATCAAACTCTGACCCTGTGTAATATGGGGTTCATGTTACAGCTGTAGTTGGAAGACACAAATGTACTTAAACTGGTTGATTTATTCAGATTAGAGTGCTAGTTGAAATCTTATTCTACTCTGAAACAACAATTTCAGTGCTCATAGTCCGTAGTGAAATACATAAACATAGGAGATAACCAGTTCATACAGGTTAGGCAGACCCAAACAATAGCAATTAAAATAGAAACTAAAAGAGAAGGATGGAAAGGCAAGAAATAAGTTTCTAGCATGGTTGCCCAGGTGCCAGGGAGGGAGGCATACAGAAAATTCTTTGCCTGAGGGAGGGAGAAAAGAGAGCAAACAGTTAATCCCATTTGGAAAAAGAGCAAGCAGTCAGGAATAAGGGATGTGTATTACGCCAAGGGGGAGAAAAGGCATACAAAGGGGTATGGAATAAAGGACTTGCTTCCTAAAGGGAGAAGGCCTTTCAAGTGAGCTGGCTAGGTCCTCCTGGACATCCTTTTACTGGGTACAAATTTGATCAGTATCCATGAGAGTAAACATTAGATGAGTTAGCAATGTCTTACAGAAGGTGGTTGATACTGCTGTAAAAACGCTATTTTAAGACTTTGTTTCTAACAAGGGACTGATGTGAACAATTGAGACAATTTTTCCCCTCTACTAAAAGTGTTTCCTTACTCAAAGCTCAAAAGATAACAAGGAAGATAATGGCTGCCTCTTGCTTTGCTTTGCGAAGTAGGCTATTAAAAAATCCAGCGCTTGCCAGGGCATGGGGACCCAGCCAAAGAAAACAGTACAACAGTCTCTCAGCAAGGTGGACAGTGTAATGTGTATGGACCAGGGGACAGAACACTGCCCAGCAGCACGTTTCGTGTGACTGCTCAGTCTTCTCATTTCAAGCTTGACATATGTCCAGCCATATGTGCAGAGCACACCATTTGAGATAACTGTCAAGTTAAGATATAACCAAACATTCTCCTTCTGAACATACTTGGCCAGCAGCTGTTCCAGCAAATCAAATAGTCAGGAAAGCAATTCAGGCAACCCTCTGGGCAGGCACAATCAGAGTGGCTAGCCCTAAATTAATCAACAGTGGCTGTGAAGGTTGTCTAGCTGTAAATGCGGCAGGCAAGTTGCTTTATTTTGGTTCTCCAGACTCTGCATACAAGTGAAAAAGCAGGAAGGTGCAAACTACCAGCTGTGTATGATGAACAGCACGCTCCAGCCCAAATCCAAGATATAGGATGTACGCTCATTTCTTCCAACTTTCACAAACACTGCACTTAGAACTCTAGGTTGTTCACAGGAAAGCATGCAGCTCTACCACCCTGTTTAAAGTGTGACCTCTGAAAGGGGGTAAAATTAGCTGTGGAAGTGATTGGTGAGGAAAGAAAATCGGGAAACATGGTTGGCTATCACCTGAATGTGGTGATGGCTCATTCTCAACAGGAACACAGTCAGAAGGGCCTCAATCTCATCAAATTAACCTCTAATTTTTCCCCTTTTTGCATCTGCAATGATGTCCTAAAACCGTAAAGAATTGATGTACTGTTGACTATAATCGCTGATGTATATGGGAGGGACATGTGACCTGACAATGCTGGGAGCTGAAGGAGATACATGAAGAAGGAAGTAAGCATATGATGATGATATGATATGATGATATGATATGATATGATATGATGATATGATATGATGATAAGGTTCTACAGATCATTAAACAGAAAACAGAAGTACAGCTGGGCACAGGATTTGGGTCAGAGTTGACTTGAAAATGTAATGGCACAGCTAGAATTGCTGATATTATAGTGATCTGTGATCAAAACCTTCCCTGGATATTTCTGGGGCTAGTGGAAAATAGGAGTTGCCAGGCCCAAAGCAGGAAACGCTGCCTGTCAGAAAGAAATGGAAGAAGTAATAGGGGAAAGGCAGAAAGAATAGTAATCTTCCAGGCTTCAAAAGGAAGGGCTGAAAAGAATAATTTTGGAAGAATGACAAAATGATTTACTGCGTCCATGCCCTATTGAATCTCACGGTCTCTGTGCTGCTAAGAATGGCTACTGTCCTCTCACTCAGTGTACCGTGCACATGGAAAAAAGTGACAGAGAAGAATCTAATTACCATTCCCTAAAGGCTCAGAGGCTCTCCATCGACAAAATTCCATCAAAATCATACAGGTACTACATTAACAATTTTTAAGTGCAGTAAACTTGACTTATTCCCTATTTCTTTGGTATTCAGCCTACATTGTACAGAGTCCTGATGTCCTTTGGGTGTTGTGGCAGGTGCACCCACCTCACTAAGGCCAAGGGCTTTCACACACCACAGCCACTGGCTCTTTTGCATTCTTATTTTCACTCCTTTTGCACCCCACCGTGGCAGCTATCACGTACACACCTTGGTTACGTGCCAACCATCACATACCCACCAGGGTACAGTGACCCAAATCATGTATACCCCTTTGGCAGGGGAGCAAGAGAGGCAGGACCACTTGGTCAACAGGCAGGATCCCTGGTCAATGCAGCACCTTGAACCAGAAAAGCTTCTGGACTATGCCCACATATGACCACAGTCAGATCCAACCAGGCTATAAATGGGGTCTCTGCTGGAGACCCCCTTTGAGTGGTCTTCTCAGAGCAGTGGGACTGTGATCACAACCTCCCCCCTTAGACTGGGACACCATTTAAGGAAACTTCCCAGCATTGAGTGCCCTCACCTCCCCCTGTGGTGAGTGATTATTTCTTCTGGATATATCCTTGAGCGAGCCCTCATCCCCACCCCTGGATGAGCTATTATATCATCTGGGTACCCTCGAGAGAGTTTCCCCTTTTGTGAGTGAGCATGTGCCTGCTTTGGATCATCATTCTTATGTGTCATCATGTAGTACTAATACCCTGACTGGTACAACAGACTTGTAGGGTGTGTGAAATGTTGGAGTGCTGAATGATTTTGGGTTGTCAGTGTTTTCATTTGTTTCTGCTGTTTGGTTTGGTGCTGTCATGAAATAAAGTTTGTTTCATCTTATCCTTGGTTTGGATTAGTTTTGGTGCACTTCCGTAACAGACATCACTACCAAAACTGACACATTGACTTTGATCACAGTTTGTATTTCTGCTCATGCTGAAAGAGAGACAAGCAAAATCAGCACTTGGGATTTGCAGCAGACATCAAGCTTTTAAAGGATCAAATATACAGGATTAAAAATATTAGAATGAGAGTAATATCTACCGAGAACATGCCACAATGTATTTTTAGTACATATGTGTCTTCACATATAGGAGATTTTTCCTCCTCTGAACTTCCATGCATTGATCTCTCATGCATCCTTTCTTAGTGTAAATCCTTCAAATGGATTAAAGAACTACTTATTTGATGCTTGGAAGAGATGCTAAAGCAATATTTTGGCACATATTTATAGAGTTATTAAAATCTTCTATTTATTCCACACAAATTAAAACAAAAGGTGGTAATGTATTTTGATAATTGATACAAAATGGTGAAGACTATTACTTTAAATCAGTGTAAAGAGAGGAATCAAAACCTGATTGTCCTTTCTTTAATGAACATAAGACATGCTCAGAGAAAATTCCTTACTTGAAGAACTTGTATGGTGACAACATACAGCAGATGGATGAAATAAAAAGGATGGAGATGAAGAAGAGGCTCTTGTCTCTCAGTCCTTTGAACAAGTCTGTATTTTCTCTGCTTATTTTTCTGGATATGCCTAGCCAAGTTACACATCCCTCTTATAATTCTTATCTATAATACAAATTGTCTCCACAGGTTATTTTTGTATTTTCTCACACTCTTTATGACAAGAAACATTAATAGTTACATGTATATGTATTTATGGTTCTCTGCCCTTTTTGCCAAAAAACAAAGCCAAAAACAACCCAAACCCACCTCCTCTTTTCAAAATAACAAGCCCTGTTTTCACAGAGGAAGCTCTGAGTATCTCAGAGAAGCCGTGTTGTGGGTTTAGGACTTAGGCCTCAAAAAGACGCACCATTCTCCTAATATCATGCATGTGCAGAGTGTGTGACGCGGTAGGCAGTCAAGTGATAATGACAGTAATATTTTACAAGAAGTTACTATCTCCATCTCAATGTTCTTAGAAACCTGAGTAACTTGAATAGTGTACCTAGCAAGCTGAGCTGCATCTTGGGCAGGAAGTATGAGGGAGAAACCACCTGGCAAGAGCATAGTTGAATAAGCAGCCACATGAATGAGTTCTAAAACACATCCTGGTTATCTTTGACTGTGCAATGTGCAGTTCTGTGGCTGGGTAAGAGCTTCTACCCTCAGTGTAGAAAAAGACGTCATGGCTCAGTATTCTTTCAGTGGTATTTTCTTCTCCATGCCTCACACACTTGTAACAGCTCTTTTAGCTTTACGCATTCAAAAGCAAGACATTCGGTCTAAAATGCTGCCCAGATTAGGCTAAAGACTTAAGAGTAAATGCATATGTGCTTAAAGTACCCTCATTCATTATGAATGCCTAAATTCAACTACACATTCCCACAGACAGTCCAAGCCTCTTCCCTGCCTTCCTGTCTGCTTCTACCAGCTTTTGACGGCCACATCATGAGCTAAACTGCTACAAGAAGGAGTGACATTTTCAGCCAGAAGGTGTGTTTTTCTGGTTATTGCTGCCAGATCTGGGGGCTGGTTTTTGTGCAGGGAATGGTGACAGTTGCCTGTGGGTTTTCAGTCAGACCAGTTGCTTTACCTGATTTGCTGTAGCTATATATAAGGGCTAACAGTAGCATATGGGAAGTCATCAGATCATGTGGCACATAGAGAAACCATCGTTTTTGGCAGAGTCAGCAGCGACTTTGATTGGCTCAGGTCAATCATGAAACTGCACCCTTTAAGTAAATGCCTCTTTTAGAAGCTAAAGCTAGGGAAGATTAACCCTGCTCTTAAATGTCTTTGGGTTAAAGCCACAAATCAGAACTCATGAGACTCATGAGAAGCTTCTTTGCTTGCTTTCTGCTGACAGGCTGTGAAGCTTGACACAGGTCAATTAAATCTTGGTTCAGGAAAATCCCTAAGCAGGTATTTTATTTAAAGCATGTTTGTTGGGAGCGGAACTCACTGCCAAGTTTCGTTTTAGGTTGGCTTTTGACACACTGGGTCTGGAAGCTGTAAAACTGTTTTGTCCTTCATTAAAATATGGAATATAATATTAATTTATTCAACAGAAGGGGTAGACTGAAATTATGATTCATTGTCCTGAAGAAAGTATAAGAAGTTCTGATATGTATCTTTCACATCTCTAAATTAAAGCAGGTGCATATCTCCTTCACTGAATCAGACCTTTAATCACATCAGGCCTCCACTATGCCACTGACACCTTTGGTTGGAAGCTACCTATTAGTATTGTTTACAGCACTGCAACTTTTTAAATCCCTTTGCTGCCAATCGCTTAGTGTCTTCACTATCACCAATTGCAGTAATTCCTACAACCTAAGGGACCCCTCCAGGATGTGCCTGATGCACTTGGAAGTGCTTATCTAAGATTTGGTTAGTGAGTGACCTAGAAACTTCTTTGCACTGAGCATTGCCCATCAGCGTCAAGAGAGTAAAAACCAAGAGATGTATAAAAAGACCAGGGAAAGCTACCAGGCCTCAGGAACACAGAGATACATAATAGGGTTATTCCTCTATTTCCCTTCTCCAGCTTCCTAAGTCAGATATTATTTATCAAAGCACTGCCAGTTATCAGTAGTGTAGCATAAAGAATGCACTATAACCTGGAGATATTTTTTTTGTTGTTTTTTAGGTATTAAACAGTGCGGGTCTCTAGATAAACCCCTAGGGAATTCTACTTATAACTGGCCTCCAAGCAGAGTTTGAACCATTTAACCCTTGCAGTCTGTCTGTCCGGCCAGATTTCTTTTCCCCGTCTTGACTGTAACACGCCAATCTGGATGTTGGAGTACTGTTGTAGACTACACTGAAAGCTTTGCTAATGTAAATGATATCCATGGCTTTCCCCTCATCCACGATTCTGTCACTTTATCACAGAACAGGACTAGGTGCCAAGGATAGCATGGGTAAATCCATGCTGACCATTCTCAGTCACCTTCTTGTATCAGAAATGTGTTCCAAGAAACCATGACTTTTCCAAGGACAGAAGGGAAACTGCCTGGTCTTCAGCTACCTGAATTGTCTCTCTTGATCTGATGATGGGTGCAACATTTACCTTTCTCCAGCCCTAAGTGTTCTCTATAATCTCTAGAAAGCCTGGAGGCTTCTCAAATAAATGAAATATATAGGTTTTCGTATCCTCTTTGCCCCTCTGGCAAAGAAATTTGCTTTAAAACATACACAGCTTTAGTGAAGTCACCTTCCTGGAGATCATAGTAAGAACAGCTTGGGAACTGCCCACACACAACAGGGAGTCAAACATTAGGGAGACAGTGTGTCTTTAAGCATGGATACAACACAGTAAGTAACAGAGCAAGTTTTTTAAAAGGTTATGTCCTTTATGAAAGCATTCTCCTCAAAAAGAAATCCCATAAAAGTGTTTTTTCCTGCTCCACTGTTGAAAATTTTGTCACATTTTGTATTAAAATGCCCTTTTCAGACAGCACTCAAATTATTTGTGGGCGAATAACTCAGGTGGTTAATTCCTTGGGTGTGGGTGCACATGTAATGCCAGAATTAGTACAGCTGTATTCACCTGGTCTTCTGAAACACTTGGTTAAGGGGTAGTCACTGCAGAAAGCAATATGATATAACCTTTTGTTACCTTACTGCACCCCTATAGTGTGTTTTTACAGCCTAGTTTACACTTGAATACCTTCAACAGTAAGTGAAGCTCTTTTAAAAAGGTTTAAAGAGGTCAGACTGAGATGTGTTACAGGCAGGATTATGAAGCTTTCAAGTGAGGAATCTAACTACATGCTTACAGTCTGTGCTACCAGCTTTTGATGTATCTGTCGTTAAAAAAATGCCAGTTTAAACGTGAGATGAGTACAGAGCCCTCTGGGCACCTGATTTTTCAAGATGCTTTGACTATCAAAGAGAACCTGTATAACTTAATTATTGCTTGATCTGAAGGGGAAATTTTCAATGAAATGAAGAAAAAAAATTATCACCAGAATAGAAATTTTCACTGTAATTTTGAGTTCTGGTTCTGCGATTTAAAAAATAAAAATCTGAAATAATTTTCAAAATAAATATATCCTTCTGAATAAAAAATGTGAATTGCTATTTTAGAAGAGAATTTTAGAAGAGATCATCCCAAAATATTTCAGGATGGGGTTTTTCTGGTGGTGGTGTTTTAGTTTGGTTTGGGTTTTGGGGGGTTTTGTTTGTTTGTTTCTGTTTGTTTGTTGGGTTTGTGTGTGTGTGTGCTTGTTTTGTTTTCCTTTTTAGGGTCCTTGTGCAGGGAGCTTTACCAAAGCAAACCAGTTAATTCAATACAAAAGTGCATTCTGTTTGTCCTTATCCATGTTTTCTTTGACAAAAAACATTTTGGTAGGATTTTTTTTCCTTCCCTAATAGGAAGATTTTGACTATTCATCATAAAAATTTGATTATAAATATGAAATGCTTGTAGTATTACACAAACATAATGCCTGTAATGCTCAGCTTGGAGCCAGATTGAGGCTCCTGTTTTGGTGAACTCAGGAGCAGTAAGAAGGCTTGAAAACAAGAGTTTAGGAGTTTGCAGAAACCAAATCAAAATAAGTGACTATGCACCTAAACTAAGCTCTTGAACCCCACTTTTAAGACAAAATGGCAACAAAAAGAGACGACTAGCAGAGTAGACAGGAGAGATGAGAAGAAAACACATGATAATGCAGATTAAATGTACACACATAGTTAGCAAGTATCAAAGGTTTGTTTGGTTTTTAAACAAGCAACATATTGTTTGTTTATGTTATTATTAATTGATACTTATACTGCAGCAGTGCCCAGAAGTTCCATCTGGACACAGCAAGCTCAGTCCCTGCCTTTAAACCTCGGTGCAAGCAAACATGGACAAATGCAAGTTACTAGACTCAGTAATTTATCTTCTCAAATGCACACTTCCAGCAAACTAGGAGAAAAATGATAACCATATGATAACAATAGATTTTTGGTAAATTCTGGCATTCTAGTGACCAAACGTGTTTCTTTTTACCACATTTATAACTTGCTGTGTGTTGCAGTGATGCATCTATCTTGGTCTCAGTCCAGGACCTTTATCCTTTGTTATTTCCCCTTGTGCATCCTCTGTCGCTCTGCTGTTCTCCAGTTCTATGTTTTTATAATTTTGTGCTCTTTTAAGTATTTCAGTGTGCTGATATTGTGGGAGCTGATTAACACTGGCATCAGCTGCCTTCCCAGCTCTGACTTTTCCAGTAAGTATCTAATGCTGAATGGGTTACCAGTTCTCCAACCTCACGTTTTTGACCCTACCAATTTACTTTTTGGCACACCTGAACTCTTCCACTACCACTGCTCATCACATGCCTGCTGGGATATTTTAGGAACTGATGGGCAAACTAGTTACTTAATTCCAAAGTTTAATCATTCTAAATTTTCTCTTTCATATCAAACACTCAGCAAAACTCAGTTCAGTCTGTATCAATGCAAGGCAAGATTCTGTCAGCTCTTCAGTGGCACTGCTTCAATGAAGCCTCCTTGAGTTTGGGATAAAACAGACCCAAACTACAGCACAAGACTAACATAGCAGTGAAAGAAGCACCAACTTTCTTCAAAAAAAAAGAAAAAAAAAGAATAATACAAGGCTTATAAAATATTTGGCATTTCAAGGTCAGGATTCTTCTGCAGGTACCTCAGGATTACAGAATCAAAGAATGTAAAGGGATTGGAAGGGACCTCAAAAGATCATCTAGTCCAATCCCCCCTGCCAGAGCAGGAACACCTGGATGAGGTTACCCAGGAAGGTGTCCAGGCGGGTTTTGAATGTCTCCAGAGAAGGAGACACCACAACCCCCCTGGGCAGCCTGTTCCAGTGCTCTGGCACCCTCACTGAGAAGAAGTTTCTTCTCAAATTTAAGTGGAACTTTTTGTGTTCCAGTTTCTAACCATTACCCCTTGTCCTATCACAGCCTCCACCAGCAAAATCCACATTAGTAACCACAGTAGCTGCCCGGTCATTGTAGACTCATTTATAAGCCACTGTTACTTTGCTTGCTGCCGATTTGCAGGTATTTTAACTTCCTTTGGTTAGGTGACATAAACACACAGGACCATAAAAACACAGGAAATCACGTAACTCCTTCTCAATAGAAGTACAAGCACAAGCTGTGACCGCCAGGCAGGAACAAAGATGCATGAAACCCTCTCAAACTGACAGGGGGTGCCACTTGGCATGGTGTGACACCAGGTGTTGCCACATAGGAAAACATTCAGTCCCAAAGGTACACCTTGGAAGCAGTCAACTTACAATTAGGATTTTTAAAGTGGAAGCTTATAGTAACTAAACAAATATAGGATCAAAAATCAGTCTAATAGAGTGTATGAGCATGCTTTGATTTTAAAAACATTTATCTAGACCAATAACCCTTTTCCTGTGCCAACTCCAGATCAAACTGGTCACAAACAACAGGCTCTGGACAGCCACCTCCGTATTCCAGAGTATGGCAGTGAATCATTCCTGTTCACAGAATTAACAGAGTTCCCCTCCGCAAAATCAGACCAGCTCAGTCTGAATGTTTGGCTGCATTCAGTCAGCTGCTGTTTCTAATCACATAATCATTCACATTTAACTATGAATGGAAGAGCTACTTTGCCACAGCAGATTTTATTTCAAGAAGCAAAATTAATTTACAACAGGCTAACACTAGTAATACTCCCACCCTCAGGTCCCTTAGAAGAAAACAAAAGGCCTAATACTGGTCCCCAGAAAATTACCAAAACCCAATTTTCACACTTGGGTTTCTTGGCACAATTCAGACATTTTGATTTGTGTAAGCAATGATGTGACTGAGAACTTGACTGTTTTTTAAGCGTTGTCTCTAATATATTTGGCAGTCCTAACGGGTTTGGTAAATGAAATAAAAACAATAAACTGGATTTGCTAGGGTAAACTGCCCTCAAAGGTGCTCTTCAGCCAACCTTTAAGCTGTCTGTTCTCCTGGAGGATCAATTTTAGGGTCAATTTTCTGGTACATAATGTAGCAGTCAGTATCTGTACAAATGGCCTTATGAGCGCCTTCTGGCAATCATGGCATTCTGCTATCCAGGGATACCTTGAATTTGTTTTCACTCTTCCAGTCATAACTCAATGCCAGGGACTGGGAGAAGGAAGATGCATGAGCCAGGGACTCCTCTTTGCAGGCAGGTCACCTAGAAGATCAAATGCTCTGACCTGTGCATACCAAGATGTACCACCATGTCACAAGTGGGAGTTCTCTATTAGAGGTCCTAAGGCTCAGAGTATTCTCCGCCATCTCCCCAATATTTTAGCAACATTGTAGAGGGTATTAGTCAGTCATCAGGTCTAAGGATTTTGACTGGGAAATCAAAACAGTCAGCTGCCAGGTAAGAAAAAAACACAGGTAAGGAAGTCTAGGGTTAGATTTTGGAAAACAGAAGAGCTTGCTTTAAGAAAAAATGGAAGAAACAGCTGAGGATAGAATGTAATAAAATCAGACATGAAGGATGAAATGTGAATTAACTTTATATATCGTTGAATGACCAAATAGCAAGTTCTGCTCTTTGGGTGTTGACTGACAGCTCCATTACTGACTCATTTAAGAAAAGGATAAGCCTCCATTCTTAACTGGGGTTTGCAGACCAACAGAGGTTACCTGAGGTTAGGTGTCCTTTTTCAGCCCCAATTCAAAGCAAAGAACCCAAGCCTGTGTAGGAGCTCTTGTACACAAGCAGCTCTGTTGGTGTCCAGAGCAGTTCTGAAGTGCAACAGCCCAAAAAGGAATTGTGCCAACTCGCACACGTCAAGAGCCAAGTCACAGGCTCCAGCAAAATGACAAACATTGTTTAAAAACATGTTTGCTGAAGGCCTTGTTGGTGAACGGGTCACTTGGCAAAATTGTGAACACAAAGCATGCTGTGCAGCTGCCTAAAAGCTCAGCTGTCCTGAGTGCCTGAGCAAAACTGGGATACAGGAGAAATCCGAGGGTTACATAGATGCCCAACAGGACTTCTCTAATGATGTTGTTCCATGGCCCTGATGCCAGCAAAAGCTGCTGGGAAACAGCCCTGATTTCTGCTACTGATGTAAACTCTTGAGCCTGTGGAGTGGAACTTTTCTCTTTAATGCTCTTTGTACTTTTCATGTCCTCTTTGAAAACGTAATGCTGAACTATTCACCACCACTCTCCTCTGTGTCACGTTTCTTCCATACCTCTAATGCACACTCTCTCACTCCCTTGACTTTAGCCACTTGGGATATGCAGACAGCAGTGGTGGTGATGCTGAAAGCTTTCTGTTGGCAAGGAGATCAACATCCAAAAAGGGACAACTCTGTAGATGGAGAGAAGTCTGACTAGCATAAAAGTGAATTTTGTGGATTAGAGAATCTAAATCTTCCTTTTACTCACTTGCAAAAATCTAATTTAGGATGCAATTTCTATTTCCAGCTTGATGCACAAGGTCCAGTTCAGATGCAGTCTGAAGAGGCAAGAGAAGTGGATGAGAGTCAGCAGTACCAATAAAACCATTGTTTCTTGGTTTTCGTAGCTTCCAAACCCAGAAACTGTCTAGTTTGCTTATCCTCCAAGGCTTTTAGGATAGACTCAGACAATATTGGTTTCCCAGATATAGAAGAGTGATTAACTGCATTTCATTCCTGTATCAAGCTCTTCTGGCCATGTTTAAATCACTATTACCTGAAGTCGAAATATTGGCAGTCAAATCAAACTCATACGGGCATTTTTTTCTATAAGAACCAAAATTATCCAGAGCAAAAATAAAATCCAACACAATGACATATAATTGAAATCACAACCATAAATTACTTATTTGGGTCCACCACATTTTTTAAATCCATCCTTCATGAAATACTCAACCAAAGCTAGAAGATACCAAGAGTAATTTTACTGATTTCAGGAACCAGGCATTGGCTGCAAGCCAGAAAGCATGTATGCATGAATGCAAATTCAGACAAGGTTATGAAGATCCTTTAAAGTTGTGACTCAACTGCAGTCTGAGTTTGCTAACTCCATCATTAGATTCCCTCTTTCTTCTGTAAGCCATCCTTGCGCATTAAAGAAAAAATATTGTGAAGTAGATACAGGCTACAAGTGTCCCAAAATATCACTGCTTATGGAGAACTAAAAATGCATTCCATTTTACATATGGTAGCAAATGCAGCCTGACTGCAACCTCTAAGCTGTTACTGACAAGAGAAAAATCTTACTTTTGATGTTTTTTCAAATTGCATCATTCTAAATGTACCGCCTGCTCACTTGCTTCAAGGGCCAAACTTTATTTTGTCATTTATCAGCTGGCAGAATTCATCATTGCAGACATCAGCATTAACACATAAATCCCTTGGCATATCCATCATTAAATAACACAAAAATGGCTAGCTTGAAAGAGAGTACCTTTATCCATATGTGTATTTGTGTGTATACAAATGTGCATATAGTAATTGGACTGCAGAACTCAGTTTTGTGTCTACTACATATGAAGCTTGTCCCTAGTGTTCCTTGTATAAAATAGTGTCTCTGACCATCAGAATTCTCAAAGAACTGCATAAAATTGACTATGATATTTTTACAAATTTAGCAGAATACTTGAATATTTTTATTTAAACTTGTGTGTAAGTCTCATCAGATATCTAATGTGAAACTGAGAGATCTATCCTTTCTTTTTATTTTTTTTCTTTTATTTCATTAGCAACATATGCATTAGCATATAATTGGCTAAAAGGATTTTTCCAGAATATTTATATTTGAGGCGCTGTATTCTGCTCTGGAAGTATCGTTGTTTAGATCATGATCTACTTAACATCATGAAGTGATTTGAAGTAGAAAAACCAACCAACCGAAAAATCTTTTTGAAATCTAATGATTTATTGTGATTCCAGTCCACGCCAAGGAACAGCCGTATGAAACCAAGAAATAAAAATACAAATGAAGGCCAACTTTTACATATCATTCTGCGGGTGGTGGGTATTTGTGTGGAATGACATGCAAGACAGAAACCATTAACTCCCTCTTGCAGCTGAGAAAGTAGGTGTATAGAAAGCTGACCTCCAGGCAGAGATCTTGCTTGACCCTTTGCACAAGACATATTTGCTGTGCATGCACCCAGCAAAGATCACACGCAGCTTGTGATAAGAGACTGGTGAGAGAAATAGAGTTCCTGCACAGTAGGGTGGCAAAGCAGCGCTCTGCTGAGATGGCAGCTGCTGCCAATCAGGTGGCCTCGGGTCAGGTAATGATGATGGGCCACCATACTTCATGCTGGGTTTGTCTTCCAAGTGCTTGAGCGCCTGGATAAGCATCGGTGTCAGTGTAATCCTGCTGGTCCCAGTGGATGTGCCACATCAACACCTCTAAGAGCTGTTTAGAATGAAAGATGAGGAATCTTATGTGTCGGGTTTTGACACCAAAACATTTTAGTTCATAAAATGAAAGAAGCACTCTTGAAATGATATCTGAAGCTCTTTTGCCTTCAATAAATTACTCATTTGAGAATAATTCACCTTGCTTCTATATTTTCATTTAACACTATGTCCTTGTTTTTCATTTAGTATTTTACGTCAATTAAACAATCTTAATTTCATTGTGATTTATTGTGTAACTATTCCAAGTAATGTATAACTGGAGTAAACTGAAAATTGCAGTCTAATTTCAAAAATAAAGAAACACAAGTTGACTTTACTACTGCAAATAGCCCCAGGAGCTGAAGTACCAAAGACAGTTTGTATAGCTGGAGCATTAAGCTGTGAACACTCATTGGCAGTGACAAAACCGAGGTTTGTATTCTGCACCACCTAGCAGAGCTTGTGACCAGTAGACAAACGGCAGACCTCAAAGCTCGTCTGTATTTCAGCAGTATCACTTGTGAAAAAAAAGACAACGCATCACACAATCAGGTCATAACCCTTCCTCGAGCTTCTAGGTACTGTGAATTCTGCTTTTAAGGGACAACATCAGCAGGAAACATTTCGATAACGTCAGAGAACTGCATCTGCAAGTGCCTAGAGCGTGACGCTTCACAGAGAGATTAAAGCAGGAGTACAAGAAGAAGCCATGTAATAAGGGACCCAGCTTCTCCCAGTGGGAAATGCCTTTGTGAAGGGTCTGGAGCACAAGTCTTATGAGGAACAGTTGAGTCTCCCTCCTCTGGGGTCCAAAACCCAGCTGGACATGGTCCTGGGCAACTGGCTCTACCTGACCTGCTCTGAGCAGGAGGTTGGACCAGGCAATCTCCAGAGGTCCATGCCAACCTCAGCAATTCTGTGATCCTGCAAAAAGGGGCAAAGATAGGAATGTGCAAACAAGTTAGAAAGGAAAGAGATTTGCATTTTCAAGCTTATACAAAATGAGCTGAAACTGCAGTGAATAGAATTATTTTTTATGTAATAAAGGAAACTACAGAGGTTTTGTCATATTCCCTATTGATTGAAATAAGAGATGAAATTCCTGGGAATAGCTACTGTACTCTGACAGTATCTAAGACTGATCTTAATTAGAAGACAAGAAAGAGACTTTATTTTCCCCTGAAAATGGAGAACAGTACCTCTTTCAGACTCTTGATATTGGTGGCTGGGAGGAACAAAGAATTACTCAGGCCACAGGGATGTCTACATGATGTCATGACACAGGCAGAGAGCAAGAGGGAAATGAACAATTCAACTGGCCAAAGGAAGAAGAAAGAGTTTAGAGCTTGTTCTGCAAAATAAAATATTAGTGTTGCATGCCTTCAAGGAACTGCACAGAAGAGAGAACAGGATGGGCAGTTCTCATACTTGACCTCTTCTGTTCTACAACACAGTTAGGACTGAGGGGTAGAGAATAACCTCTGTGTAGTTCAACAGATAGTGATCAACAAATTACTTTGCTATTTAAATAAATGACTATGGGAAAAAAAAAAAAAAGGAAAGAGTAATATCTAAGTGAAAAATTAAAGAATTAAAGACTTCTGTTACAGACTGTCTTAAATGAGGCCTAAAAACTCCTCTCCCATGCTCCTAAAGGCTTAATATATTTAGCAAAATTTGGGATAAGCAGGAAAGCATCATCTGATCACCTTGATAGAGGAGAAATGAAGAATTCAACAGGGCTATATGACAGACACAAGGGTTTTGACTTTAAATCAGGCGTAATCCTTTTTATAATTCTAAAGTCATGGTGTTGATACATTCGGATGGGCTCTTTGATCACCCGGACTACTTCTGTCCTTTCCGCTCATGACCTTACCAGGCTTTTCATTCAGTTTGAAAGACTTTTTGGACAAAGACCTGTGCTTGCATAGCTATGGCTCCTGAATGCCAACAGGAGGCAAATAAAATTTATCATATACCAATACCAGAAAAGAAGGTTTCCAAATGTTATCTCTGATAGCCTCTGCATATCTGCTGTCTTCTTTTTTTTTTTTCTCTATTTTTTTCTTCAGGATCTCTTCCTATTTTCACATTACTGCAGCCTTTTATTAGTCCTTTTATCTTCTGAGTCAGCACAGTTTATCCTCCATTACTAAGATTTCCACTGTTGTCACCATTATGTCATAAACTTATTTCCTTACTCTGCTGTTCCTGACCCATTTCACTCTCTCTCTCTGACATCTTTGAACTCAGCTGACGTCTCTCCTTTTGATTGTCTTGAAGTTCATTGTATCATCTGATAGCCAAAACATTAGTCCTTTATTCAGTAATATCACTAACTCATTATTTAACTGCTTCTTCTCTCTGTCTCTGGATGTCTAATTTGCATGACAATCCAGTCACCCACATTTTCTCTCCAACTTCAGTAAAAAAATGAGGGCTCATCTTGTGTGAATGGTGTATAGATACGTCCCCACACTTTTTTCATGCCTGCTTTTATGTGTACATAGAATATTACAGAACCAATTTATGGTCCTAAAAAGTGGGGTATAGACACAGCACAGTATTTTCAAATATGCAAGTGTTTTCAAAATGACTGTTGATCTGAGGTGCTCCATTTCTAACATTTCTAATTAAAGTACCCCAAAGGGAATCAGTCTGCAAAGATGCATCAGGCTCACCAGACACATTGGAAATTTTTAGCAAAGAAATACTTTATATACAGAAAAGTATAGTTATTATTTCTGATACTGCCATTAGTCATATATAAATGTAAATAAACACACACAGCAAAGGCGATTTAGTGTTGTTCTAGATCCATAACTCTGAATGTGTCAATAATCAACTTAGTGTGTGGAGAAATTCTAAATCCATGTATACTAAGTAGTGACAGAAACTGCATTATAACTATGAAACTCTGCAATAAGCCCATTTTCTCCGGAAATTGCCTCAGTCACGTAAAGACATTCTTTCTTCCCCAGCAGGTTGTGGCCTGAATTTATCTGACATGCAATGGAGGACACAATTTCAGCCACCACCTTTTCTTCCCCACTCCTCTTACCATGGTTTCTCCTCTAACATCTGAATATGCATTAAAAAAAAAAAAATCCCTGCCATTTCCACCTAGCTGCACTTCCAGATCTTCTGCAGAATGCAGTCTGTGCTGACAACCCTGCAAATGCAAAGGAGAAAGGAGGTGTAGGAAACAAAATTCTGTTGATGCTAACTGATGGGCCTTGGTGCTTTTCAGCTCTCCATTTCAGCTTCTCCATTAGCCTTCTGGTAGGCATGCCTTTGCATGCAGAACAGACAAAAGAGTAGGTAGGGTTGCCAGGTCTCCCAGCTTAGCTGAAAGCCTGGTGAGATTCTGCACCCTGAGTCATGGGTTGGATGTCTATCAAATAAGGAGGAGTTGTTGACATATAAGGCTGAAGCTTTGGCGCAGCACCCAGAAAAGACAAGGACATTGCAAGTAGCTTGTTCCAGATGCCCATGTTCCAGCAGAGCCTAGAGCCAAGGAGCAGCAACAGCAGGGCTGCAAACCTCCAACAGCAGAAAGTGACACCAGGGACATGTGAGTGAGTCTTGTGCTCAGGACTAATGGTGGCTTCTTTCCCATCTACTGTGGAAGATTATCTTGCTAGAAGCATCAGCTGTCTTTTTGGCCCTGCCTTGTGCTGTAGGAAGCAGGCTATTAGCTTCTAATAGATAAAGCAAAACCTTACCAGACTTCTTCAAACAGAAACACAAATTGGAGAAGAGAAAGAAGTGAAATGAAACAAGGCAACAGATGGTGTTAACTTCAGAAAGAGGTACAGAATGTTTCGAGCCAGTTGCCTGCATTTGTGTCAATTATGTTACTGCCCTTAAGACTTAGCTCTTCTCTACCACATGGTTTGCAAATCATGGGGTCAAGTAAGAAACGTTTTCTTTTTTTAATGACAGACTTGTTCCTTTGGTACACAAATACAGGAATTATTTCTGATAATCTACTGACAAAAGTGAGGAATATCTAAATAAATAATAAACCAGAAAACATCAGTTATATTTCTCCTCAATTAGCCATTTCCAAATGTCTTAATGAATGAGTGGGGTCCTGTTCCATCAACCAAAAAAACCTCTTTACTCTGATCCAGGCAGTGATCCATGCATGCACTATGACAGATTTAGGAACACTGTTCCAGAGGGAGTGTCACTGCAACTGGTTTGGCATGGAGAACATTTACTGCTTGTGATGATAAGCAAGACCCATGAGTGAGGGAGTGGAGAAAGGGATAGTCAAGGGTAGTGGAAAAAGAGATACGTGGCATGATTTAGTGAAATCTATGAGGCTGACAGAGCGTCTTTCTGTATATTTGCTGACGTGCATAGCACACTTGGCAAAGAAATACTGAAGAGGCAAAGGTGTCTGATAATAATTGTAATAAATTTTGACTCGAAATTAACTTGAATAACAGAAATTTAGTCCCGATGGATTTCAACGCAATAAGCAAAAACAGCGCTGACCGTCCAGCACACCCACTTCTCCAGTGGCGCGCGCGGGAAAAACTTCTTCCGGCCTTTTATAGGGCCGACGGTCCCGGGTTCGTTGCTCAGGGTGCCACGTCACTCGTTCTTTCTGCGCATGTCTCCTCTGTTGCCAGGCAGTTAATCTGTCATCTTCTCACCTTCCCCTGCCCCCCCCCCCCACCGTTAGAGGATCGAACATTTAAGGCAATTGCATAACAAAGGGTAGGGGCTTCCCGTGTTGCACGATAACCCCTGAGCGTTTCCTTTTAAGAAGCTTTAATGAACAAACATCTCTAACTCTTAGAATTGTTTATTACAATTAGAATTCTGTTGTTTTCAATGGTCAGTCCCATCACCCTATGTAGTTCCAGACAAAGCTTTGCAGGAGAGAGAAGAAGGTCTATCTGTATCATCCACTTAACCATAAGAGTTAACTTTGTGTGGATATGAAAATGCAGTAGCATTTTACAGAACTTCTGGTCATACACAGCAATATCTACTCCCCATTTTCAGTGGCCTCACAGCCTCCCCATTTTCTCCCTGAATTATCAGAGACATTAATGAGAATCCCTTTCACTCCCCACTTTGACTGATCTCTCTAATTAGGAGCACTGAACAAACAAATCTGTGAAACAGCCTGGCAGCAGCAAGCAGCCTTGGTTCACTTCACACAGGGCATGGAGAAAGCTCTGCTCTCCCAGGCACAATGCGAAAGCTACAACCAGTGACTCAGCGTTAGCCCAGGAACGGCTCTCCAGGGAATCTGAGACAACCCCTCCAAGCATTTCTGTCTTATTTCTGCACGCAGGGAGATCAGACAACAAAAAATACTTGAAAAAATTCCCTACCTCTGGTAAGTATACACCTCCCATCCACTAATCAGTAAACAGCACTGTCAAGCTTTGCCTTGTGATCCACATTTATGGACACATCCAGGGTGAAGCAAATACCAATTCATGGGTTTTTTTTTTTGTGTAAGACCTGCGCTCTGTGCCATGCAGACATGGCATTTCATTAAGCACAGGGTAATAGGTTGATTTCCTTAGGGATCAGCTGCTGGAAAATAGAACATCTCCTTTGATAAATAGGCAAGGTCACCATGAGCCACACATTCCTAAATGCACAAATTCATTTTGGAGTTGATGCTGAGATAATTGTGCATCTGTTCATTATATGTTCTATATTAATGCAATAAGTCATCTTCATGTAAAACTAATTTTACGAGCTCTGAGGAAAAGCAGCATTATGTTACACTTCAATGACAGCTGCTCCAGAATGCAGTGGAAGAATTCTAATTTATGCCCACATTGTTTTTTACATTTTACTCTTTCTATTGGATTCAGAACTTTAAAAATTCCAGATAAGAAACATTCTTAAAGTGCAAACAAAGACATTTTGCTCCTTCACACTTCATCACCCTTTCATGGCTTAAAATTGCCTTTTTGTTTAGCAGTAGTCATCTCCCAGAGTATTCACGTATACACACTGTGAACAAGACAGTTCACAAATGTGACATCTCAGTTTAAACCCCTGTAGATATGACAGAAATCACAAAAATTTCACGGAGATATATAAAGAGAGATCAAAAATGTTAGGCAATTTCCTTCAAAATATTAAGTACTACCAAAAATCAGGAGTCCCCAGAGGACCTGACTTGAAGAACCTAAGCATTATGCAGTGTAACTAATTCCTGTCCCTCTACTTCTCCGCTTTCATTTTATTTCATCCCAAGTACTATTTTTATCGGTTTGTTTAGAATACTTAAAAACTGCTAACCTGTTTTTCTCTATTTCCCTTGTTCTTGGGAAACTACCCTTCTAGATGTGAAAATGAGAAATTCCAGAGGATAATACTGTGTCAAGGAATAATGTAAAAGAAGAAAGAGCTACTTTCAAAGTGAATATATGATTTGTCAATAATGAAGATTGTATCAGGTATAATACAAAAGTAGAAATAAAGTATTTTCTCCTAAAGTCAGATACAAATACTGTATTGCATTAAATCCAACAGTCCATGGGGGAAAAGAATAATTATGCAGTAGAGATTAGAAATTATATATGTACATGTAAGGAACATAAGGGATTTTATTCTGAAGTTTCTTGTGCTTACTCAAATATATGCATGCTTTGTCAGCTATTATGATCAGGATTGTCAAATGCAAATCATAGAATCTTTTCAGTCGAAAAAGAACTTTCAGATCATTGACTCCAACCATTAACACAACACTGCCAAGTATACCAATAAACCATACCCCTAAGCACCACATCTATACATTTTCTAAATACCTCCAGAGTTGGTGACTCAACCACTTCCCTGGGCACCTTTGAAGAGTTGGGTTTCTGCCTTAGAGAAATATTTTTGCTTTATTTTTAAAAAAATAGCATCAAAAAGGCACCTACTTCCTTGAGGCACCTGAGTGAATTGTGAGAATACCCCTAGTTTTTTTTTTTCCTTTCAAGGCTGCAGAAACCTAACTTAGAGACTTGCCTCCTTCTTTTGTTCTCTTGAAACACATTGAAGCAGGCTGCCAAAGGTTCAAGGAGAGGTGACCAAGTCCTGTTTGCTGTTGGCATGTCTGAAACTGTTGACACATAGTAGGAAATAAAGGGTACATACAGTACAGTTGCAACAATAAAATAGGTGCCAGGGAACCTCACCTAGAACTAACACCACCAAACTGTGCTGACCAACTGAAGAGATAAGTCGGTAATATTTATAGAGAAAGTGCAAACAAAGCTTATAGAAGCCTCAAAAAGTAGCTAAGTTTGTTGTGTTCTGAAGCACGGAATAAATAGATCCATAAATAGTTGTTTTGTTTTGTTGTTTGCTTGTTTTTAAAGACAAAAAACCCATGCAAACACACCACATTTGGAATTTTGGTTTTTGATGATGAAAACCATACCCACAGTTTTCACTTATGCAAGCTGTAGAAATATATATTAAAAAAATGTTAATTGAAAGAAAAAGTAATGAAAAAATTTACACTTGACAGACATACAAAAAGCAGCCAATGTCATGGTTCCCTTTTATATCACTTACAATTTTTTCTGAACAGGAAAATAACCTACTCTCTGTTGAAAACACACAAAAAAAATCAAACTCTGTTGTTGGACATACTTAAGATTTTTCTAGCTTGGTGCCTTAAAACTTTTAGGAAGAAAAAATGCATGCCTTCTCCCAGACCAGCTTGTCCCTGAGTTATATATAGCCCTATTCTACCTTTAACTCCACTAGAAATAGGAGTACTTTTCCAGTCAAGTCTTCTTCAAAGTTTTAGACTGATACTCTAAAGATGTGTTGAGCATTCTCTGATTAATTCCAAGTAATTCCTTGTCTACTACGGCCAGCTCTGTCCCCTCCCCTCATTTCACATCAGCTATGTACTAATTCCCACTAGCAGGAAGCATTCTCTTGAACTCTGGTACTGGTGGAGTCTGATCAAGCTCATGTGTTCACCACTGCCCTAAGCTCCCAAGGACCTAGAGGTCCTCAGACCAAGTCCACTATATATAACTAGTCCAGCAGTGTCTCCATACAAGTCTTTACATTCAATACAGTCAAGGGCTTTGACATCCTTCTTGACACTGAAGATCAGATTTTCCTCACCAGTTCAGCAAGCTAAAAGCTCAATAGAAACAAGTAACATGGGTGGAGATCATATAGGTCTGTTCTTCAACTCACAGAGCTGACTTAGCTTTTCTGTTCTCCTGCAAGTAACTTTGGAAAACATATTTTCCAAATACAACAGTATTTTATAATTTCATAACCAAGGCAGTGTTCTTTCAGGTTCAGTTCTAGGGCCAGTACTATTTAATATATTTATCAAGAATCTGGATGCAGGAGTTGAAGGTACCATTAGCAAGGTTGCTGATGACACCAAACTGGGAGATTCTGTTGACTCTCCTGAGAGACAAGAGGACTTGCAGAGGGATCCAGATAGATTGGAGCACGTGACAATGATTAATGGGATGAAATTCAACAAGTTGAAATGCTGGATTCTGCACCTAGGATAGAGTAATGCCAGGTATAAGTATAAACTGGGAGAGGAGCAGCTGGAGAGCAGCCCTACAGAAAAGGACCTGGGGGTGCTGGTTGACAGGAGGCTCAATATGAGTCAGCAGTGTCCCTGGCAGCCAAGAGAGCAAATGGCACCCTGGGGTGCACCAAACACAGCATAACAAGCTGCTAAAAAGAGGTGATTACCCTGCTGTATTCAGCACTGGTGTGACCTCACCTTGAGCATGTACAGGTCTCGGGCCTACAATTTAAAAAGGATGCAAAGGTCTCTGAATGTGTCCAGAGGAGGGCAACAAAGCTGGTGGAAGGCCTGGAAGCCATGTCCCATGAGGAGCAGCCAAAGACTTTGGGCTTGTCTAGTTTGGAGAAAAGGAGGCTGAAGGGCAACTTCATGGCTCTCCAGAGAATCCTGAGGAGGGGATGTGGAGAGGAGGTACTGAATTCTTCTCCCTGGTGTGATAGGACATGTAGGAATGGTTCAAAGCTGCACCAAGGGAGGTTTACACTGGACATCAGGAAGCATTTCTTTACTGAGAGGCTGGTCGAACACTGCAACAGGCTTCTTAGAGAGGGGGGTGATGTTCCAAACCTGTCAATGTTTAAGAGGCTTTTGGACAATACACTTAATAACATGCTTTAACTTTTGGTCAGCCCTGAATTTGTTAGGCAGTTGGACCAGATGATTGCTTTAAGTGCCTTCCAACTGCAACTATTCTATTCTAGTCTAACCTAGTCTATTCTAACTGGAGCTGACATAAGAAGATGGCAGATGCCCAGTTGTACTGCAGTAAAACACAGCCCACTATACATTGCTACTACACTTTGTCTTATGAAATGAGTTTAAGGCCCCAAAAAGAGCAAGGATGACTGTGGCAGTCTCACACTCAGTTTTGTTTTTGAAGGCTAATGTTTGAACATTAACTTTTGAAAGTGAGGGAAGGAAAAGAGTTAGTTCAGGAAAGCAAAAGCTTCTCTTCTTGCAAAGAGGAAATTTGCTAGGGTAACATGTTTTTGGAAAAAAATAATTCTCAACAAACAACAATGCAGAAATGAAGAAAAAGGATTACATCACCACAGTGCAATATCCTGCATCACCTATCAAAATCAGACAAATTCAGGTTCATTAATGTACAATTTTTTGTTTGTATTAGACACAACAAAAATATACAACAGTTACAGCAGAAGACAGTATTTTGTTCTTCATGAATTGGGTATAACGGAAGTCCTCTTCTTCACCCAGCTAAGTGGATTTCAGATTAAACTCTAGAATAAAATTTAGAAACTTACCTTGCATTTCAACATGTTGGCCACTCTCTCTTGCATTGATTGTCCAGCCTTTGGCCTAACAAGTATATAAACTGCTTTCACCTCAGGGCTGGAGCGCAGAAGCTTTTCCACCAGTACTTTGCCCATGAAACCTGTAGCTCCCGTGATAAGTACCGTCTTTCCATTGTAATAAGCTGAGACTGAAGACATGGTGCTTTCTTGTTCTTCCTTTCCTTTAACTTCCTGCAGCATGTACCTGAGAAGATGCAGAAATAAAGCTTTAAAGGCCTTTGAGTCAAGACATGGATCAGTTATTTGGTAACTGAGATAACATTTCCCAGTCTGCTATGGCAGCTCACATTAGTTCAGTCAATGCTAATTCTAAAGATGATTTCTTCTTAAAGCCTTCATTACAAAAATAACCCCCAAAATTAAAAATGTTAACCTGAGAAGCTTAAAAAAAGTTGAGCTCAGCTTTATCCTCCGTATTTTAAAACAGCTGCACCCAGCAGTCACAGTTTAGAACAAAGCTTTTGCTGTCCAAGACTCCTACCAGTAGATGCTCACTGCTGTGTTGAACAGCATTTATCTCATACACTGTGAATTGGTAACCATGATGATAAGCAGTTATCCCTACAAGACAAAGTAGAAACAGATCTTCTCACAAACACTACAGATATAAATGCTGTGGTTTGCACCTTAATTCCACCATGCCAAGCAGTTCCAAATCTTGTCTGCCATCACTCAGCAGTGTACTCAATCTTTTCTTGTTGTCTTGGCTTGGAATAAATCCATGAAGAAAGCTCCTCATCATGGAAGATACAGTGCAACGACATTGCTCTGCAAGACTGCAATACCATGGTCCTGTGTGTAGGTCACCACCATTTTGGCTGTTAAAGCCAAAATTCATCCCACTTAACTCAAAAGAGCATAGATGTCACATGCTTTCTCTGGAGAGTTTAGGTTGTTTGAACCTTTGGAGATCCATTTACTATACAAGGGGGCTGACATTACTAGGTTCCCACATGAAGTGTCCCAGTTAAGTATTTTAATTAGATACAATGGTTTCAGGCCTACATGTCCCTAGCCATCCTAGTTCAAACTCCTAAGTTTTTTAAATAACAAACAAGGCTGGAATGAATGCTTCTAGAATAGTTCTTCTCTCAGACAAACTGAAGGAAAAGTACCCTCCTATCTTGGAATGCTGCAGATCCAATCATACATAGACCACTTCTGTTGCAAGGGAAATGCTCATGTAAAATACAAATAGTTGTCTTGGAAAAAAAGCCTACTAAATTTGAGACAAAAAGAAACAAAAATAGTAGAATACTGTCAGGTACTCCAAAAAAACTTCTCTTCTTGCAGAAGCTTCAGAGACGCTATTGGCCATTTCCAGTTTCTCAACATGAGTCAACTGTATACTAATAAAATGCAAATACACCAAAACAGAAACACAGCATTTGCTGCATTTTTGCAGTCTGCCAAGATCCCCTGTTGTCACCAAACCTTTTGCATTTCTGAAACCTAATAAACCATTCAGGGACAGTGAAGCAGCCTAAGCTAGAGCAAAAACTGCAAGCCGTCATACAGAATCATATAATGAGTCCTTGGTTTGGACCAACACAAAGGAACAGCAACAAAGAGTTTAAAGTACTATAAGAGCCCTGGCTACATGTGGTGGCAGCTATAATTCCTTCTGCCACATGGGACCACGAGAGAAATACAGCTTGTACTACAGTGCATGTCCTCCTCAGGGTGTAGTGAGATATCTTACTCCAGAAAATTGACCATGGTCAGCAATGTGCTTAGGTGGACTGTGATCCCCAAGGCAATGCCACTCACAAAAGGGAAAAGTGATCCACAGTCTGTGTTCATGTGCTGTTATTATGTGGGTCTACAGCTGATACATCTTCCCAGAACTCGCTTTTCATTTCTACCAGTCTGGCAGTTTTCACAATCATTGTACTCATGCATGGAAACATTGAATGTATATTTCTAAAGGGCTATAGCCCAGACACATAAACAAGAGACTCATGCGCAACAGAATGTTGTTGTTCTTTCTCAGTGCTGCCTGGGACTGCAATGCAGTACATTGCATCAAACAAATGAAAACTCCAAAATTTCTTTATCTGTAATGATTCATTAGGTGTGCCATGCAATTTAGAAAGTGGGTCAAGCAGGATAACTTCTGAAGGACAGTATTTTACAAATTAATAGCTGTGGGTATTCTGGCTCAGTGAATTCAGGTATTAGCCTACTTTCAGATATGACCTACATCACAATTTAAATGACTGTAACAGGCTCATTTAAGACTATTAAAAACCTGTTCTTATCAAAGAACCGGCCACTTGGGAGGTTAAACAAACAGGTTAAACTATTAGATAATTCACTTATTTATAATAAAATGTTACATCTCATTCAGCTTCGGAAAACCTGAGAGGTATCAGAAGACGGGAACTTGCAGAATCTGGAAGTATGTGAAAAGGTGTGTGAGTCCAAAAGTAGATACTAGTTTGGTCAGATGAAGATGGAGGTGACAAAAAACTTAAGTATTCTGGCACAGCACATGCTCTGCAAAGCAGAAAAATTAATAAGAGAAATCCTTAGTCACTAGAGGCCATACAAATTCTAAGGAAACAAAAAGACTAAATATAAGACTCCTTCCAGTCACTGGTTACTCGCTTTGAACTTGTATTTAGAAGATCATATCTACCTAAATTCACCTAATATTCTGCTAGAAAAATCGTACATTTATAAAGTACTTTGCACCACAGACTTGGAGGTTACCCACAGTGTTTAATGGGAATTACTCTCCTTCCCACACTTCAGTAGTATACCATATTTCCAACCTGCACCACTAAACATTAGTGCTTTGCATTATAGTTGTAGACTACTGCAAAAATAACTGTTAAGATTTCAAAATGTGGACATGAATTTATCATGTTGTTTTATTTGGGTTCTCTGTTTAGGTTATCGATATGGGGCTTCATTTGTTTTGGCCAGATATTCGATGCCTACTAGAACAGTAAAAACCACAAAACCAAAACAAAACCAAACAAAACATGACACACTACTTTATAGTGTCCCAAAGATTAGCCATGCAGCCCAGATTTCATTAAGTAATCCTGGTAAGGACCGCACATATATAACTGATAGCTTTCCCCCATGTAGTCTGAGACCATTTTGAACATTTGACTCCAAGAGTAGTCAGGAAAACAATTGCACCTCTCAAACCATTCTGCTTATATCAGAATGGAAACACAGACACAGAAAACTGAACTTCAAAGGCAATCTGCTGTTCCTCTTAATTGCTGACTTAACCCTATAGGGTTAAAAGAAAAGGTAAGGAAAGCCACATACTTTCTCTTTTCTATAATAAGGCACTCCAGCTCAGGCAGCATATAGTTCATAAGGCCAGTTTCAATGTTGGATCAGGTTGCTCAGGGCCCCATCCACAATGAAAGGCCATGAGGAATGAGATGGGGTTTTCTTATTATGGGATCAGATTTGTGTGTCCTTGAAATATTTCTTTTTTGTCCTTTCCTAAGTCAGCTTTTTAAGAAAATACAATAACCTTGTACCCATTTGATGCCATGCTAATGAAAATCTGTTTATTTGTTTAATGTGCACAAACAAATTGCTGTTTTGAGATCATGATACAAAAGCCACAATGCTTCAATCTGCTGTGTTCAGACAGATCCCTGAATCTCCACAAGTAAATTTAAAGAGGCTTTTACTACCTTCCAAATTCAAAAGTAGATTCCAGTTTATATTCAGGATTGTCAAGATATTTTCTTTTCAACTTAGGGAATATTGACTTCTTTATTTTTCAGAACCCTCTTTGGCTTTTATAGTTTTAAGAGTGGGATAACAGAATTTATTGTTCTCTGTTGATGCCTGCTGAATAATGCCCCTTTGAATATCTACCTCAAAATACAAAGACGTATACATTCCTTTTTGACCTTTTACACCTAGTCAAATGAAGAAAAAAGTTTTCTGCAGAATCTTATATTGGGCTTTTCATTTCAAGGAATAAAGAGGCAATACCGAACATTAACTATTTCCCAGTCAACTAAGCTGCAATGTATGGTAAGAGAAAACTATTCAAAGTCTGAACTACGGTCAGCAGTTGTAGTGAGTTGACCCTTATTGAGATGAAGAAGGACAATGGTTATTTCAGAGCCTGAGGTTTCTGTCTCTTCCAAAACTGACTGTAGGAGAAAAAGCCACTGAATGGTGGAGAAAAGCTCACACAAGGGCTTCTTGAAGCCCAATTTAAGTGAGTAATTACATGGAAATCTGATGGTTTAGGCACTAATCAGAGCAGGAAAGTAATCGCTGATGCCATCTGAATTACTGAACGCAGCATCTTTGCAGCAGCATATGTCTCACTGATGCTGACTCATCTCTAACCATACTGTGAAAAAAAACCCACCTTTTGGACAGCCAGCCAGGAATCACACTGAGTATCTCTGCAGACACAAGTACACACGATGTTTTAAGGGTAAAACTCTGTTACTGGCACCTGTGACAGTCTCCTCTGGATCAGTTATAAAGGACGATTTGCAGCGCTGTGTTACAAACAAAGCCACAGTCTTGTGCCAAAGGACAAAGGGAAGGGTAGGAATGCTACCAACCTAATGTTTTGCTCCTGCAAAAGAAAAACTTCATAGCCCAAAAAGAAGAGTAAAGCAGGGCCTTCCCCCACAGAGAGCAGACACAATTGACCTGACAACAACTAATACACTAATACAAATACAACAACTAATACAACAACTAATACACTGTGCTCAATTTCCACATACTTCAATGATCCCAAATCTGCCTTCAGACTGCAATGGTGCAATGCCTAGAGTTAGACTGCTATCAAAGCCATAGCAATGGAAGGGGAAATATACATCTGAACCTCACTGACTGTTGCTACTGCTGCTGCCCAGAACAGCTCCATGGCTGCAGGGTGTTAACAAGAAATGCCAAAATGCAGCATGAGCACTGAAGGATGGGTACACTATAGCAGGTTAATATTTCACTACAGTTTGGACCACTAATAAGATTACCATGCTCTGTTCAACTGGAACAGTGGCCATTGCAAAAGTTTATCTGTTGAGTTATTTGCCTTTTCAATTCAACAGCACAAAATGAAAAAGAAAAAAAAAAAAAAGAAAAAAGGAAAAGAGATCTAGTTTTGTGCAAGAGTAAAGGACCCTATGCCTGTAACTATACATTTAGATCACAAATGGCCTCTCTGGCATCTCCTGCTTAGTCTGGTTTTGATGAGTTTCCTCATATCTAATATGTTTTCACAACTTTATGCAGGCATTTAATTCCTGTAAACAGGAGGGTCAGCCATTTAGACGTCATATTAAATGTAATGAACCAGCTTCAACTAAAATTACTATTAATGACAAATAGCTTTTTGGAACAGAGCTATACATAGCAAGAGTCCTTGAAGACAAAATAATTTTTGGGCACTTTCTGAATATAAATTTTTAATCTTGGGTACAAATATCCAATCATACATATGACAGTTTTCTTTAATCAGGATTCTGGAAGAGTCATAATTAACCTCGGACATGCAGAGAAAGAAAAATTCCTCTGTCATTTCAGAGAACTCGTACAGGTCGGAAGAAGCAATCACAGACTATTTCAATCTCCATCTCATCCATTTGCCTCCTCAATCTATTAATTATTTTAGGAGTTTAAAATGGATTGAACACTGGGGATGCCTGAATAATGTATCTTCATATAATTATTTCCTCCCCCCGCCCCCCCCCCCCCCCGAATGCGTGACTGAAACTCCACAAACTATGCATGTAATTACAATATATAAAAGCAATTATTTCTAATATGTGCTCTTTGCCTGAAAACATTTGTGGATAATTTCTTGTTGGTTAATCACTAGCAAGTAGATAATTCCACAACTGTGACTGTAGCAGCAAAAACCTGGTCTTTTTACTTTGGTGGCCAGTAGAGGTGGACACTTGAACAAAGTGCAGTTTTCCTCCAGTGCTAATGTACATACAACAATTGTATGGTTTAAGCATATCAGTATAATCCAAGGAGAGTGTGTCCATGGTTGAAGAGGCAGGAATAGTGATGGAAGTTCAACATCTGCACACCACCTCCTATGGAGCAAGGTCCAGTCTGAAACAAAGCAACTTCCAACCTTCTGATTCCTGGAATAACAAAATGCTCCATTCCATGCTTAAAGTATAAAACATAAAAAGACAAAAGAAAATGCAATAAGTATCTACGTATTTCATTTATGTGCTGGCAGTAGAAACATGGGATATAACAGCATCCATCAATTCACTGTGAAATCTTGGGCATATGCAGGTGCATTAGTTGTGCATGCTCTGTCATTTGAGATGGATGCTCTGCCATTTTACATGGATGTCAAGGTTTTGTTGAGCACCAGGCTTTGCTTCAGAGATTTCACAGATTGTTTTTAGCCCCAAGACATTTGGAAGTAATAGAGCATGCCATGGTCTTAGAGTCACAGAGCAAAGTCCCACACCATGCACGCTAGCAATAGTTGAAGTAGTGACTTGCTTTTCATCACAGTGACTTAACTCCTGCCTTCTCAGCAACACTTAGCTCCATTTATTTGATTTACTGGGCCAAACTCACAATAGGGTAGTTCCACTGCAATGACCAATGTTTCAGCTGGGATTAACATGAATTACCTTAGACTGGAGCCTTTATATTTAAAGTATTTTCTGCATTTTCAGTAACAAATAACAGTGACTCAGAATGGAAAAGGGTTGTAGTTTAGTACTACACAACATTTTTGGCAATGGCACTGTTAACATGAGTATATAGTATATAGTACTAACAATGGTGCACTGAATTTACATAACATATTTTCAAAGCACTTTAGGCACATCAAGATTTGTGTAGTACCTTATGTTTGGGAAAAATTGGGGAGATTTTACTGATGACAGAAAATGAAGCAAAGAGGATGCTAAAATGACTGATCTAGGGACAAATTAAAAGATCCTTATGGTTTGCTAAACTTTCACAGTTATTTAATAGCACTAACAACCTAACAACAATAACAAACTGGCAAAGATAAACCTTCTCTCACTTAGCTACAGAGTTAAAAGGAAGGTCATAATCCATCCTTTGTATAGGCACTATAGATGCTACTACAGCACAAAGAAATAAAATCTTGTGATTCAAAGATGGGCACATTTACAGCCAGAAAGAGCTCCTGATGATAATCCTCTTTACAAGAGATTTTGCTCCAAGCAATTTACACCAAATATAAATGTTGTTGCTAGAAGCCTGAAGGTTAAATCACTTTTCTCCAGCTAATATATTTCAAATAATTTTTTGTTTGCTAACAGTAGGGACTCAATTCCATAACAGAATACCCAAGTAGCGACAAGCAAGGAGAAACTCTTGTTACCCCCAGAAACCCTTCATGACTTCGAAAATTACACCAGTTTTTCAGCCCATTTCAATTTATGACAGTTAAATCTAAAGAGACAGTGCAGTGTGACAGCATAATTAAGACCTAGAGAAAACGAGCAATGTGCACATTCAGATCCTGTGAACTTCTGAACGATACATGACATGCTGACAGAAGCTCTCGATCCTTTGGAAACCGCTGAGAGTTGTGGCATCTGGGCTAGAGATCTACCCACAGAACAAGAGTCAGATGTAGGGCAAAAGCTTGAATTTCAAGATTTGGTCATTGCTTAAGCATTATCTGTACAGTTTCACAGATCATCTGACTCTCCTAAGTACTCCAAACCGTCTGATCACTGTTAAGAATTAGAGAAGAAGAAAGGAAGCATAAGGGCCACTGATGTAACACAACTCAGGAGAAGACTTAGGATTTTTTTAGTGAAACCTGTTAGTCTCTGTCAGTCTCACTATGTTCTCTCTATGATTGATGAAACCAAACCTATAAGGCATTTTACAGCTAAGACAGGGCAATTCTGGTAAGGATATGCCTATATGCATGATACGGGATTTTAAATAACAAATATTTCTCAGTAGCTCAAATCTGGATGTATTTGGCCTCACTCCTATTTAATTAAATTACTGGTAAGAACAGTAGCTCCCAGAGACATCAAAGGAGCAGCTTCTGCAGGCTAGCAGGTCAGCATCTGTACCGACTCTCCCTTTTTAACAGCACTCACTTAGATCTAGTTGTTGCAAAGACATTGAGCAAGTTACAGAATCAAAGCTTGGGTGCATAGATCAGGACCAGAAGAGTTTTTGCTTTGTCTCAGCATAAATAAATTCAGACATTCTACATCAGAGCATTTCTGCAGGCAATCCTTCCCCTTCTCTTTCTACCATTTCACTCTTCATAGCTGTTACCACCTTGCTCTTTCTCTTTTAGCTGTGACTGGGATTTCTACAACCAGCAGATCTCCCAAACCTCTAAGTCCAAATCTATTGCACATCAATCACACTGGACCTTACCATTGCAAAAGGCAAGTTTCTTGGTTATTAAGTCAAAGGTCTATAAATCTCTCTACAATATCAGGGTGGCCTGGCACAATTGTTTTCTTTTAGAGGTCTCAGCTGATAACTCTGTATTAGCATCCAGCATGTCTTAGCACAGTATTCAAAGACTTTATCTCCTTTGCCATGACTTGTTCTTCCCCCTCATCAAAAATAGTTGCACTATCATTCATGGCACTTGTAGGAAGAGTTGGATTTGGAGACACCAAGTTGTGTGAAAGTGTTGATCTGCTGGAGGATGGGAAGGTTCTACAGAAGGATCTGGACTGGCTGGGTCGATGTCCTGAGGCCAGTTATATAAGTTTCAACAAGGCCAAGTGCCAGGTCCTGCATTTGGGTCACAACAACCCCAGGCAGTGCTACAGGCTCGAGGAAGAGTGGCTGAAAAGACCTTTAAGATCAAGTCCAACCATTAAACCTAACACTGCCTGGTCCACCACTAAACCATGTCCTTAAGTGCCAGATCTAAAAGTCCTTTAAATAACTTCAGGTTTATTGGTTGGACTTTATGACCTTAAAGGTCTTTTCCAACTGAAATGGTTCTATGATTGATTCAGTTAAACAATACCTCCATACAGTTTGAGGTTAATAGGAGGCTGAAGTGTTTTGGTGGTTTTTTTTCAAGCCTCATTTTTGGAACAGTCCAATTAGCACAGCTGTTGTGAAGGGCAGCAGCAGCAGGACTGCTACCTCCCTGACAATTTCCACATTCCAGCACTCACAGAAAACCATCCCATAATGTCTCCAAAATAGACTGGGTAAGTAAAACTGAAAGTATTTAAAAACTGTCTGCATTTCTGTAACAAATTAAACAAACAAACAAAAACAAACAGTGATTGATAGTAGCAATGCAAATATTCATGTGATTATACATGTTAACCATGTTCTTAAGGCACTGTCACAACATAATGGTCTTCATTCAAGATTTTGAGTCAGAAGCAATATTGATTCAAGTAGAGCATTATCCAGTAAGTAAATCTATGTCATGTAATGATGGAGAGACTATCTTCCTGAGGGATTCCTCCTTTACCACTAATTCTCCCTCTTCTACTCCATCCAGCTCTCTTGCCAGGTAAATACAGAAACACAAAGTTTAAAAGTCTTAGTGAAATAAAATGCAACTGCATTTATATGTATTCATAACAAAACCTAACCCTTCCAATCCCTAACATTCTGTGATTCTGTGAAGAAACTGAGTACAATGTACCAGAAATGTGGTAAAAGTGATGGCCCCTTAATGACCATGTTTTTGATAAACATATGCTTACCTAAGACATGCTACCTTCTTAGTGTTACTACTCTTTTACAGTTAACTGCAGTGGAAACTCTAAATAGAAAAGATAAATAGCTTTGTACTCCACTGCAGATAAGTTTCAAAACAAATGCAAAATAGTTTGAGATTGACTGAATAACAGGAAAGAAGGAGAGAGGGAGGGAGGGAGGAAGGAAGAGAGGGGAGGAAGGGAGGAAGTCCCCATCCAATCTGTCTGGATTTCCCAAACATACAGGCTATCACTGAAGCAGACTTTTCTTTAGTAATGTGTATGCATATACTTGTGTATGCATATACTTGTGCATGCACACACACATACATGCACAGAAAACCATTTTTAGATTGTAGATGCAGCAATCTGTTAACTGCTTTTTTCCCTGAGTTACAACCATTTGGGGATCATCACACCACATCTATCTTTTACATGATAGTAGCTAAAGAATACCTCTTACTGTAAACTTTTACAAGTTGTAACAGAACAAATATTCCTTTTCCTCCAGCCCTCCATAACAGATAAATCTGCTAATACCTTCCCTATAAGACAGAAGAAACTACTTATCAGCTGAAAAGCTCTTCACATGTCAGTGAAACCTCTTGATAACCCCAGATAATACAGTAGAATGGTGTATGCTGCTTAAGAGAAAAATGTGGTGACTATTCTAGCAGTCCTGTGACAGCAAGCTAAAAATGAAATTTCACACTTTAGATCTCAGATCTAACAGAGTGGAAAAAAATACCTGCTGTGTTTGGACTTAGATTTAAGGATAATTAAATAACTGTAATTATTTTTCTTTCCAATAGAAAGCTAAGCTCAGCAGTTTGAGCATTTTTTATTCAGGTTTTATTAAGAAGCTCAGCCTAGAACCCTATACTTGCCTTGGTTGGGGCTGAAACACAAAAATGCTTGCAAATTTCCCTCCAAGATGAATCTTCTTAAAAGAATGACCAGAAAGATGTGAGAGTTTACGCTATCAACTTCATAGGAAAGCATGTATAAATACAGGCAGATGTTTTCAAAACCAAAGATTTAAGATACCATAAACTCTTCTTTTTATATGAAACCTAAAAGAGAGCATTATCAATAAGAATAACATAGTCTTGCCTTTTACCTCATCATTGCATCAAAACTCAGGCTAAATACATTTTTTTTTTTCTTTTTCTCCCACTTCTCTCTCTTGTTCAGGCTTAGAGCATTTGATGGCACCTTGCAATCCATCAGACAACAGCAGCAGTCTCATTTGTTCTGCCCAGCTACTGACACAGGACAGAAGCCGTTCAGGCTTCTGCTCTTCAAAATTTTCCTGTCAAGTGAAGTTCTCAGCAGACAGAGCAGGATCAAGAGCAGGCAAAGCATATTTTGTTCCAGGAAGTTCACAGGGAATTTTACACTGCTTACTGCATGCTGCTACCTGGCTTATTCTGCAGCAAGAGAGAAAATCAGAATCAGTGACCAGCTCTCCAGTAGTTCCTGCATTCCCTGTTTTTCTGAAAACAGTTCTGGCACTACCTGAATCAGAACCACAATACGCCGACATATTTTGCTGTCACAGTCCTTAGCACTAAAATAATGACCTCGCACAGGCAGCGTAAGGGTATGTGCTAAGGCAGCTATAGCAGAACTCCCGCTCTTGCACAGTTTGGCAGGTTGCTGCCATGTCGTGGCTCTCATTGTGCAAATGTGATGGACTGATAAACATCTCATTCTCCCTTTGAAAATGCACAGAAACCACAGCAAGGAGAATCTAGGAGGCTACTTTCTCCTACAAGGACCCACACATAGACCATTGGGAGGAGGACATGGAGACACCAGTATGGAGCTTGCATACTTCTGAAGAGAGGCTGAAGAAACGCAACAGTAAAATAATTTAGGTTTTATAGGTATAATGTGCAAAAAATATAAAGCATACTAGTTCTTAAGACAGAAGTCAGTGAGCTAGAAGGCACTTCAGAGAGATTCAGAGGCCTTTCTGCCTCCCATTACACCTCAGTACTAGCGTGGGTCTACTTCTGGGTGGACTTTTCCTCTGCTTTGACGGTAGACTCTTCTGGGTAGACTTTCCCTGACTATCTCTGTGGGGATGCACTCCAAATTTCTTTAATCCTTAATCTATTGCTTCTAGTAAGAAAAGTGAAGCATGGAATTAGAACTCACAGCTAATTTCTTCTGCTCCTCCCAAGGCTGTAGGATAGCTTGAGGCTAGGGAATGAAAGCTTCAAAGGCTACATGGGCATAGCAAGATTACTGGTATTGCCTCTGCCCCTTCCAACAGCAAATGTCATCCTGAGAGTTTGGAAGTTTTTTTCCTTACGATCAACAAAGGCAGCATGTAGGCAGTGTGAGCGAGAAGGCCTCCTTCTCTGGAAACTTGGATAATGAATACAGAAGAAGCCCAGCTTAGCTGGAAGGTTCACTAGCCATATGAAAATAAGTGGTATGTATTAATCAGTAGCTCCAAGGTAAGTGCTAGGATTTTCAACAGATGGAGTAAACCAGTGTTTGATCAAAATGGAAAACTGAAGGAAATCTACTGAACATGGTTAGGCTGCAGGTGAACATATTTTGGATGATAACTGCTACCAACAGAAAGATGAGACTGCAAAATGTAGCTTCTCTAAAAAAAAGAAATATACATATATATATAAAAGAAAACAAAAGACCAGAAAATAGAAGAGTTTGTAGGACTCTGTGATTAGTATCTGAGTCAGTCTGTTTCTGGAGAACTTCTTATTCAGTTTCTACCAGTAGGTCCACATCTCACAGTGAACTGAGTGTACAAATCCAAGAGACTTCCTCACCATGCTATGCCCAGAATTACTCACAGCAGCTTAAAACTTAGAATAGTTCTGTGATCTCTAAATGCACTGAGCCAAATCACTCCTGGGTGGTATCTTAGTGATCTTCAACACTGATGACATGGAAACTGAACTCTTCAAAAAAATAGTTTCCTTAAGACTGAGACCAATAGCTGAAAGGAATGAAAAACAACTTACAAGGGTCTCCTCATTTGCCTTGGAAAATTTATATTTCTCATAGAATTTGCCAACTGGTATGCTGTGGCTAGCTGGCAATTGAGACTGCTAACGTGGATGCCAATCAAAGGTTGCAGAGAAGGTAGGCTTTTGTCAAGCAGGAGCTAGTTCAGTAGGAAACAGACTGAGAGCCTCTCATTTCTTGACACCTAACAGCCACTGCCATAATATTTTGAGGTATAGTTTAAAGGTGCAGTTCATAAGAAGGTATTAACAAAACACAGAAACTATGGTCTCATTTGCTCTTGTAAATATATTCAAAATTCTTTTTCTTTACCCATATCAGCTCTTCCCTTACTTGAAATCCAGCTATGAAGAAGCAGAACTCATTCTACTAACTGAGAACATGTTCACAAAATCTTTCATAATTCAACCGATTGCACTTTTGATAATAAATATTATCTTTACTTAATTTCTGAAGAGTTTAGTTCCTCTCAGGAGGTAGTTTTGCTACCTTCTGATGCTCACCAGATGGCTTTAAGGAATTCCGACTCTTCTAATTAGTACATCTCTCCCTTTTCTACTAGGATAAACAGACTGAGAAAATAGAAATAAAACTAAAAAGCAAATGTGAAGCGACTCTATGTATGCTGTTTTAAAGTATAAAGATAGAGGCAATATTCTGAAACATATATGTCTCCAGTAGAGACTACAGATTTGCTGCATTCCTAGCCCTTTGGGATGGGAACTATGCGAGTGCAATAACATCAGTCAGAACAGGTCTCTGATTACAGCTGGATCACCAAGAAGTCACCAGAGTGGAAGCATTTTCTTTCAAATTCTGTGTGTAAATCAGTAATATAGCAGAGCCAGTCACAGCAAAGACAGCATAGCAATGTTTGTCTCTCCCTTACACTGCTAAAAATTCTTTTATTGTATTAGTGTATTTGCTCATAGCCTCCTTTATACACATTAACTAATGATCTCTGAAATACCCCAGAGAAACAAAGTATATGTGTATTTTACTATTCCCATGATTAGAAGCAAGGCAATTCACAGGGGCTGTTAATGAATTAGAGCTAATGATGCAGTGCCAAGCAGCCACTTTTTCTTCTCTTTTTGTGAGCTATGTTTAACTCTTTGAAATTGTTTAGGTTGTACTATAACAAGAATCAGAAGTAACTTCCCTTTGACAAGCCAAAGAGCATAACAGCAAGAAAGACCTTATATGGTGTAAGATACATTGATTTTATCAAAATAGTTCTTGCAGTATTGACATTTCATTACTATCATGTACATATGTAAATCTAAAAAAATTTTTTTTTGGTTTCTCTTGGAAGAGACATTAAAGATCATCTAGTTCCAACCCACCTGCCATAGGCAGGGAAACCTTTGACTAGACCGGGTTGCTCAAAGCCCCATCCAGCCTGGCCTTGAACACTTCCAGAGATGAGTCATCCACAGCTTCTCTGTGCAGCCTGTTCCTGTGCCTCACCACCCTCATAATGAAGAATTTCTTCTTCATATCTAATCTAAATCTACGCTCAGTTTAAAGTCATTAACCCTTGTCCTATCACTACATGCTCTTGTAAAAAGTCCCTCTCTCCAACTACCTTGTACGTCCCCTTTAGGTAGTAGCAGGCTGCTACAAGGTCTCCCTAGAGACTTCTCTTCACCAGGCTGAACAACCCCAACTCTCTAAGCCTGTCTTCATAGGATATTCCATCCCTCTGATCATCTTCATGGCCCTCCTTTGGACTCCAATAGGTTCATGCCTTTCTTATGTTGTATTCCATAGAGCTGAAACAGTACTCCAGGTGAGGTCTCACAAGAACAGAGTAGAGGGGGAGAATCACTGCCTTCGACCTGTCATAGTTCTTTCAATGCAGCCCAGGATCCAGCTGGGTTTCTGGGTTGCAAATGCACAATGCTGGCTCATGTTGAGCTTCTCATCAACCAGCACCCCCAAGTCCTTTTCTTCAGGGCTGCTCACAGTCCATTCTCTGCCCAGCCTGTATTTGTGCTTGGGATTGCCCTGACTCATGTGCAGAACCTTGTATTTGGCCTTGTACTTCATGAGATTCGCATGGGCCTACCTCTCAAGACTGTCCAGGTCCTTCTGAATGGCATCCCTTCCCTCCAGAATGTCGACCACACCACACAGCCTGGTGTCATTGTCAAATTTCCTAAGGGTGCATTCAATCCCGTTATTCCTTTCATTGACAAAGATGTTAAACAGAGTTAAACTGACCTCTGAGGAATGGTACTCTTTGCTGTTCTCCACTTGGACATCAAGCTGTTGACTGAAACTTTTTGAGTGTGACCATGCACCCAATTCTTTAGCCATCAGGTGGTTCATCAGTGAAATCCATGTCTCTCCAATTCAGAAACAAGGATGCTGTATGGAACAGTGTCAAATGCCTTGCACAAGCCCAGTTAAATTACATCAGTAATGCTGTAAACCCATCGTAGAAGGCCACCAGATTTATCAGCCATGATTTGCCTTTAGTGAAGCCATGTTGGCTGTCACCAATCATCTCCTTATTTTCCATATGCCTCAGTATAGTTTCCAGGAGGATCTGCTCCATGATCTTACTGGGTACAGAGGTGAGATTGACTGGCCTGTAGGTCCCCGGATCTACCTTTTTTTTGCTTTTTAAAATTGGGGGTTGTGTTTCCCCTTTTCCAGTCAGTGGAAACTTCACTGGACTGCCACAACTTCTCAAATATGATGGATAGTGGCTTAGCAACTTCATCTGCCGGTTCCCTCAGGACCCATGGATGCATCTCTTTGTGTCCCACAGACTTGGGTACCTTCAGTTTCCTTAGATAGTCTCACACCTGATCCTTTCCTACAGTGGGTGGCTCTTCATTGTCTCAGTCCTTGCCTTTGCCTTCTGCAACTTGAGCAGTGTGGCTACAGCACTTGCCAGTGAAGACTGAGGCAATAAAATCATTGAGTCTTTCCTCTTCAGTCTGTATAGTGGTGAAGGGGTTCTGCAAGGGCACCTGAGGCTTTGAGGGGAATCTTTTCCTCCTGATGGTCCTTGCTGTTACCAGCTTCCATTCCTTTGCATTACTGTCCCTGCTCCGTTCTGTGTGTGCCGGTGCGGGAGTTTTTAGCTGTTTGGCTGTAGATCCACTGCAGACAGATTCCTCTCTCAAGAGCACACAGACCAAACTGTGGATTCAGGAGGGAAATGATGATTATGTGCAGAAGCAACCAAACTAGAAGATCAAAATAATACTCTTCTAAAATAGATTTTCTCACAAAGTGCAAGGAAAATATACTCTTTAAATCTCCTCTATTGGTTTCTGTGGAAGATAGGCAGCACAGTCTGCAGATTTCTCTCCCTAAAGTTCTCCAAGAAACACAAACATTTACTCTTCAGATAAAGGAAAAAGAGCAGGAAGAAGACACTAAAGAGAATTCCCTGGAGTTACAGAAAGCTGCATTAAGGACCTTTGCTCAGCACACCAGCGGCTCTGAATAATGAGGCAGCAGAGTGCCTTACAGCACTGGGAGCCTCTGCAACACACTTCTCCAGAAGAAAAAAACAGTAAGATGTAAACAGAAAATTCTTCTTGGCTGGCACATACTGGTCCAGAGAAATTTCTTCCTCCTTTCCCACATATAGGGACCAATTTTTTTTTTTTCTCTCTTTCTCCAATACTTAGAAGACAAGCTGATGAGAGATGACAAGGCACATTTATAGAAATTCAAAAAAATACAGCTTTGAATAAAACATAAGTGCAGCATTAGCAAAGGATGGTCAGGCCAAACTAATGTCATCTAATACATCCTCTGTGCACTGAAACACAAGAAGGGAAGGGAAAAATGGTTCTAAACATTCAAGAGAAGTTTAAGTTTAAAGTACCTGAATAAACCCATTGTAATCAGTGCCAGGCTCAAATTAGTGCACGTGTTTTCCTGAATCACAAATTACTTCCTCATCCTTAATAACCTTTGCATTCAAAATTTACATGCTCCTATACTGAATAAAGTTTTTTCATTACTTTTTCTTCCTTAAATTAAAATCTCAATTATCTGGTAAAGAAAAATATCCACAAATTTTGCAAGGCTGGATTCAGTTCCCCTAGATCTCATCCTACCATGATCTATAAAATGAAATTCATCCTATTTCCAGGGAATCCAGGATAGACCTCTTAAAGTCAAACAACAGTTTAAATGTTGGAATAATTTTAAATAAGGTTAAGACCCAGGAACACAACTTTAAAATGACATATTTATGCTGACCTCACAAAGTTTAGGAAGTACAACCCTGTGGACCAGCACCCTGCAGATCTCCTTCCAATAACGTGATCTTTGCCCCTCCAGCAGCAAGATATCAAACTGTACAGCCAAACTAGTGGTTAGTGCCTCTGGATTGATTAATGTTCCTGCCCTCAAAATGCACAAGACCACACAAATTTGATATATTAGCATGGTTTCACGTAGCACAGAGAAGTATAGAAATAAATACGTAAAGGCATATGACAGGTGTCAGACGAAGTCATGTATAGTCCCAGATTTTTCCCTGCAGCATCTAATCAACAAATTTGCTGAGCCTCAGTCCGTCAAAATGCAGCAGCTTTTTCTGACAACAGTCTTCTGTTAATATAGATGAAACTACTGAAGTTTCAGAAAGTTAGTAACAAAATACACGTGATACAATATCTCAAAAGAGATATGAGTCACTTAATTAGCTGCATTTTGCTAGTATAAAACACCGCAGTAAATGCTGTGCTATTGTGCACCAGTGATTTCAAGCTCAGACACAAGTACAGAGTGTTGATGAATCCTGATTATTATTTTTTAAAAATTTGTTTAAAGCCTTTCCTCTGTTGTAGAGACAGGAAATTGTTATGTTCCAAGGTAAAGGTATTTAGCTGTGTTGTGACTACATAAGCATGGATGTTTGATCAAACATAACAATAAAAGGAAGGATTTATCCATATCATTTAAGAAAAAATAATTTAAGACTCAATTACTGTTTATTTTTTTATTATTATTTTTTCCCAAGAAAGTATGCTTTTTTTGAATCTCTTATGACCTCAAGATCTTGGAGACAAAGTTCACAGTCAGAGATTATAAATATCAAGCAAATGTTACTAGTTTTGAAACTGAAACACTAGCAAGGTGCTTCAGTGCTTTTAGCTCTGTTGCACTAGACCCTCAAAGCATGCTCTCTCTATAATGTGTACTTAAAATTTTGAGATTGAATAAGCTCAACCACCCTCTCTTAATTATTTTGTGCCAAAAAACACAAAAGATTCACGTCTTAAGTCTGGTCTCTCAGGCCCTGGGTCTTCGCAATTCATTTGAAGTCCCATGTGGGTTCAGAGCCTGTCCTCAGACCAAAGCCTAGAGACACTATGATAATAAATGTCAACTGACTTGGAGTAACAACATCTGTGCGTGGAAGGCTACCTCTCAATAAATAAACTGTTATCAGTCCCTGTTTCTCTAAACAGTAGCCAAAAGGTGCAATGTCCCCTTCAAGGTATCACCAATCGCATTATTGTCCAGATTCTTCAGACACAAATTATTCACCTCCAAGTCTTACAATGTTTGTTGGATATCCCCCATCTTGGATTTTTTTACCACTAATCTTTAGTCCAGATAAGAGTCCTATTAAAAAGGGTTGAAGTGAGTTACATACAGATTGCCAGGCTGGAAATTCACTGCCAAAACACACAGCTTGATTGGGCGGGACATAACATGTAGCATGTATCTACACTAGGTTTGCCACATGAAAGAAAACAAATTGTATTAATAACTGCCAAAACACACATTGACCTTGCCAAAAAGTAGTCTTTGAGACAGAACACTTCCTGCAATACAGGGATTTTTACCAAAATAAGCACACAGAGTAATGCTTCTGCTCAATTACACCTCTTAGGGAAAGGAGTAGAAGGGAACAAACATGCCCACAGGTAGAAGCAACCATTTTTTCCTCTCAGTTTAATAGCAGAAAAGTGGTATCATTCTGTTGCTTGTGAAAGGAAAGCAAAAAAAAAAAAAACCACAAACAGGGAAGGTGCTTCACTCTGCTCCAAATTTTATGTCTTGAACTATCTGTAGCACAAAAAACTATTTTAGAAGAAACTTTTTTTTTTTCCTTGGCAGTGCAAAACAGCACAAAAGTCAGCAAATTTGGCTTCCTGAGAACTTTTCCTGTCTCTCTTATAAATTTTGCCAATGCCCTTTCTTGACCCCTTCCCAGTGGGATGACCAGAGAAAAAGTGGTGGCAGATAAAGAAATGGCATGACCCAAGGATCCCAGTTTTCTCAGAAGGATGGTTGAAACCACAGAAAACAACACACTGAGATGGCCTAAATTTACACGGAAAGACAATGTAGGTTTGGGGAGATTTAATAGTTTTGCCACCATATCCATCCTCTTTGATCTTATACTGAACACATGCCAAGAAATCTGGATCTTAACAACCAAATGGCAGAGATGTCCTGTAAAGGATGCAATCCTAAATAACCAGAGGGGCCTGTGAATATTGTGTGAGTGTTCTGACAGAAGGAAACTGAACCATAGATACAGCAGGGACACGGTAGGTGATTCATGCTTGGAAAAAATAATTAATTTAGATGATATTAACTTGCAAATTATTTGATCTAGTTGAAATCTTCTAATACCACAGAGGGTAAAGAGGTTGCTGTCAAGACACACATTTCACATTCAAGTTGAGGGGCTGAAGAATGAATGCAACGTAGTGATCTTGTGTACCCAAAACTCAAACAGCATAAAGAGGTCATTTCTAAAGAGACTCAATGATCAGTTTCTTACAAATAAAAATCAGGCATTTTTTAGATTTTCAAGAAGTTAGAAAACTTCAGCATTCAAATTCAGGTTAGGAAGTCATGGTGTTGAGAAGGAGAGAGAGAACTTAAATCAGGTATTTCATAGAACAAGTAGATCATCCTTAGAAACAGTGACAGAAAATAAAAGCTACTATCTACAACCTAAAAGACAAATTATGAATGGCAAGGGAAAGTAGAAGAAAGGCATCTCTGCACTGCCAGGCTTCCCAGCTGGCTGCAAGATGTCAGGTTAGCCAACTGTCAAATGCTCCATAAAGCTATTAGCACCACTAATCACTATAGAGCACAGAGATGCCCATGGGTGATGTCGAAGCTCTTAGATCATCTTTACATTACAGGAACAATTTTTTGTAGCAGGTTGATCCTTGCAAATTTACAACACCTGAAGTTTAACTCTGAGGCAGAGCCTGGGCCAATAATTTGCTGAATCTGTACAATCATAAGCCTTAATTGCAACATTCTTCAGTTCTGACAGGAAGACTGAAACAATCAATGCACTGCATTTCACAGGGGAAAACCATTGCTAATCCTCAGCTTCTCTCTTTCATTAATCTCTGGAGTTTCACCATGGCTAAACACAGAGGTTTTGGCAGCAGCTTTAGTTTTTTTTCAGAAATTCTTTAGAAACTCATGACATTTTTCTTGCCTCTTCACTTGAGCAGGAAGAATTCTTGTGTGATCAAGTTGTGAGTTAAACAAATTCACTGGATTGGTTTACAATGCAGCTTGAGAAAGAGTTTTGTCAGCAACGCTGAGGGTGCTGTGAGACTGTGGTGGGATGAGAGGCAGGAAAAACCAAGAATTATTTTGTCCCATTTTATTGCCAAGACCTTCATGCAGTAAAACTCTGGCCTCTTGGTAGGAACACTTAATCTACCTTTTTTAGGAAGTACCCCAATTTTAAAATTTATCAATCAGAACAGTTACAAGCAACTTTCCCCAGGATTTGCATTAAGTCTCACATGAATAATTTCAGGCCAGTCTTTCCAGCTCCTCATGGGTGCTTTGCCAGTTCTATTCCACTTCAAATCCCTTCTTTTCTTTCTCCTTTTTGATGCTTCAGTCCAACCTGCAGTGCTGTCTTCCGAACTGGGAAGCTTATATAATAATAGGAACAGATCCTCCATGGCCACCAAGCAAGGAGGAGTAACACAAAACCCCAGTAGCCCCCATTAGCCTTAATCCACCATTTCTGTGTGAAGTCCCCAGCTGAGGAGATGGGAATGGAGAAGTGAGGAGTGGGGAAATCACTTGAGAGGGAGTGTGGGAGGGAAGGTCTATCATCACTTATAGAGCAAGGATTTAGGAGCATGGCTTACCTGAAAAAATCAGCTCTTAGAGAAGTCTGTCTGCATGCAGTTAGGTTAGTCAGGAAAGTCAGCCAAACTCTCTTGCAACACAGGAGACTTTATAGCATAGGACAGGGATCAGCTGGTTCCTCCTTTCTATTTGCTATAAGGGAGGTATTGAAAGGTTTTCAGGAAGCAGAGAAGCCATTAGTTGTTAGGAAATAAAACAGCTCTAAGATGCATTGGACACACACAGTCATGGCATACTATAAAACACAAGAGGAGAATTGCAACAGCTATAAACAAGCTGACACAATAGCTAACATGAGGCAATATGACTAGTTCTTTATTTGACAACTCTTTCTGGAAGATATAGCCTGTTCTTTGTGCAATGGGCTTAGCATTTTTGTTAAATAGCTGTTGAATGGATAGATGAGTCACTTTATCACAAAACAACTTCATCGTAACTCACGTTTCAGTCTGTGAGAGAACTGCTGTGCACAGAACACTATTAAGACAATTTAGCGCTCCTTTACTAATACCTAGAAAAAAGAGCCCCCTATTACAGAGTTCATTATATCTTCATTTTCATTGAAATAGCCTAATATAATGCTTTCATATTTTTCTCCACATATCAGAGCAAACAGATTTCAGGCTGTAGTTCTTCCTCATGCCCTATCCTAAAGCACAACCAGTCAGTTCAGCAAGAAGGAAGAAACTCAGAATAAAACCAAAAAGTACTTTCTCTCCCCACAGAGGATACATGTGACTCAGCTTTATGCAATATTTTTTTCTTGAAAAGCTTGGTAAACCATAAGTGAAAACACTTATGTTTTACTCGTACAGCTTGTCCTTCCACTTATGAAGGACAATATTGACACAGTAAAGATGAAAAAAGAAAACCATGACAAGCTCTTTTTCATATAAGCACCTTAAACCACAATCCTAAACAGACTAAGTAGCCGTAAGCCTCCTATTGAAACAAGTCTCCCATGACTCACAGGGGAAATGATTGTAGTGAAGAAGATGGGAGGAGGAAGGCATGACCACCTCAAAAAGAAAGGAGTTCAATGATCTCCACCCTGGCTCTACCCATCCTTGTGGAGAACCTCCCAGCTCAGAGCCCAAGGAAGGGCCCTTGTTTCCTGTGAGGCTCCCAACACCTGATTGAATGCTGGTCCACCCAAGCAAAAGCTGTGCATCAACTCTGCCCTGTTTGCACTTCATTATTCTGTGTCTACTGTAACTTCAATTTCTCATGTTAGGACTCACTTTAGAATCATAGAATCATTTTGGTTGGAAGAGAACCTCAAGATCATCGAGTCCAAACATTCACCTAACTCTGGCACTAAACCACGTCCCTAAGAACCTCATCTGTACATCGTTTAAACATGTCCAGGGATGTTGACTCAACCACTTCCCTGGGCAGCCTGTTCCAGTGCTTGACAACCCTTTTAGTGAAGAATTTTTTCCTAATATCCAATCTGAACCTTCCCTGGCACAACTTGAGGCCATTTGCTCTCATTGTATCACTTGCTACTTGGGAGAAGAGACCAACACCCTCCACGTTCCAGCTTCTTTTTAGGTAGTTGTAGACAGCAGTAAGGTCTCTCCTCAACCTTCTTTTCTCCAAGCTAAACAAACCCAGTTCCCTCAGCCGCCCCCCATCAGACTTGTGCTCCAGACCCCTCACCAGCCTCATCTCCCTCCTCTGAACTCTCTCCAGCACCTCAATGTCTTTCCTGTAGTGATGGGCCCAAAACTGAACACAGGATTTGAGGTGGGGCCTCACCAGCACTGAGCAAAGTGGCACAATCACTTCCCTAGTCCTGCTGGCCACACTGTTCCTGATACAAGCCAGGGTGCTGTTGGCCTTTTTGGCCACATGAGCACAAGCTAAAACAAATAATCAAATACCAGCTTCATATTTTTGTAGCATGACACCTGAAATGAGCTATTTGTTTTATTTCCTGTTATTGTGACTCCTAGAGCAGGGGTTTTACAGTCTGCCAATGAAGAGAATTTGCGTAAGCTATTATGGAGGCCTTTTCTCCCTCAAAATTACATAAAGATCATCCTGATTAAATACTCTTCTACAGGAATAAATATTCCTTTCACAGAAATATTCATTGCAGGGTAACAGCCTTTGGCTGGATGGAGTACACATGCCGATCTGGAGATCCTTATGATGCCGCTAAATGGAGATCTTTATGATGCCGCTAAATTAAACCTGAATTTTTTTAAACTGTTGCACAAATGTCCTGCTTCTCTCTCTATAAAAGCCACTTTTAATCTCAATAACCTTCAATAAACTACTGATTTTACTTTCCTTTTTCTCCCTAGACTACCACACATGCTGTGGTCTTGCTTTGAGAGCACACATAGCTTCCTCAACTTATTATACACAACATACAAATACCCCGCCTAGCCAGAACATACAATAACTTTGCTGATGCTACATTTACATGGGAAAGCTAGTTTGGGAATTGATGGGTAATTTTTCAGTCATTTTACTGAAGTATTTAGATTATTTCCAGAAAGAATGCTGAAGCACAACGTTTCTGCTGGAGGCAAGGTCACTCAGAATCAAGTGGGATCTGTCATTTTGCCAAATGTTGTCTCATTTTGACATTGATCTGCATCTACCTGTATTGCCACTATGCCAAATTATGGTTCTAGCTCATGTAGGTCTGGGTCTCATTATCACTATAAGCTGGATCAATTGATGGACTGTATTTCCCAAGAGACACACACTCACGCAAATCCTGGCATATGCTGTGACCTCCATTCTGCTAGAGCATCTTTGGATGCAGAGCAGGAGGCACATAAATGTGATTGACCAGGACAGAAGTGGTTGGCCAGTGACCCCAGCTTGTAGTGATCATTGAGGACATTTCCAAACCACCATTCCTAGGACTCATTAAAAGCAGAATAGGAAGACATAATGTCAAACTGGTCTTTTAAAGAAAACCCACATCATCCTTTTGAAAACCAACATTTTTCATAACCCTCTATTCAACCACAAAATTGAGATTTTTTTTATTTCTCTCCAGCATAAAGATAAATGCTGAAGTTAGCAGAATTCCCTGAGGGAAGGAAATACTGAGTTTTAAATCAGGCCTGGTTATTCCTCCTCCTCATTTCTTCTCAATCAGTGCTTGCTATGTACTCTACTATTAATTTTTTTCCTCATATATCTTTCCTAGCCAAATCTTTTATTTAAGCTGGTCTTCAAAAACTCCCTCTGGTTTGCTGACTGTTATAAGACAGATAAGACAGAGCATCGCAGCTCTCCCTCATGGGAAAGCAGCACAATGTCTTTGCCTAAACAGATGAAACTATGTTGAGTTCATCTCCATTACACCATTTGCTCACGGTAGCCTGGGCACTTCTCTTGCCCATTTATCACTGATATGCATTCGCCTTTCTCTCATCCCTCCTCCCTCTCTCTCACCACCATGCCAGAAAGCCAAACTACATTTTATTACTCACTGTCAACCCTTGACTTGTTTGGAGTGCTTGTGTAGGAAGTTAAAATGGTTTTGGTTATTCACAAAATCCACTGCGCATTCTCTCAGAGCAGTGTCTCCTCTCTCATGGCAGATAATGTACAAATTACACAGGCGTTGAACATTGCACTTTCCTTGCATAACGCAGTCACCGAAGTAAAATTAGCCAGAACTGCAGAAATTAAGCTAAAAGTCTTCACCTCGGAAGTAAAAAAAGAAAGAAAGAAAAAAAGCTTCACACACCTTTTAAAACCACTTCAGATTTCCTGCAGCTTAAATGTCAATTAAAATCCTTCATTTTGCAAGCTTCTTTAGACTAGCTTCACACGGAAGTGTCTACATTTAATATACAATATTTTAAGTTCCATATTTTATACAAAATATTAAAATACGCTTAACGTAAGAGGCTTTTTTAGCTACCTTCCTTTCTTGTTGCCCCATTTCCAATTCTCTCTTCACATTCCCCTTTGTTTATGCACTTTGGCAACTCACACATTACGTTCCAGTATTATGACAATCTCTCAAAAATCTAAGGAAGTAACAGCTAATCATGTCCAGTTTGAGGAGAATAACTCAGGTTATTTGCAAAAAATACCAAACCCTAATGCATGGGATCTGCAAAATTGGGGTTCCATCAATTTATTCTTTCATTTCTTGCTTAATTACTGAAGTTCTCGTGACAATACACAGATATTTGGATAGTAAACCATAACTTCAGTAGAGGAAATATTCCAAACTTCCACTAATTCTGTGTAGAGAATATATATTTATGGTCTTCACTTGCAAGCTCTGCACTCAGACCTCCCAGGTGCCTGTATCTCATAGCAGAATCTGGGGAAGGAAAATGTTACCCCTGGTAGAGGAAGATGGAGGGAATGACCCAGGCATAGCAGATCTACACAGTTCTGTGGGGCTGGAGGGGATGCATCCAATGGGGCTGACAGTCTACTGTTTTGGGAAGGTCATAGAGGCTGAGAACAGACACATGGACAGTAAAAGGCAAATGTTGAGACCATCTCCAGGATGGGCAAGAAGAAAGAAACTTCCAGAGGTGCAAGACAAACCATTCTGTGTTTCTGTAATTATTACTATGATTATATGCACATTTAATATAATTTTTCCTTCGAAAATGACAAGGAAGAAGAAAACAAACACACAAAAGGGGAGAGTGGAACTGAAAATTAGTTTCTTTGCTGTACTGGCATTTAGTTTTGCATGCTGTGTTATGCTGACCTCTGGCAAATATCCCCGAGTGTGGGCCTCAGAAACAGCATTCAGTAACACTTGTGAAGATGATGAAAAAACAAACAAACAAAACCAAAGCTAAATACAAATTATCTTCTGGTTCAGGCAAAAGCAACTTAGCATTATAGATGGACATATATGCAGCTAATTTTTCCAAGCTACATAAAGAACACTTCCCAGACACAAATAAAAATACCTTCAAGAATGTCAAGTTTCATGCAGTTATGCAACATCTCTATACATTTTTTTTCTTAGTGCACTACTAATCAAAAAACTAGCTTCCTAGTACAACAAATCTTGGTTTTAGACAATAGATTACCTTGAAGCCTAATAACTATTTTGGCCAGAGAGGCTTTCCTGAGACATCTTAGTCTTCTGTCTCAACCTGCTCCCCAGAAAACCATTCCGTTTTGTCAAGGGAACACTTCTTTCTTAATGACAGGTTTATGAAAACCCGAAAGAATATTTTTATCTTTCCAGCACTGGGAAAGCCTCTAAGTAGCTATCAAATGACTAAACTCAGTGAGTGGCTGAGCAGGGAGATTAATTCAGAAAGAAAAAGGCTTTGCCTTCATTCTTTGGAAGCCACAGCCTATAATGTGGCTTCTTCTATTTCTTTCACCCTGGGAGCAGATTTTTACATCTTTCTGAAGTGCTGTTTTATCAGAACGATAACTCAACCTGTACTCTTAGTAGTCTAGTCATATTTCCATGTAGGTTTCAGAGGGAAGCTGGGATAAGCAGTGGCTCCTTTGCACGCACAGCCAATGCTCTTTCTTCTGGCTGCCTGTGCCAAGAGCTCTGCTTGCTCCTTCAACATTAGTAATAGGGACTGCCCCCAAAATACAAAAAAAAGACAGCAAAAAACAATGGAAAGAGACTCTGACTCTCCTTGTTGGATACTCCTCTCTCTTCTCACTGAATATATGAGGAGCTAGAACTATTTGACCCTTAACTCTGAGGTGCGTCAGAAGTATGGGCAGAGTAACCACATTATACAATTTTACTAATACTGACAATGACCCAGAAAGGGCACAAAAGTGAGAAGGAAAGACTACAAAAAGTAAGACACCAGGACTTTCAGGCTGGAAACCATCCCAGAGTCCACCGGTGAAAGACAGTTTCAGCTGAAGGACATTCAAGGAGGTTTGTTTTCCCCATTTCTGCCTGAGCATCTCACTAGGAGCTGAGAATGAAGGACCATGTTTGCTCCTCACTCAACATATATGTTAAAAAATAAAGATCTTTCACTGAAATGGAAAAAGAACAAAAGGGATTCAGCAGGAAGGAAATATTTTCCATAAAGATAATACTATAAAAAAAACCTGCCAGGCAACACTGGCTTCTAACTGCTCACAGAAGAAATAAATCACTTTTTGTCTAACCTAGAGCAGAGAGAGGATTCAAAATGAATCTTCCAGTGGAGAAGTGTCAAAAGATCAAAAGGAGCGTGGCCAGCAGATTAAGAGAGGTGATTATGTCCCTGTACTCTGCTCTAATAAGACCCCACCTGGAGTCCTGCATCCAGCTCTGGAGCCCTCAGACAGGAAAGACATGGACCTGTTGGAGAAGGGCCAGAGGAGGTCACCAAGATGATCAGAGGGCTGGAACAGCTCTGCTGTGAGGACAGACTGAGAGAGTTGGGGTTGTTCAGCCTGGAGAAGAGAAGGCTCTGGGGAAACATTTTTGCAGCCTTTCAGTACTTAGAAGGGGCCTATAAGAAAGATGAAGACAGACTTTTCAGCAGAGCCTGTTATGACAAGATAAGGGGTAATGGTTTAACACTAAATGGGAGGCAATTAAGGCTAGACATGAGGAAGAATTTTTTTACAATAATGGTGAATCAATGGAACAGGTTGCCTAGAGGGGTTGTAGATGCCCCATCCCTGGAAACACACAAGGCAAGGCTGGATGGGGCTCTGAGCAACCTGATCTAGTTGAAGATGTCCCTGGTCATTGCAGGGGGGTTGGACTAGACGACCTTTGAAGGTCCCTTCCAACCTAAATTACTTTATGATTCTAAACCAACAAAATCAAAAAGGTACTGGTGCGCAAGTTATTTTCTAGGTAGACCAGAGAAGTTGTTTTTAAGGGAAAATATTTTACTGACCAGTAAAAGATAAATAAAAATATTTTGACTTTACTTTGTGAAATATTTACTAGTTGTCTCGGTTTTTCTCTCTCTTTCTACAAGCCATTCACACTTCTGCTACTCTGGGCTTCTCTCTAATTTTCTGCAGATCTCTTTCCTTCTCTCCTGAGTGCTCTTTCCCTTAGCTCTGTAATATTTCACTTTTAAAATACATATAGAAACTGAAGCTTCCCTAGGGCAACCCCAGGGGCAGCTACAGAGGAGTTTCAATGTAATGCTGCTTCCTGTGTCATCAGCCTGACCTGAGGGATTTTTTGTTTTGTTTTGTTTTTCATTTTTGCTTTTCTTCATAAAGTCAAACCAGAGAAGATGCAAAATTTAAAAGTCCTGTAAAGTGGGAAACGTGCATGACTGAAACTCAGAACTCTTCGATTTTCAACAAAAAGCAAGTGCAGAGAAATAATTCCTATAATTATGAAAGCTGAATTGCCAGGTAGCCTAAAAAACTTTGGGAGACTTTGTTGTTAAGAAGTACAATAGTATGCACTGGAATAAGTTTACATCAAAAATATTTCTTATTGATCCATAGCTTCAAATTTTCACCCTGTCTTTCCCACATATTCTGAGGGATTTCACAGTTAATGAATAAGAGAAGACATATCCATCTACTTGCAGAACGATTAAAGGTGCAAGATAGCTGTCTGTATTTGTTACAATATACACTGTAATAATTAATTCAACCATATTACATGGGCTTTTACTTCAAGAATGGCCTCTGCTACACTAGACCCTAGAGCAACTAGGCCCTAATTCTATTCATTGCACACTTTCTGGCAACCTTACACAAAGCCTAATCCAAAAAATCTGAGATTATTACTAACTTCTCCCATATTTCGTTCTTTTCTAATCCAAGCAATACAAAGCAGATTCCAGCTCACTGCATCATTGCAAGGTAGAATAGTAGTGTTATACTTAACCTAGATTGACACACTGGGATATTAAGAGATCTGATCAAAGATGCACAGAAATAGTCCAGGAGACAGTTGTAAACCAAATGGGAGAAAGTGAAGCTGGAAAGATCTGCTACGTAGAATTTCATTCTTCTATAGAATCTGTTCAGTGCCTCGTAATTCAGACTGGAATGAGGATGTACCTTGTTTTGGGTGCATTCCCTTTGATAATATTAGGAACACTGTAAATCAAGAAACTCCTGCAAAACATATGCAAAACCTTTTTTTAGTTGCTGCCCAACTGTTCAGAGAAAATAGAGAAAATGAAGACAGCTGCCTAAGTTGTTGAAGATACCGAGGAATTTTTCAGTAAAATTCTGACTAGAATTAATAAAATTGGGCTACATCCTGCACACGCAACAGAAGGAAGCCAAGGGAAAAAGTGCAGAAAGACTCATACAAAATGATAGTCAGAGTAAATGTGCCCCTCCACATTTTTATTCCCAAACTACAGCTGTAAATGGGATCCACAGATGACATTTGAGATCAGAAAAGATAAAAGTTTCCAAAACTGGCTGTAGAATCAGCTCCACGTTGACCCCTCACAGTGACCCTTCACACTTCTCTGAACTTAGGCAATTTTTTTTGTTATTATTTGTGATACTTCTTCCCATAAATAACCCAAATGCTCACTGTACCTTCTGTATCTTCTTTTTTTTCTGTATATGATTGAAGAAGGCCACCTTTGGTCAAAAGGCTAAGTGGGCTTTGATTCCCTTACAGCTTCTATAAGAGGATGGAACTTGCCCTAATAAGAAAAATCTTTACACACATTTCCAGTTGCTGTAAATCCAGGCTTATGTTTATCTGTTTACAGCCCAGACAGAAGACAGCAAGAGGATCTGTGAATATGCAGCAGTAGGAAATGATACTGCAGAAACATACATTTGTGGACAAAAACTGAGAAAAATATCTTACTGGGGGGCATGTAGTGTGAAACTGGGAGCCTTTGGACAGAAAACGAGCCTGGTGTTCAAGAAATGTGGGTTTTAGGAGGGATTCCAGAGTAAGCTGGAGGAGGTAAAAATCTGGAGTGAGAAGCAGGGAACAAGAAAGTGTTAACATGGCAGAGAGTTTAACCCACCAGTTGTGTACTTTGGGGACCCAAGAATAGAGACGGCAGAAGGCTACAGAGCAGAGGGGAAAGGAGAGGAAAAGAGAAGGTGACCATGACTACAGACAGAGGTTGCTGGGGACTAAATGAAGCTCTGAGTTCTGAAATAGTGATTTTCTATTTATACAAAGGCCAGTTAAAGACCCTGTCCTGCAAAGATAATAAGCTCAAATGACATCATTAAGCATGCAGTTTCTTATCATTTTAGATCTCTTTGAAGGGACAAAAATGGGAACAGGATGATAACATGACTCATGATTTTCCAGTATTAGGTATCACAGTTCTGTAGTGGTAGAGGCTGAGACTTGTGAACCCTACTTCTTTTAACCCTGAAACTGAGATAGCCAAAATTGCCAGTGCAGCTGGATGGGGTTCCGACTGGTTTGTCCATTCTTTCCTCAAAGCCACACTTAGTTTGGAACGGTTGCAACAGACATCAGTGTTCAGCTGCAACCTACACTGAATAATTACAACCTGAAACACAATTTCCTCACCTGTCCTCCTGCTTAATGTGCCACACTCAGACAGCATTACACACATTTAAAACCAGTCATCTAAAATAACATTGTATTCTGCATCTCTTCCTATCTGGCCAGGCTGATGGTACTCCCAAATACTTAGCATGCAACAGATTTAATCAAACTCGGCTGTGACAAAGGAAAATTCCATAGATACTAAAAAAATTTAAAAATTACATTAAGGCACAGTGACACCATAGTGATGTTTTCTTCAGACCATTTGTAGCATTAAACTTGTTCTTAGACTGCCCCTTCTCTTCAGTAAGGAACAAGATTAATTTAGCCCATCATCGGGAAGGGAAGCTTGCTCTGCAATGCAGCTTTAAGCACTGATATTTCATTAAGGCTGGTGAGGGGAAGGAAGCATGGAAGGATAAGGAGAGCAGGGTGCAAGGTGTGGAGATACATGACAGAGAGAAAATAAGAGTGATTCAATAGCATGCACCTGGAAACTCAAGAAGGTTGACTGACATTGACTGCCAGTAAAGCTGCTCTGGAGGTGCTGATCCCAAACTCCCTCACATGGCCTGTCCCCCATCCAGAGCTGAGCTCTAGGCAGGCCTGGGAACACTCCCGAGTCAATGCTCTAACGAGTCCAAACCCAGGCTTAAGTTTGTTTTCAGAATTGAGGAATGCATATATTTAGCAATAAGAATTTGCTGGATAACCACATCTGGCAGAATCTGTGAAAAGCCTCAGACTGCCTTCACATACGTACTGAAGGTAGGACTGGAGAAACCAGTTTTTTTCTCTGTCACCAAGTATATTTTTAAAATTCTGTTTTTAATCTGTTGCTAGTATTAAGAGAATCTTTTTTCATAATGGCCAGATTAAATTAAGGTTTTATATGGGAACAGTTAAGTAGGGACCTCTTAGAAAAACCCCATACAACATAAATATTTAATCCTTCAGTACATAATTCAGACCTCACTCCACTATTCTCAAATGTAGCATCTACCATGTAAGTTCATAGAAATGCAACAACAGGAGTTATAAAGTTCTATACCCATTGCTAAGACACAAAAGGAACTCCTCCACAGGCCAGGTGTGCATCCAGCACAATTGCAGACAGCAATACACATGGGAGATTTTGAGTCCAGGACTCTCCATACACGTCAGCAAAGGTTACACACAAACACGGACATCCATGGGATGCAGAGGATGACATCTGCTGCTCAAAATTCACTGCAAAGTTTTGGTCAGCAGCAGCATATTTAAGCCAACAAGGTATTGATTTTACTAGTACTTTCAGAGATAGACAGCATATGTCTGCTTTTAAAGAAATATTTCAAATGCTGGAAAGTTTAAAAAAAATTGGCCTACTTCATAATGGTACAATATTTACCATTTCATCTGAGCATGGATTCTCAATCTTTGCTTGAATTTCTCTACTCCAAATATCACTACAAGACAAAACATTAATTACCTCATTAAAATAATCCTCTTGCTGTGCTTAGAAAGGGATAGAAGTAAGATAAAATCCTATGACCAGCCTGTCACTTTTACTTATTTCACAATTAGGTGCTTACTATATTTCTCATTTATAAAATTAGAGTACCAAAGGTACTTTATGAAGTTTTCCATCCTCAAAATTGTTGATTTCTCTGTCATGAAAGTTAAAGCCATTAAACATGGTGATTTGGTCATACTATCTGTTCAAAGGGGCTTTCCAAATTTGTTTGTGCAAAGAAACATCTGTTCAGGCAAGGCAGCTTTCCAAATTTGCACATTTGTCTGGCTGCCCTAACAGACATATCCATCACCTGCCACCAAAGCTGCAAATGACCAGGAAGTTTATACGAAAAAAATGGTCTTATCTTACAGTTGCCCAGGGACAATGTTCAACTGTAACTGAAAATATTAGCAATGCTTTCTCTCCCAGTCCCTTCCTGAAATTATCAGATGGTGAAATACATAAAGACAGAAAAATCCAGGCTCTGATGCAGTCAGTGGTGAAGGATCTCTCCTTTCAACACAACCAAGGGTTCATGTCAGATCGCCAAGCCACCTGACCTTTGTCACCATCACAAACTCCTCTTCAGTGTTTTGCAATAGCCTGGGAAAGGAGGTGTGGAATTGCCTGTTTTCAGTTGCAACAGTCATCTAATCGGGAGGTGACTTAAAACCTTTGTTGCCCGAGACAGCTTATGTAGAATTGAAGTTGTTACTTCCTTCTCTTCATCGAGGCCCTCCTTTCTCCACTGTGAAGTGTTCTTCTGTCAGTGCACGTTTTTGACTCTTCTTATGCAGCGGACACATTTTGCTGAGAAACAGCTGCCTTCTTCAGAAATCTGATGTCACCAAAAGTGGCTGAATTGCTGTAATTCTCTGCAGTGAACCAGCTGAGATCCCTTGCAACACTGAGATATGGCACGTCCTGTGTAACTGCATGTGAGCAACCACCATGTTAACCGTTGGGTCACTGGCCAGTTTTAAAATCTTTCACGCAAAAAGAAATGAGACCATTTAATCTGCTCTCTTGCTTCTATCGACCCTGCCTCCTCCAATAATATACCTGTAACCTTCCTCCTTTCCCAGCTATAAGGTTTTTTGATCCACCCCAGCTCAAAATCCAGTGGGGTGTGTAGAGCAGAAGTATCAGGAAGCAGCCAGGAGCCCCGGGTGACTGCAGAGCTAAGAAGGAAAGCATGAACGTCTCTGGTAGTGAGCAAGGAATATTCTAAAATATTTCTAGAATACGGGAAGAAAGGAATGGAAAAGAGGGATGAAAGCTGACCTTGCTTCTTCAGCTGAATCAGCAGATTGCAACAGGAGAGGAGGGGCACATTTGTTTTCAAAACAACAAAATATGACCAGCACACATCATTCCACATCTACCACCCTTAACAGCATTCCTCAAACAATGCTCTTGTGTTATGTGCAAAAAACGGATTTTTTTTTAACAAAAAGTCCCACAAACAAATAACCCAGAACAAAACACCAGTGTAAGAAAACAACAAACCAAGCTAAAAAGACAATCCATTCTCCCCACAAAACAACAAAAATGCTGGAAGGCTATCCCAATATTGTCATTATTCTAAAGACATGAAACACTCAGCAATGCAAGACAATTGCCTTTCTGTAGAACTGTGTTTACCAAATCCTTTCATCTGTAGCCCCAGAACCACCAGCCAAGGTTACATCCTGCTGAAATTACCACAGAGCAGACCTGCACCTTGTAGCAGAGAGCTGCAGCCATGCCCTGGTGTAGCTGTGAACAACTGCTTCCAGCACTTGGAGTTATAAAATCAGCTCCAGGCACTACTGCTCCTCAATCAACTTTGCTCCTGTAACCCACGTACAGAGCTGCCAGATGACACTTTTCAATGTACCTTTGAAGATCTAAGTTCATAATGTCCCATGGTGCTGCTGTGACACAGACAGAAGCATCAGCTCAATGACTGCTCTTCTCACAGTTCAGCACAGACATACCCTTAACAGACATAACTTCTTACCTGTCTTTTTTTGTTTGTTTTTTTGCCATCTTGATCTAATAGCCATGTCCTTGAACAAGGGACAGAGCACCTCAGCAAGCACCACAGAAGTAATAGACCTGGAGCAAACTAATCCTCCTGCTTGCCTGAAGACAAGCAGAACAATGGATACCATGTCTGGGAATCAAAATAGATGTGATTTGAGAGAGAGAACATAAATGTGAATACGTGCAGCTTTCAGGGCTGCAAAAGACCTAGAGCTGTATGCAGCACCATACTACTTCAAGAAATTTACATTTAGGGAAATGGGTTTTTGTAACAGGGAGACAATTTCTCTTCCTGACCAGGAAGACTTTAAATTTTTAGTTCTTATTTTAGTCAAACCATCCTTTGACTAGATGAAACCATGTTACCCAATGAAGGTATCAAAACAAGCTCCATGCCTCTTCTGTTTCCTAGGCCTGCCTGTCGAATGTGAGCATGCCCTATTCACCAGCAACACCAAGGAGCAAAGTTTCATAAAGATAATATAAAAAACCACCAACACACACAAATTCCAAATCTTCTCAGATTTTGCCAGGAGTATGTCAAGGAATTTGGGGCAGAAGGGGTGGTGGTGTTTCCTTCTCTTTGCATTGTCAGGATAGATTTTGTCTGCAATTCAGGCAAAGTTTAAATAACAAAACTTCTTCTTGCTTAGTCATGGCTTTATTTGAAGCCAGTAAACATTTTGATGAGGAAAAGTGTGTAACTACACAGGTAAATTCTATGCACTAAGAAGTTGTTCCACATGGGTACCAGTGTTTGCAGTGGCAACAGGGTGGGAACTAAAGATTCTCACAAGGAAAACAAATTCAGCTCAGTTAGGAAAAATGCGGTTGGGATAAAAGATGCAAATATAATAATACTAATACTAGAAGAGATTTTCAAACAACCAGGTTTTATTCAGTGCTCCTGGTATTTAGAGGATGTTGGAAAACCTGTCCATTATCTTTTTCAAAGTTTATGATATTTTTAGATAAAACTATTAGAATTTTGGGGATTTTCTCATAACAAAATGAAAGGCAGAAGTTTCATTTCATTTCTGGAATATCTATTAGGGGGGAAGTTTTCACATCCTGAAGGCTGCATTCCAGTTGGCAGCAGTGTGAGTGGTATCAGTGTCTTAAGCCTAAGACAATGTCTCTTCATAGTCATATCTAGGGCATGGTGACAGGGATGTTAAAACTTGTCACTACACGTCAGCCCTCATGTTGAGGGCTCTCCCTAACTTGATTCACCTGGAAAGAGGTATCTCAGTTATTGAGTCAAACCTAGACGGATATGATCTGATTTCATCTGCAGAAATCAGAGTGCTTTAACATTCCAAACCAATATTTTACCAAAATCAAACTAGGACCTGTTTTCTAGTTTGGTCCATACAGGACTTTAATGGACTGCTCTCAGGACTCAGTGCCCTTCTGAAAATATAGCAGGAGATATCGCAAGCAAAAGGGAGGGGGAGATGAATATATAATTAAGTTTTGCAAGACAAAAAGTGTAGGAGCAGGAAGACAGCTGTGATGCACTCTGTAATGAAACATCTTTAAGGTGCAGGAAGTGAGCCATACAATCTGATTCTCAGTTGGCAAACACATTTCCAGTCCTGAGGGTCAGAACTGTGTTTCAAAAACAGCTAGCTGGCTATACAGGAAGGTTACCTACAATGAGGAGAATTTTCCCAGGACTGACCAAAGAACAGAATTGGTGCTCCTTAGCATCTGCTGGGATGAATCAGATCTACAGTCTTGATTTATTGAAAAACCTGGATAATACAGCTATGGCACGGTCCTGTTGCAGAAGGAAGACAGACCAAACTGTGATGCTCCCACAAGATTTTGTATCTGCACCTCAAGCAGAAATTGAAAAATCAAACCAGAGTAGATTATAGAGTAGATTTCAGAGAGCCACAATTTCACTTGCAAAGCCAAGACAGAGAAGCATCTAAATTGTCACTGCAACCTCTGTAAAATAAACAGATATTCTCAAAAATACATTAATTATGTGCTGTAGGTTAAGTACTCCAACATGATGAAAAGAAGCTCAATGGCTAGTGAGGTGGAAGATCTTACTAAGCAGATGATCCTAAAATGTTGTGTTGAAAGAGACCCCTGTTGGACTACTGGTGACAGATGGATGTGGCAGACAAAGGGCTGCAACATGGAACTACATCCATAGTCTTCAGTCTTTGTGCACCTGATTTAGCCCCCTGATGTGCTCATTAGAATACACTTTCATTGTGTGAAACAAGCTGCTCATGCAGTATTGTTTCCTGATGGTATATTAACTAAGTGTCAGACATGATATGCTGGAGAGAGCACAATATATACACACCTTGGAACATCATCATTGGCACTGAGCTCAGGCATCTTACACTTAAGAGTAATCTGATGCATCCACTGACTTCTACCCATGTGTTATTATGGTAGGGAAGTCAGAATTAGAGGCATGCAAGAACTTCTGGCTGAAAGTCTATTGGTAAAAAATTAAGATCTTGGTGACATCAATGATTTTAGAGTTATTAATACATCACTTTTGGTGTCAGTTTCATATAATTACTTAGGGAAGAGGGGATAAAAAAGGCCCCCAAACCCAAAATATTTTATTTCAAAATTATAAAAATGAAACAGCTTTGCTTTAACATTTATCACTTTTGTTTACTGCTTGGCGGGAGGTGCTTGGCTGAACAGTTTATTTTAACCAGAACAGTTTTCTCCCTCAAATTCATAGGCCAGTGTTTTTTCCTCTCTGATTTTCCAGAGCTAGCACTGAACCAAACATTGATTAGTCTGAATTTCTTATCAAGAGCAGCAAATAGTCCTTATCCAACAACTGCACATTTGCCTGTATAAAGCGCTTAGAGATATTCTTTCAAATTCATAGGCCAGTGATTTTTCCTCTCTGATTTTCCAGAGCTAGCACTGAACCAAACATTGATTAGTCTGAATTCATTATCAAGAGCAGCAAATAGTCCTTATCCAACAACTGCATATTTGCCTGTATAAAGTGCTTAGAGATATTCTTTCATGTTTCAAAAAACTCTAAAAAACCACCATGTCTAATGCTTGCTTAACAAAGGAAAAGAACATGAGGCCATGTAGAAGTAGCTCCTTTTTGTTCTGCCCCACCTGTACACATAGTCATTATGAGGACCAGAACTAGGAGTGCTGGCCCAGAAGGAGGAGTGGAAACATTTCCATCCTGCACCACAGCCATCAGCATCCGAATTGCAATGCGTTCCCTCGTCCTCCCCAGGTGGCTGTGAACAATCAAAACATAGAAGAACTGCTTGGATTCTGGCTTCTCCCAGCCCATCCACATAGGAATGCAGCCTCTTCATTATCTCCACGCTTTTGTTATTTGCCAGTGTATCATGGTGTAAAAAGGTGGAGGACATTTAATAGATATGCTATAATAAGCTGCAATTTCTGAAAAATGCTATTAAGAGCTGAGATTCTCCCTTTCTGTATCTCCTGCATTAATGAAACATTCCTTTAGCCAACAGAGAATTTACAAACTGTATACTGTTGCTTCTGCTCTTTTAGCTTCTTGAAGTAATAGGCTTATACTATTAATATATATGTGCCTTCAACTGTAGTTTAAGATTGTGGAGACTCTAAATATGCAACAATTCGTATAAAGTACAGCTCTGCTAGTCTTGACTCCAAGGATATTATCCTTAAATATTATTAACAGGGCATCAGTGCACTCTATCTCGTGTTGCACGGGTAGCTATGCAATTTTTCTGCTCCTGGACAACCAGCTGCATGCTTTGTTGGTCTGAAGTGAAAGCCGTGATGGTACAACTCACCTGAACCTTCCTTGTCTGTTACACCTTGTGCTCAGTTATCTAATATCCAAAGTCTTTCCTTCTTAGCATTCCTGACTGCTGATCATCTCTGAAATGACTGAACTATAAAGAGAACATTCACCAAACACACACAGTTTTAGGATCCTCCAGCATGTATTTACATAGTGACTAAATAGGCACCAGTTGCACACAACTTTGCTGGCAATATTTTTACAACCCCACCCATCACCCAGCCCCTCTAACAAAATGCCAGGTGTAACTGCTTAGATTACTTTATTTGTATGGGTATTGTTGCACAGACTAGGTGGTCTCTCTGGGTAAAGACAGCCTCACTCATGCAGCATGAGGATGCTCCCAGTATGGTGTGCAGCAGATTCCCATTCAGAAGGACCTTTGTTGACCATGTGCCAACACTTCCCAAAAGCAGGGAGGTGGGGAAGCCCAGTGCATAGCCACCTGAGAAGCTCCCAGTGGTCTTGGCCATTTTTGTCAGGCTTCGTTAGCCAAGGCAGCAGTCTCAAGGCCTTCAGCAAAGAAATGGCAGTGATGGCAATCTTGCCAGCTAAATGCAAAAAGGATGGACAGAGCAGATAAAAGGAAAATATAAAGGGATAGAAACTGAAGCAGTTGACTATGGAACATAAGCAGTTTTCTCAAGTAATAAGACAAAACAAAGATGAGAATCATGTCCACTGAAGCAAGGTAAAGCATTACAGGTACCCATCCACAGACACTCATTTTACTTTTACACCACTGCCTGTGCCTTAGCACACCACAGGAGAAACTGATTTTCAGTGTATCTTTCACTGACAAGAAGATTGTTGAAATATAAAGTACCCATTCCCAACTGCTATACACAGCATTTGGGAAGTACCTGCTGAGCAAACTGGTTGGCTGGCTACAGACTGCCAGAATACAGGTCTCCCAACAATGTTTTCCTCACTTGACATACAGGTCTCCACAACCTAGATAAGGTACCAGGAGCAGCATCACCACAGGAGGCTGCAGAAAGAAGAAAATGCTGGAAGCAGGTTCCCTAGTTGCATTGCTTTACCATTTCATCATGCCTGAAACACAGCTGGTGGAAAAATACCAGACCACGTTGAATCCTTCATGTCACATGTGGAAACATGGAGTAAGAGAATGTTTGTGGTACTGCCCTGAAAAATTACTAGTGAGGCACAGATATTAATTCAGAGCTCACATACAGTGTATAAAACTTGTTTCATCTGCACATATCTTATGGTATTTGTTACACCTTCCAGAGGTTCACAAGTGCCCCAAGGAACTTCACCTTATCATGTTTGTATGCTGATGCACCCACCAAAAGTGGACAGATGGAAAAGCAACTTTTCTCCAGGCAATCCCAAGATGGATGGACTGAATCCACACATCAATGTCTTTGTAAGGTAGGTTTTATTATAGACTTGTCTTGCTGGGACGCAATGATGAGCAGTTGTTTCCTAGGAGTGACCTCTGTGTCCTCTATATCACTTTGTCCCTTTGTGGAAAAGCAGGATAACAAACCATTGCATCATATAAGGCTGGTGGTTGCTGTTTCAAGAGCTGCCTTGGAGCTCTTGCCTCAAGGCACAGCTATTAACATCATCTACACTAGCATGCCTCTGTACTGAAGCGTGACACCATGTCATACACTTCGCAAAAGGAAGGCAGCATGCCAAGGAAAGATGCAAGCAACTATTGTGATAGTATCAGATCTGCAGATTAACATTTTGAGGCTTATATAATAGGTGTAATTATAGGGGTTGATAAAGGGATAGAGCAGTAAGGCCTTGCATGACAGATAATGACGCATATGGGAGGGTGGAGGATGACAACATGAAGGTTTATCACTTCATTGCTGTGGTCTGACATCAGGAGAAAAAAATTGGTGGAAGAATATACTATAGATTTCTGATAGATGATGGATAGTCCCTCCCACTTTACACCCTCTACAACTTAATTCTTAATTAAAGCCTTACTAGTAGACTGATCAGTTGGGAAAGGTAGAAGAAAAATAGTTGGCAAGCAGAGCTTTTATACAAACATGTATCTACCAGCATTTTACAAAAGAAGTGACAAAGAAAATAATGGAAAGTTACAATGGCTGAGCACATAGTGTTCGTTAACTGTAAATGTACTTTTTCCAAAGGAAGGCCCTTAACATGTAGCCTTTTCTTGGAGGAAAGAGAAACAACTTACAACTCCAACTTTGGTGCCAATAATTTTTTTCGGTGATTTAAGAAACTTGCTTTCTGACAGTATGGTATTCTGTGTACATTGTTGCTTCGGTACCTAACAAATGTAGATAACTATGAACCAGATGATTTAGGAGTGTGATTTCTTTGTAGACACATTTACAGGAGTGAAACTATCCCTTCCGCGGTGAAAAGGTGCAGTTCTCAGCCCAGCTAATAATCCACACAAATTTTAAAAAATTAAACCTCTTTTTTTTTCCCTCCAGAGGAACAGTGTTTTTCATTCTCTTAACCTGTTCTGCAAAGTTTATTTGCTTGGTGCAGAAAGTTGATTAAAAAAGCCTTGCTAAATTTTAGGGTTGCTAAACTGTAGCCACGAGCCTAGAACGCATCACTTAAGACTGAATCAACATAAAGCAAGAAGACAGTTCTTGACCAGAAGAGCGTGACTGTTTAAAGCAGTAGCTGGAAGGGTGTTTTGACACTGAAAGCATGCATATCTTGAAAGAAATATAGAATAGACTAGAACAGAATCATAAAATATATTCTATTTAGCTCTACTTAACATCTTATAGCAAGAACAATGATTTCTGTGTGGCAGCTTTTGCAAATAATTGTGTGTACCTATTGCATATACCCAGTGTGACATAGTATTGCATGAGCTTTTGTAATAGCTACCTGGAAAAAACTATCATAACTGTAAATATTATGTATTTGTAATCATCTTTTGCTAGCAGGGAAACATGAACAGAAATGAAAAATGTGCTTAATACCTGCTATTCAGTTGTTTTTTTTTAAAAAAGAGCCACAAGATATCTATCTACAATACATACACTTCCACTTACTTTAAGACATTGAGAGGGAGAGGGAAGCAAAGGAAAAGCTTTCTGTACATCTCATTTGTGAAAAATATGGCATTACACGAAAAGCCAATCACAGCACTATTCCTTCCATTTCTCACATACCACAAAACTCCTTGTACCTGGATAGGCAGAATTAGGAAATCACATTAAGAGTTATTTTTAAGAAAGGTTTACAACTTGTTATCAACTTCTAATTAAGCCTCCCACTCTTCTATGGTATTGCTATGAAACCATATTAAAGCAGCATTCAACTAATGCTTCCAGCTGTCCCTGTTTGGCTGCTTTTTAGGTTTCCTCTTTCATAGAGGTACTCCAGCTACAATGGAAAGTAACTTCCTGAAGCTTAACTCTCAAGTTTAAAGAAGCAATCACTCATCTTGCCTCCCAGCTGGTGAGGAGATATAATAGGTGACTGAAACTGTTCATTTCTTACCATCTCCAGCAACTAGATTCGTTACGTGCACATCATTAACAATAAAACTCTAGGTAGTAGCCTTTGATCTGTGAAACCAGTGGCTCTGAAGGACAAGCCAGGAAAGAAGCAGCTGCTCAGTCTTCTCTGCTGGAAATCACTCTTTGTACACCTTATAATAAAGACGTTCTCAGCTGGACACTATCAAGTTAACAGGCAACAAACAGCCTTCTTCCATGATATCTCTTTCCTGGTTTTCTGTGACTGATCCAGATGGCCTAGACTGTGGCCTAAGACGACTAAAGGAGTCTATGAATGACTACTAAAATCTAGAGGTAGAAATAATATGTAGAGATGTAAATGTTTTAATTTTCACAAATCCAAAAAGTTTCAGAAACACTGCTTATGCCAATTTGATCAATTTATTGCTTGGGAAAGAAGCGGGTTCATACTATGTACCACATTAGTTGTTGAGATTGGAAGGCAGAGAGAGATACCAATCTGAACATCAGGTACCAATCTGAAGATTTTATAGATGATGGTACCTTCTGCCCTTTTCTGTGTCATCCTAGCTTGGGGGAACACAAAACACCTAAAAAGCTCAGCAAATTGAGTAGATGACAAGTCTTGGCACTGATTTCAACTTCCCATGTCTTTGCCCTTAGGTTTGATGTTGTAATTCAGGATTGCTCTCATGTTATCACTCCTACATAGTCTATCTAAACATAAAGCTCCTGAAGCTTTTGTGGCAGAATTTATTAATAAATACAAATGAAAATATTCTAATTTTCTTATTTTGGTAGATGCACAGTTTAGAGAAAAATATAAAATAAAACGAGAGTCCAAGATTTAAAGTTATAACTTCAGGATCTCTGAGATGGAGGTCACTGCCAAGACAAAAGATGATGTTCCCATGGTGTGCCTGTTGTCACATGCAGTTTGCTTATGTTGAGCCTGTCATTCTAGGATGCTGCATACACATGCAGAACTACAGCTTTTCCCCAGAATGGTAAAATACCATGTTGGGCAAAAGCTGAGACAATTTTTACTGCATAATGCTTGGGGCCAAAAAAAAAAAAAGTAAAATATTCCTTCTCTTCCTTCCTTCTATGGTAAAAATTATTCAAAAGCCAGTAAAACAGGACATCCTTGTTGATGATCTCTTAGGTTCACCAGTACAAAACAAAATCCCTTAATAAATAAAAAGATCTCAGGAAACACAAGGTGTGTAACAAAGATGACAACATTCCCAAGTGAAAAAATTTGCCTATACTCTTCCTAGCTTATTCACCTTTGACATTTTAGCAAGTACATTTCCATCCCTGAGACCTGCTGGAGAGCCAAATGTGTGGGAGAATAATGAGACAACTAAAGTTTTATCAGGATTTTTAAAAAATAGAGACAAAGCAGTATGCCCCAAATATCATGATCGTTGTTAAAGAACAGACAAAAGTAGTAAGAGCCTGAATACATAGTCATGCTTGCACTGTGGTTAAGTGGTACATTTCTCCCTAATTCCAATAGCCATTAATACTAATACTTCCCTGGCACTCATGGGGAAATGGGTCTTGGTCAAATGAAATGTATGACAAGGAATCATCTGATGTTCATAATTTCAGAAATTGTTCAGAGTTAAATATCAGAAAGACAGCACGACAAACCAAGTTACTGCATTTTCTTCAAGCCAAACTGAAAACTGACCTTCCTAAGGAAACTTTCCATCTACATAGTTCCACTTAGAACTAGTAAAATACAAAATCCTAACTTTTCTATCTCTATTCAGAGTCCAACTTCTGAAATTATTTTTTAAAAGCAGCTGTAAAAAACTGTTCAGTTGTCTGAAAGGAAGCCTGCAAAAGATATGACTATGTTCCATAACATTATTAGGTTTTAGCTACAGTAGTGCTCAGCTTCAAACTCAGCAATTATGCAGAGGGTGCTGCTCTTTACAATTTCCAAATTAACTTTCACCAGGTCTTGTGGGTCTTTTACAGCCTAGTAAGGTTTTAATTCTGAAAGATACAGACATAAAGCTTAGTGGAAATGGCATCTTCAGTCTCCCTCTGTTTTCTTATCTTCTCAAAAACAGCTTTGAGAGCTAAGCACACGGATTTTGCAAAGCACTGTGCTCTCATCTTCAATTTATATCAGTTGTTCAGCTTGGAATAGCAGTTTGGTATTTGCCATATCAGCAGAACTGCCCTCCCATAATTGCATTTCTAGCCAAAGCTCAAAAGAAAGAATCATTCCTTGGCACTGGCAGCTCCTCCAAGTGTGCTCTGCTTCCTGCCAACCACTTTTGGCTGAGCCTCAGCCTCCAGCACTTGGTGACGGAAGATGCTGCCAACAGGAGGCACAACCAATGTTCTTAACCCTTCCATTTCCCCTCTTGTCTCAGAGCTGTATCCAGAAACGGCTATAAAGATCTGCAGTGACCTAGGAGAAGAGCAACTCAGACTCCAGTAGGATTTTTAGGGCTTTGATCAACTGGAAGGCATCTTCTTGCAGTTCCTTCACTTTTGCCTTGGAGGGAAGCACTCAGTGGAAGCTGTTTGCTTTTAACACCTGTTCCACAACATTGCCTGTGGTACCCAAAGTTTACTAACTCAACAAGAATTCCTCTCTGTTGTCAAGCATTTGTTTGGCTCAGAACACCCTGAAGCATGCTTTGCATGCATGTGTAGAAGTTCGGGATAAAAGTGGTTTGGCTTTAATGCACTGCTTGGCAAGTAAGAAAAACCCCAAAGCAAACCACATCTGAAACTAGGCTTAATTGCAAATTATAATAGCAAGGACAGTGAGTGGCAATTAGTGCTGCCACAATTCAAGGAACCAGTCTTTATGGTCCACCAGAGACTCACCCAAGACACATAATTTTGTAATTAATGAAGTGGTTTTCTGAATTTCAGGGCACAATGTACATTGCTCTTCCTGGAGTGGCCACAGCTTTTGGATTGTGGTTTTATTTAGGCACACTGTTAACAGCAATTAAAGGACAAGAAATTATGCATAAATATTGCCTCTAAAGTAATTTTTTGAGAAGTATTCCAAATGTCCCAAAGTTAACAAATCAAGCAATGTAAGGAATTCAAGCATGCTATAGTCTGTAAATTATGTAGCAGCATGCCACTACTAGAGTAAAACCGAACCTAACCAGAAAATCCTCATTATGAGGTTAACTCTGTTTCAACTGGAAGAATGCAGCAGAAGCCAAGGGAGAGCAGCAGCAAGCTTATCTCAGGGAGGCTGGTGAAGGCCTTGAGACATGAAGGGCAAGGATGTTTCCAAGTTCATCTTCAACCTCTAAGCTTAGCACTAATAACAGGTCACACAAGCAAAGATAAGAAATCAAAAAATTACAATGACAAAAACAAAAGGCAATTCCTGTGGGGAGAAAGCCCTACGTTTGTTGAAATAGGTTCTGGTGGTCTACGGTTAGGGTAGTACTGAATTCCCGCAGGTTCAACTGCTGTACCAAACTCGTAGCATCTCTTAGCCAGCTTGGTACTACCTTCTTTCTCCTACAAACAGATGTCTTTGAATTATTTTTGAGCAGACTGCCAATCATCTTTAAGACAGGTGACATTATACACAGCTTCAAATGTTATTTTCTGCAGTCATTTATCTTAAATGGAATATTTCACTTGATTTTCTTACATCTGAAATTTTTAAGCTTACTATGACCATAAAGAGTTAAAAACAAATAATTACAGAAAAGACTCTGTTGTTAGGAAACCTCTTCAAAACAATTAGAGACATTTCATAACATTCCTTTTTGACATACACTTTCTCTTCACTTGACTACATTTCACAGGTACAAATTGGTTTAATTTCATTGACCGCATATATTAAAAAAATCATTGTTAGGCTTTGAGAATGAATGAGCTAGTAAGAGAATTACAAGGACATAATATGTGCCTTAACATGGCAAGGAATAAGTCAGGATGACCTCATTACATCCATGATTTTGAAACATATTCCTGTTCAGAACAGTATCCGAAGCACATCTTTCAAACGGAAACACATTATAAAGTTCTAAAAGGTTATAACTTCAAAGAGAATTAGAAGTACCTGTACCTGTTTAGACTGTAAGACTCTACCTCTATATGAATCACAGGTGCTGACTGAAGACATGGGATATTCAAAAGCCCAAGATGCTTAATCATAGAATATTAGTAAATGAAATATAATCCTGTCTTTAACTCCCGCAAGTCACACCTTGAATGAACTTCAGCATCTTTGCACTTTGCAATCAGATATAGACCACAGGTACCTGCATAAGATTGCATGAAAATAACAATGTTTATATTCTAAATGGATGATTGTTGTGCATTGGCCCCTTTACTCCTTTCTTTTCACATTGATGGACCCATGCCTACTTCTAGCAGAGGAAACTTATCAGATAGAAAAGCATTTCATTTCACTTGGCCTGTGGCAAATAGTCAAAACAAGGATGCCAGTACATGCCAGTACAAATTTGCAACTAAAAATGACTATACTCAATGATGTTTTTAATGAAATAGAAAATGCAAATAAATTGTTTTGTAAATCAAAACACTACATATTAGATGTGGAAGTTCTTGGAACAGAGACAATAAACATTCCCTTTTCAAAAAAGAAAAACCAAACCAAACCAAACCAAAAACCAACAAAACAAATCCCTCAGGAGATGTTTACATATAGAATTGCTAGATCTTAACTTTAAAGTTGAAGTTGAAATACATGATCCTAGAAGCTGTAAGTTTAATTAAGATTAAATCAGTGGCAGCTAAACAGTGTTTATGAGAAAATAAAATTGCGCAGTGCCTATAATTACACACTCAAAATCACATAAAGTTAATCTGGTTTGAAAGGATAACTAACCAGACCAAATTTGCTAAAAGGTGTTTAAACATATATATCTTAAATCTGAAGTGTACAGATAATTAATTGTCACATGAGCCTGAGTAAAACTTGTTCAATTTCACTTTCCATCTGTGGCAACATGCAAAAGACAAGTTCGAAATGAAAACTGAGGAAAACAAGTGGTTGCGAGAAGAGTGATAAGTTAAAATTCTTGCTCATGTGTGAACCAGTTGGCAAAAATCACATCTCTCATTCCCTTCTACTTGTAATATATAAGAAACCAAAGTCTAGGGTGCAAAAGAGAATTTGGCTGCATACCGACAAAAATTCAGTGTTATTTATAGTCTTAGCTTTGAGCTAACACCAAGGCAAAGTACATTATGCTAAAAGGAAACAAGGTGCTTAAGTTTCCTTAAACAATATAAACCAAACAGATCAAAATGAAAACTATACAGAGTTCAACTGTTTCAAGTCATGATCTTCTTATTTTGCACCAAGGAATAACCCAGAAGATAAAATAAGCTACATTTTCTGGCATGTTTTGTACCCATCACCTAACAATTTTTTCCATAAATGCATTGTTATGTGATTTCAGTGGCTTCTTCCCTCAATTAAATAAAAAAAACAAACTTTGCCTTGCTTATAAGTGAAATGAACTGATAGCTTATGCATGGAGAAAGTGGCACAGTATTCAAAAACCAGCAGACATCATCCAACACAAGATAGATTGGTTCTAGTTATAGCTAAGTATCTGTTACATACAGGCTGTGCCCAAATTATGGTATTCCTGTCCTTAGCAATACCAGAACAATCCTTGCAGTAGTGTTTTAGTTGAATAGTCAGTTCCTGGACTCCCTGATTACATATGAATTCTGCTTTTGTAGCCTCAATTACTGCAGCAAGATAAGAGTAAAAATCATGAATTCAAACAGATTTGCTCATTTGTCCTATTGTTTTCTTATTCAGTACTTTCTCATGGTTTTTGAAGACATGACTTATGTTTCCTGAATAGTCAAGCCTGGCAAAACTGATAACCCTTGAGGATAACAGAATCCAAGGAGAATCACCCCGAAGCTCAAAGTGTCTATGCGTCAGGCACAGGGGAAGGGATCCAAGGTTATGTGCTCCCAACTCATCTGCTTATTTTACAGGCTTCATTAGACAAAGTAAAATTTACAGTGATCAAATTTAAAAAGAAAAGTTACAGTTTACTGCCCATTTGTATTTACACAGTGTTCGATACACTTCTTTAAGCTAGAAAATGAAGCATTTGCAACAACTTTAAAAAACTCTAAACTACTACAGTTGACAAACTTAATACCTGAATGAAAACCACTGACTTGATTCTCTTAAAAAAACTGCATCCAGCATTGTAATGCGTTTCCCTTCCAGTTTGCAGCATACAGGAACTATTACCTACTGGTATTTGGAGGAAATGCAAAGCAGTTTTGATGTATTGAATGTATCCATTTAACTGACAGGTACAACAGTACATTCCCTTTTTACTGAGGTTTTGAATTATTCTGGGTCATAAAAAAAGCCGTCTGCCTTCACAATTATGAGATTTAATAAGACAGTAGACTCCAATAAAAAGAAGCAAATGAAGTTTTGCCTTCCAACTTTGCCAAATTGTGTTTCTACAGTTCACTGCACTTGCAACATACAGACTGACTCCATTTCATGGTAGGAGGCGGCGGAAATTTAGCTTGCTGGTCTACTAATGCTTTGTGGTTTGGGCTTTTGCTGTTGCTTAGCAGTTATGAAAACAATCCACTTGACAAGGTCAGAATTCATGACCAAGAAATGTGGTGAGCAGAGCAAAAGCTACATATACAGCCCTGTCTTTTGAAGTGTGAGCTGAGGGCTTAGAAACGATGTTGCCATAGTCATGATATTCAAGCTAGAAATACTGTGTTCTCTAGTAGGAAACCAGAACAAACAATGATACTTATTTCTTTCCCTAAAACATCCTCCATTTTTGCACAACAGAGATTTATTTCTGTAGCCTGGTTATCAAGCTCTCTGCAACTGTCGTTTCCTTAACACTTTTTTTTAACCACATGAAAAAAGTAAACCAGAAATCTTCAGTCACCACAAAAAGACATATGTCATTCATTCTGCTGAAATTTCGCTACAGATCTAATTTATTACTCCTAAAAATAATAAAATATTACATAACATGATCCAGATTATTCCAACACCAGTGTGAAAGACAGACACTGCACTAGCATAGAGAAAAGATGTGATACATCAGGGTCCTCTGATGCATATGTTAAGTTTTCAGATCATGAAGAAAGCAAGCATTCAATGGCCAACATCACTCAGGTAGGCTTTGCTGGGAGGCAAAACTTGGCTTGCGGCACAGTCCAGCCTAATGATGTGTCTCCAACTCCACCAACTCTTGCCATCAGGTATAGCCTGAAGCCGAGGAGAGACCAGCCACAAAGATGGAATTTTGGGGAAGAAAGACCAATGGAATGACTCTTAACACGCGATGCACGAGACTTCACAGACCTGTGTGATAAGCGGTTCACTGCCTTTGGGACCCACTTTTAGGTACATTTTTGCACATAAAAAGCTTTGCCTACAAATTTTGCCACATTAGACTTTATGATCCCATGCTGGTACTTACATAAAATTTCCATTATGAACAGTGTTCCAAATATGCAGCTGACTGTCCACTTTATATATATAAAGTCCATGATGACTCCTGTGATAACTAGCTTGTAACCCGCTTAACTACAAGATTTGGAGGCATTGGTGTGTTTCTGGTTCTGATTACTCTCAGATGGCCACGTGGTGCTGCTACTACTCACACAGCAACCAGCTTTGTTTTAAACATTTTCAGGTTCCAAAAAACATCAGTGAAATCTGATGATAAACCATCAGCCATATGTGGCACTCCCTCTCCTTTCCTCCAGAGACACAAGCAATTCTACTTCTATTCTACATGTTTTTGTGGAATAACAACAGTCTCTTTTTTCCTTATGATCTAGGATGCCAAGCACATGGAGACGGGGTGTTACTGGGGCCCTTTTGCAGAAGGCATTTCAGGAGAGGAGCAACTAAGTTACAGCCTGAGGTTTAGACAAGTCTTTTCTCAGTAACTCATTGAAAGAAAGAGAAGGGGTGGGATTGTACTAGGTGTTCCTCTGGTGTTATACAAGGGGGCCAGAAACAATTCTTCTTACCTATACTACGTAGTCAAAGGTCCTTCAGTAAACTGTACCTGTGTCCCAGCTTGAGAGCCTTGAATCTTTCCAGTAAAACACAATCCAAATTCTAAGCAAAAAAGTGGAATTTAAAACAGCCCCAAACAAGCCATATATTACAAGAAAATAGGAGCAAGAAATCCAGGTAACATTACAATATATTTTGAAGCTACATGCCTATCATTTGTTACTGCAAACCCTGGTGGGATTTATCAGCTGGGCCACTCAGAGGTTTGGAGAAATAGGAGATCATATCCAAGGAATTCAAAAGAGAACTACCAAGCCTCAAACAGATTTATGCATTTATTTTCGTAACAATGACCCCTCAGCTTCTGAGTTAAATTGTAATTCCATGCTATTGCACTCCTACCTTAGCTGCTGTCACTTCAGGTTTTTTTTTTAAGTTCATTTCATAATGGCGTTTAATCAGAATTAGGTCTATATATGCTAATTTCTAGGGACTTGAGGGTTTATATGTGTGGTCTAACAACCACGTTCAGATTTGTTGACTCTGGTCAAATACAGTTCACATTCAGGCAGACAATAGGTAAAAGGCATATTAGGGACAACAGTGCAGAGTCAACCCGAAAGCAGGAGACACAACACAGATGAATTAGCAAACTCAGCTGAACACAGTTGTTTGCTGCCTGCTGAAGTGACCGAGCTGCTCCAAGCTCTGACTTGCTGAAAAAACTTCTGCCTAGATGTAGTGCCAGACCAGATAAAGATCCAAGCCGTACCATGACTGAGCTATTACAGCCCCAAGACCCAGAGCACACGAGCACACCAGTATTTTGCTAGTTGAACTTAATAGTGCCTACTAAAGGCTGACAACATTGAGCTAGTGGATCGATACAAAACAACTGTAGATCTCTTGCATTTTGCCCCCCATGCTCTTTGTTCTCATGCCTCATAGTCCAGAAACACCCCAGCTGGCAGAAAGCTATTGTCTCAGACTGCAGGGGAAAGCTGCTGAGCAGCTTTTGGGCCACCACTGGCCCCATGGGTTGAAGAGATGCATCAGGATGGCACTGCAATAAGCTGGCACATAGGGGAGCCCGCATACCACTGTGTCATGGGGCACCTGGAACTGCAAGCTGAGTAAGGCATTCTGCTGAGAGGGTTGTTTCACTGCACTATTGGTGTTGCCTGTGCAATACTGAATCTTACAAGAAAACTGATATTTCTCAGTAAAGTTCTCAACGCCAAGGTCTCAGTCATGCATCTGGAAGCCCTGGTGAAGATCACCAGAACAAATCTAATGGTGGCAATTTGCTTCCTACACTCTCTATTTAGACAAGTCTTGTGTATACACTTACTCCCTGGCTGCTGCTTTTGCTGCTGGATTGGAAACAAATATGAATATACACATTCCCCCATTACATGAATAATGAGATTTGAGTTTACACAATAAATGTTTGTCAGGAATATATTCTCTTTGAAATCTATTTTCAAGATATTCCACATATAAATTATTTCTTTTTTTTTTTTCCCCAGATTTGCCTCCGCAGAGATCTAGACTAGGTCTTGATTATCCTCTTGTGAAAATTCAGACAGCAAAAGCAGAGACATTCCTACCAGAAGTCTTTCCAGTAAAACTGCTGTAGCAAATGCTGATGCTTAAATTAAGCTGTACCAAATGTATTAAACCCTGAGAGTGAAAAACACTGTTCACATCTACCAATAACTTCCTGAAAAACTGATAAAGGAAATTTCCTAAAAACAAAACTATTTTGTTGAAATTAAAAAAATCGAGGGGGGTGATGAACATAAAAAGCAAATATTTATTTCATTTGACATTAGCATGTTCAGTTTCTAGATGAATACAGATATAATCTACCACATATAAGATCAATGGCAACTTTTGTAATGACAGTCATGGTCTGGAGGGAAGTGTTGCTATAGCAATACTAACCATAGGAAGGAAATCCACATCTACTCAGAGCATTATTTCTACATATCATTATTTTTTATGGTACATGACCACATGTTAAGTGAGGTTTTGTTTGTTTTAGTTACTGGAGCATTTTTCCCAGAATCAGCTGAAGTCAAGAGTTTAAATCTAGGCTTTTCCAAAATGACTCATAGATTCAGAACATAAAATGGTGTTCTGTTTTGTTTTTTTGGTTAGTTGGGTCTGTTTTCCTCTTTTCTTAATATTTTTTAAAATATTTTTATTTTTTCTCTGGTTCTCTACATAATCACAAGCAACCCAAATGAGATCTGGTACCCCTAAACTGGTTTGACTTCCAGCAATCTCAGGTCTGCAGGGTTTCTTGGCTCAGTCATTAAATGAAAGAAATATAACTGGTTTGGCACTGGAATTAGCCCTGAAATGGTATAGTCAAATTTGCATGGCCCTACCCCTGATGCAGCTGGCATTGGTGTTAATCCAGAACCCAGACAAATGACAAAGGATGACCAACATATGACTGCAGTACCTTTTCCTGGCCAGCCCCAAGGTAGGGCTGGTGCCCAGGATGCACTGTAACATTCCAACCCACAGGCTTCTGGCAACAGGACTTAAGGTGTTTCTTTTTCTTGCAAAGGTTGACCTAATTCTGTCTGTCTCTACTCCTACCTTGAATTACTGATAAAATCATACTCCCAATTGTCCTGGCTTTTAGTTTATTATTTTTTCACCTTTCCATGAGTTGACTCCTTCAATTAAATCTTGCAGCACTCATAATAGCAATCAGGTTTAAAATAAGGAATCAACTCAATTGAAAACAGGGAGTCATCAACACTGATCTGTGAAAACAAATATAGTATCATCCTGACAGCTGATTTCCTCACATATTTTTCATTGTTTATTTTTGACAAATTAGTTTGAACAAAATATTTCTGTATATTTCTACAGCTCCTGGCATACCATGAAGGGAGAAGAAATGGCTAAAAATAGATGTAATTCTTAATGATTAATCTTAATTCAACTTAAATAAAAATTACTCAGATTCCTATGGTCACATGAACACTTGTTTTCCCAAACATATGTTGAAAGTGAAGAAAATTTGAAAATGGCTAAGCAATATAAAACCACATAATATGAAATAGTGTTAAGGATGCACTGTACATGAATACAATTCAGGCTGAGGACAGGGAGAAAAAACATTGTCCACCATTCCTTGTCCATAACTATTGACACACAAATTTCACAACCTTACAAAATTCTTTGTCCACATTGCACAGCCCTGCTGTTCTGGGTAGAATCTAACATCTTTGAAGTTAAGATCACAGAAAAGCTTGTTGGAAGGGACTGCTGCAGATCAGCAGTTCAACTTTCACTTGCCAACAATGCTAGATCAGGTCATCCACAGCTTGGTCCAGCTGAATCTTGAAAACCTCCAAGGAGAGATTCCAACAGCTCTCTGGGTGACATGTTAATATGGGCTTGTCCCTGGTGAAAAACTTTTTCCTAATGGTCAGTCTGAACTTCTCAAGCTAGAACTTGTGACAGTTGCCCCTTGTTTATGCTACCTGTTGCCAATGAGAGGAGTTCAGCTCCATAGTCACTGTATTACAACTCCTCTTCAAGCAGTGACAAGCTCCAGTGAGATTGCCCCTTGACCTCTTTTCTTTTTTTTTTCCGGACTAAATCAGCCCAACTCCCTCAACCTCTCCTCATGGGTTATGGATTCCATGTCTCCAGTCACCTCAGTGGTTTTCTGCTGAATCCTCTCTCCATTTTTTTAACATCTTCCTTTTCATTTGAGGAACCTAGAAACCAACTGGAGAAGCACAGTACTCAGCAGTGCTGAGGAGGATAACAACTTTGTGATCTGCTGGCTGTGCTTTTAATGTAGACCCCTACGCCATTTGCCTTATTTCCAAGGAAAATGAATCATTGGCTCATTTTCAACTTGACAGCCACCATAATATTTCATTGCTTTCCCACAGATGTTCTGTTCAGCTAGTTGTTTCCCAGCCTGTATTGCTGCACAGAGTTAATCTGCACAGGCACAGAACTTCACAATTGTTCTTACAGAACTTCATGAGATTTCCATTGACCCAAAGCTCAGGTTTCTCAAGATCCAGCTGGACTGAATTTCTACCATTTAATGTATTAAACTCTCTTTCCTGTCAACTGAAAGTTATCTACAGATGTTTCAAAAAGATGGACCCAGTTTCAAAGCAGTATATTTCACGATGGCAACACTATTACAATTACACAAAAATTTACACATGGTTTAATGAGGCATGTAACAGTAATCATTTGAAACTCTATGCCCCACGCTTTCAAGTGATAAGAGTTTCATTCATGGATGGTTCGTAGTTGCAGAGATATAGTGATTTTAAATTGAGTTCATCTTTTTGAAACACCCTGTACAACTTTCTCAGGGCATATTCTGTTTCACCATCTAGGTAATTATCAGAGATGTAATACTACTGGTCCAATGCTATTGAAACTACCCTTTGAACCCAGATATCCAGGCAATTTTTAATCGATCTAACAGTCTGTATCTCCAGCCCATACTTCCACAGCTTCCTCAGTGAGAGAGATTAACATAAACCTCATTGAAGTCAAAGTTAGAAAATGCTATGTCCACTGATGCACTCTCATCTACCTAATTCGTCATTTAATTGCAAAAGGCACTCGGGTTGTTCAAGTACAACATGGCTGTGGTACATCTGGGCCAACTGTTCTTCATTACCTTCTCATCCTCTTCACATTTAGAAAGAAATTACCCAAGGACATGATTAATAATATTTCCAGGGATTGTGGTATGCCTGACTGGCCTATAGTTGCCTGAACTCTCGTTCTTACTGTTTTTAAAGATGAGTGTAATGATAGCCTTTTCCTAGCCTTCGGGGACCTGTCTGTCATCTTTTTTCATGGATAACAGTACTGCAATTGCATTGCCCCTGTCCTTCAGTATTCTAGCATAAATCCCATTCAGCCTGATGGATTTGAATATCTATGTAGTTCTGAAGAGTAAAATATTATTTGTTTCCTGTGCAGCAGTGCTTAATTATGTTCTCCTAGGCAATCTTTGCTTTTCTACAAAATCATATTTGGAATAGAGAGTTATCATGCCTCTTGCTCAGCGCGCCACACTGTAAAACAGTGTGAAACACCTCTTGCCGACACACTCAATTCCACACTGCTTGAGCTCTGAGAACACAGTTTTTATCCTCACCTCACCCTTATAAAATAGGAAAGTGCTCTACTCCTTAATCTTAATGACCAGCCATTCAGCAAAAAGTACTTCTCACAAATAGCCAGCAACATTAGAAAGAAGAGAATCCAAATCTCTGGAAAACTTGACCTCTAAATACTGATTAAGAAAGAGGAAAAAGCTGAGAAATGCCCATAGCACAAAGAGGAAACTTTTGGCCATACCCTTAAGAGCATCTTCAAAATAACAGGAGGAATGAAGAAAAAGAATAGATCACTGTTCTGACACATGATCTTATACTTGCTTAACAGGACTAAAATTACTAGATTCTGTTTGGATTCTGCTAGGCTGTGATTCCTCTGGGGAAAAGAGAGACGGCCAGTAGAGTTTCCTTCCCTGGCATTAGAGATCTCACTGCTGTCTTGACAAACCTGTGAGGTTACCTTTCTGAATGCTCAGTGCAATACTGCTACACACCCTTTCCTTTGAATTTACCAGGGACCTACAGTTTGCTGCAGACTTGTTGCAACTTGTTTCTGAGTTAAAAAACAAGAGGACCCAAACTTTATGTAGGGGAGTCCTTCCAGGGGTCTTCAGACAAATCCCACTGTGCTGTCGCCAACTTTCAGTGCTAAGTTAGAACAAAGGAAGGCAAGTCATTTCCACCATATGCATCGTTTTAAACACTGCTCGCTACATTATGTGTTAATACATTGCATTTGTACTGTGTTAATCTCATATTCATTGTTCACAGTGAAGTGGGAAATAGAAATGCAGAGCACTGTCTTGCTCCTCTTCATTCAGCATATGGCACACCAGCCATATGCTTTATCTGTGACTTCAAATCCAACACATTTACCTAACTTCCCCATGTCCTTGCATCACAGCATATCACTTGCGTCCTTTGCTATGCTCCTTTTGTTTTCAAGTACTAATACCAGAATATTACAGGCAAAATGCACACCTCCAATAAGCATATGAGTAAACACAACGTACAAATGCAAGAGCCTTACTATACCAATAAAATGAACATGTTCTGGCAGAAAACATTCTCAAGATGATTGAGACCACTTCACCTTCTGGTCCAGCATATTTTGTTCTCATGCCTTGCAGTTCTTGTGGAGATATATTAATATAATTTTTATGTTTACCCTAAGACATCAAAACATAAGTTCCCTTGCTAACACTACACCAGATATTTGCAATATTTTAAAGGACTGATTTGAACAATGAAGAAACGCTCAAAGAAATGGCTTCTACAGTCATAGGTTTACAATTTATGGATAGGAGGACAAAGAAAAGAGAAAGCTGACTTATTTTATCTTCTTTTTTTTTTTTTCCCGTCAGATTCTTTCAGAATTTGCCTTTTTTAAAAAAAATAAGGTAAATTTTCAAACTGGACAAAGTAATGAGCTTGACTGGAGAGCTAATGCTCCTAGTGAAAGGGCAGAAGGAGAAAGTATGGAAAACATGGCATTTTAAAAAGATGAGGCAATGAAATATTCCGTTTTTGTCACAGAATTATAGTTATCCTTAATGTAATTTCCTGGCCTTAATCTTCCTGAACCTTAAAAACAAGTGTCATATACATGCAATACTTCTACTGGTGTAAGTGGAAAGTTCTAGTTTGGCAAGATTTTTTGCACAAAACTATACAGAATTAAAAACAACTACCTATGGGACACCTACGTGAAAATTTAGGCCCTTTGTGTATATTAATTTAAAGAAAGCTGCTGCTGGCAATCATGAGCACTTCAGATTAAAAGTATCCAACACAGGTTATTTTGGACACTGTATTTTGAATGGACAGGATACAAGGTTGCACATAGCAGATAAGAATTTCAAAGACAGAAAAACAGATAAGAGGAAAAAGGAGTGCACAAAGGTGCCCATTTTAGTTTAGAAATGACTCAGCAATATGGGGTGATATCTGAGCTTTGAAAAAATACCTATAAGGACTTGCATACACCACATGAAAAAGAATCCTATTATCTTTATTACTTCCAACTCTCAGGCATAATAAATTTTGCTTACTCTTGTTACCCACAAGACAAGACACAAATTTCCTGCTATATATCTAGGAATGCTGTGAGACCTACTTCTGTAATTCTACTTTTTTGTTTGTATAGCACTTTAAGGGCTCACAGTCACAATTGCATTAGTCACATTAGATGTAGGTGTATGTGGAAAACAACAGAACTACTCCCTTTGAAGGCAGCTTGTCATTTAATGAAATACAGCTTTACTTTTACAGTACAGTGACTGTTTTAACATTTTGAACACATGAACCTTAGATCAAAGATGAATTCCTATGAAGGGCTCCAGATCACCTTACTTCATCTCCCGGAACAAGAGTTACATAGGTTGCCATGGAAATTAAATGTTAGTGACAAGTAGAGTACTTGTTTTTTGATAAATGCAAATTGTGTTGCTTCAGAAGGCAAGAACTTCCCCACCTTGAAGAATACAATTTACGGTCAGCGATGGAAACTCTGGCAGTAAATATTATTTTCTCATTTTTCAATATGACTACCCAATTTTTAAGCTGAACTACTGATAGTTAGATGTGCCAGTCTATAACCTGTAGAATTGAAAATTTAACATTTAAAATCATATATAACTTCAAGAGCAAAGCACAGGCAGTCACAAACCAGCCTGTCCTCCCACAGACGTCACCATCCTGGTCTGGGGGAAATCCAGCCTTTCAGAAAAATGTTCTGTAATAATACACCTTCAGCCTGTTTATGATTCACCAGCAGAAAGATGGCTATTGACATACAACCATTTATTACATGGAAACCAAAGCTGTGATAAATGTAACAGGCAAAGGTTTACTGAGATGAACCAGAGAAGTAAGGCCCTCCCTCCAAGCTAATGCATCTGTATGCTGTTATTGCCTTGCTGTCAGATCAGAGTTTAGTTTTGCATATGCAGTTGGTTCAATAGTATAGCTCTGTTGGTAAATTTCAGAGATGGCATCTTTAAACATGGGATGTTATCACATCATCTTGGAAGCATACAATTTCGTCTGACCCCTGAATTGCTTGCTGGAAATTCTTTGTGAGTGAGTTCGTCAGCAGTAAGCAATGCCTAATCAGTTCTTGAAAAACCTTGAGCTAGCCAAAGCAATAGGCTTTCAACTGGTAGAGAATTCAGTGTTACCCTCTGCAGATGAACAGCTGCTTCCATTGCAGTTGTATATGGTCCAATACAAATATGCAGCAGAAAAAAATGCTGGACCAAAACACTCGATGCTCCATGTATGGAGCACTCCAATATCAGCAACAGAACATCTCTTCTCTGCATTCGACTGGCTTGGACCCTGTGGCAAACAGCAGCATGCAGGATTTGAGCCAGCTGCCTGTGAAGCACTCCTTTAAGCATAAATACAAGACAGCTTCAGAACATGGTAGAAATGGGTTAAATTATTTCCTGAGCCTCTGGGATTAACACACAGCTAGCAGTTTGCCTGGTGCTATGCAGCAATGAAGGGTTAGTGAAAGGCAAAAATGAAGGTGAAGCGACACATCTCGGGCATGAAATCAGTCTTTATGGACACAGTCTTCTTATCGTCTCTCTCAGTTTAGTAGCAACAGAACTAGGCAAAGAAACAAAACAAAATGCCTGAGAGAAAACACAATGATTAGTAAATAGGGAAGATGAAAAAAATATTAGCTGAGAAACACATCAAGATACAACATTTCCCACCAAATCAATACAGTATTTAGGATGCCCTGAAGCCTTGAATTCAAGTATAGCAGAAACCCACAGGCTGCTTTCAGGTTACATGGAACAAGGCAGAAGTCACTAAGCATAAACAGTGTTATGGCAAAAGTTACTGGTTACCTGCAGAACCCTGAAAGTTTTCCAGGGCTGACAGGTTTGACTACTGCATCTAGGTGCAAGATTTGGTGGTTCTTTTGATACATACGACAGAGCATGACATAAACATCCTGGTACCTCTGGGCTCCTTGCCCTCTCCTCTACAACAGTGTCACCAAGTTTATTTCAGATACAAATACAGGCCCAAAAAATGTCCAGAAGGGATCAAAGACATTTTGTTTCATGCTAGGAGCATACTAGCTTAGTCAGTTTGCTCTGGAGTATCTAATAAAGACAGAAGCAATGGGATCTTGAAGGAGGTCACTGGTAGAAGACAGTGTCATTCAGTGCCTGTAACGTCTTGATCTGGGATTTCATTTATTCCTGCAGATTGCAAACTGAAGGACTCCATAGGCAAGTACAAGCAGAACCACACCAAAACAATAATGTACATTACTAGAGAAAGGATCATAGGACACATAAAGAGCGAAGCTGAGATGTTCCAGCTGCAGTCACAGGAATAAAGTGGAATTTACTGCATGCAATGTTAGACTACATGACTATCAGAGCTACAGGTTTGCATAAACAGATCTTTCATCAGAAAAGCAAGCAAATTGTTTCTTTGCAGTCTGCAGGTTCAGAAGTAAAGCACTGAAGCTGCAGTTAGATAAAGCAAGGGTTAACTAAGGGTGTCATTCTGTCTGTCACATTCAGTTTAGAAATGTGAATACATGAGACTTTGAGAGTCTTATTAATTGCCTGGGGACCAACAGTCTCAATCTCTTCATAAAATTTTGGGCCAAAGGAGTTGGGTGCTTCACAGCAGTGACATTCAGTTCAATAGCCAAAGGAAATCCAGAAGCAGTCCTGGACTGTGACGTTCCTCTTGACTTAAAGCTAGAAGCAACGAATAAGCTGATGTCAGTGTATGCAATAGAAGTTTTGCTAAGGGCTCCTTCTTTGACAAAATTTCACCCTCAAGATTGTCCTTAGAATTAGGTTTTAACAGAATCATGTCATCCATTTCAGACTAGCTGATAACAAAAATAAGTCCCATTGACAGCACCGTGAATGCGTACAACATCAAAAAGTGGTTTATGTTGGGGAGACAAGCCCTTTTCCCTCTCTCTTTCTCCTCTCCTCTCCTTTCTCTCATGACAGAGCACTTTTATAGTCCCCTAATTGAGGTGTGGGCATATAATGGAGAAATTTCAGAATAAATTTATTTATTTTTCTACTTAAAGAGAAAGACTTTTAATACTAATGCCTAATAAGACTGTGTTTGTGAATAAGCAATGACAGCTGGTAAAAGCAGATGGTTTTGAAAAGATTTGCAGCAGTCCCTGGCTCTGCTATCCTAGCTGCTCTACAGGATACTGGCAGAGAAAGTGGTTCTCCTTCTCTTCTTTCTTTGCCTCACTTGAGAAAGCCAGCAGCAGCTGACCTTCCTGGCTGCCACAAAGCCAGGTTAGGACTGACAAAGCTCACATGCTTACATCCTTCATCCCAACTCTAAACTGCTTCTGCCTCACTGCAAAATCCAAGCCCATCACAAGCCATTGCTACTGGCTAACCAGCTGGGTTGTCACCTGACAGGAGCAACAAAAACACTTCTGTCTTAGCTGGTCCCAACCAGGAACAGGACTGGTAGAGTTCCTGGTTTCATTAGTCCAGCACTGTGGTTGTTCACCACAGATTATGACCACTTTGCTTCTGGGAGTTGCTTCTGAACATGTTACTCCTGACATAAGTAGGGATATCTAAGGATATCTAACAGAGAGCACCACTGAATGTCTCAGTGCTAAAGCCAGACACAAACATCTGCCTTCCCTTAGACCTCTGCTGAAAGTATGAGCTCTTGTTTCTGAAGGCCTTGGTGCTGAAGGAGGCATCTCAGATGCTTCAACCCTGCATAACCAAAGAAACTTTCACAAGTGGTGAATAACGTTGTGTCCTTAGTCATAGAGTGATACTGCAATGTAAAGCAAATCTCAGACAAGCACAATTACTCAAAACAGAGACAGCAGGCAAAAAAAAAAAATATTTCATATCAATGAGAGTAATAACTGAAAAGTGTATTTCGAAAGAACATGGCCAAAACGGTGCAGATTGCTGCAGCTACAACCTTCTCCATGTTACTGTTATTTGCACTTAGGAAGCAAAGACCCACTACTGACAAAACAGTGCGAGCTTCAGGCTGTTGCTTTCTGTACACTGCAACAGCACATCACTAGTTAAATCAGTTGTAACTGCCTTTTGAGATATCACAGTACACCTATAAAGATGACTCAGGCAATTTCAAATACCACCAATGAATCATTAAATGGTACCACCTTTGGCTACTATCAAGCCCATTTGTATAGCCCATCGTTAACTCCATGGTACCCCAACATAAAAGAGCCTTTTAGAAGATTGCTATGCTCTGTTAATACCTAGGTATTTTGTGACTAAATTAAGAATCCCTCACTCAGGATTTACTAAGGTGTATTGTAGGAATTACACTGCTGAAACAGCAAGGGTGAAAGAAATCCTTAGAAATCAAATTGTAAGCATCCAGATTTGTGACAATTCTTACATGCATGCATTAACCAGTCATTAAATTTTGTATTGGTTCTATTAACACCACAGGGCAACTTATGGCTTCCTAAAACTGGTACAGGTGATGAATACTGGCATAATGGGTTAAAAAATGAAATGAAGTATGAGGAAAAACTATAATATGCATCTCTTATGGACATAGCAGTTCCACAATTACTTTAAGCAAGGAGAAAACATTGGAGTTAAACACAATTGGGTGTCTTTGTGGCTTAAGGTATGTTTTTCTGTAAGCATGGGTGAAAGAACAGAGTCCTACATAATTTGCAGTCTCTAGAAACTGCCTCAGCATGGGTACACACAAAGAGAAACAGACATACAAGCAACTCTTGTAAAAGATAGCTTAGAACTGAACACAATTACGGTCAAATTACAGCTATTTTGCTAAACCTTCAGTATGCCTCATGCTTTAACAAAAACAAATGCAGACAGATTTGAGGAAGAGGGGATTTCCAGTTTCTAATAATTACCAATAGAACATTACTTATTTGCCTACACACAAGATTCTACTATTGACTATTTCACAGTGTAAAGACCTAATTAGCTAATATTTTAACACTGTGTATTACTCAAAGACAACTACATTTTCCAAAGGAAGCCTGAAAGCACTATTTAGATGACAATTAAAACAACAACAAAAAAACCCCAAACAAACAAAAAAAACAACACCACAAACAAAAAAAATAAAAGATAAAATGTCTTCCTCAGATGGTACTAAAAAACCCATGAGTTTGGCTTACCCATGAGAATGGCTTACCATTCAAAAATTGCATGGAAAAAATATAATAAAAGACATAGCATCCACTGTAGTACAGTCTTTGCTCTTATAACAAATGAAGCCAAACTTTTGCCAGACGTGGTTGTATATAAAGAGGGATGAGATGCTACTAGTGCATGGTGACCCACGGTGGCACTACACAGCAGTCCACAAGGACTAATTCACAGAAGTCCAGTAGACCTCACAAGAGAGGGCAAACTAGAGAAATGCTCCCCCATGAGTGCTCCCTATGGCTATGAACATCCTGTGCTGAGAAATTGCTGTTGTCAGTATCATCATTGCAATAAAGAACTTGCAGCACAAACCTGGGCTTTGTCAGCACAGGCCATGGGCAAATGCAGAACAAAAAACCAGAGACTGCAGGTGAAGCTGTATACAACTTAAATACAGGATAGACGGACTTAGAAGCAGTGGTGGTGAGGTTATCAGGTCAGTGGCAGAGTTGATCCCAAACTTAAATTAAGAGCTCTACATCCTGAGCAGAGGGAGGTAATTTTATAGCATGCCAGAGTAAAGCATCATCTCTTTCAAGAATGCAGGAATTTTTAGAAAACCTTTCAACCTCCAAGTTTCTTCTTTCACTCAGTTCATCAGACCCTTGAAGAGTATGTCTACACATGTGACTGGTGAAAGACAGGTACCCCTCCTCACTCTCCAAATCAGCCGGATACAAGCCAAAGCCAATCTGGAAGCCATGCAGAAGTGTTAACATGGCACTAAGCAAGCTCATTAGGCTGCAGGTTCATCATAATTTTAATCTGGTCCAAATGGGACTCCAAATGAGTGTGATGAGGACCAGCCTGCTCTTCCTGAACTGTACATCTCTGCCGACTCCTCAGTGCATTTTAGTCATGCATTGAGTCAGACCCAGGAACTCATCCAACTGAAAACCAGGCCAACAGCAACAACAAGACTGGATTTGCATTTGGCCACAAGTTGTAGTACCAGCACAAGCAAGAGGTCAGGAATATGTAGCCAGAGGTGAGGCAGACAGGCTGATCTTTGGCAGGGGCCCACATTTGTGGCAAATTAAAATGACTGCTGAATAGCTCCATGCAGAGATGCAAGTTTTGGTTATACCCAGCACAGATTCACGTTAATACAGATAAACAGCTCCGGGACTGCTATTGTGTAAGAGCTTGTGGTGCCAGGGAAGGAAACATGCTTCACATTTTACTTATTTCTAGTCTGGAGATGTCTGGAGATGCCTAACTCTTTCCATGACCTACCACTAACAACTTAGTGCTAATTTAATTGGAGAGCATTGCAACATTCAAACTTTCATTCCTTAAGCCTCCTTTGTGGACCCAGGACCCTTAGGGAACAAGAATGCTATACTTTTTAGTAGTAATAATGAGATAATAATGCATCTACAAAACAATGCTAACATTATCGCCTGCAGCAATTATCCCAAACATTTTATTACAAACACAACAAAACCAAACAATATAATAAGAAATATTACCCAGATGAGCTGAGCACTCATCAGTACAGTTTCCCCAACCCCACTATGTTACTTCCCATGGCCCTTCAGCTTCCACGAACTACTCAGATCTGTGGTATCACCACATTAAAATGGGTCTCTCTTCCCTTTCCCATTTCAAAACATTTATTTTTTTCTTCTTCTTCCCTACGCCCTCATTCACATGATCTGCCCCTTGTATAGACACAAATTACCTGTTATTGGGGAAAAATAAAACTGGCATATTGATCAGAAGTAGGAGCTTCCTACGTAGAATGTAAGAGGGAAAAATAAAGGAAGTTTATTACAGTGACAGTCTAGTGTTGCAGATTGCACCCGTGTAGCAAGGATCTACACTTTGCCACAGGACTTGAAATCAGGAGTGGATGTCTTTATGAAGACATAGGCTGCTCATTCGTGTTCCTCTACTGTACCATGCAGACCAAATGGCAATCTCTGTGCCTTCTGTCATATTACCTTTATTGCCTGCCACAATCCTACTGCCCCATCATTACCTATGTTCTCCATGCCAACACCCCTACTCAACTCCCCAAACTCCTCCACCTGACCTCCCACCCACCTGGGATCCAGGTCTTTCAGATCTGAACTGACTTTCAGGAAAGTATGGGAAGTTTATCAGTGAAAGCAGCCTCTAACAGAGCTGCAAACTGTGCCTCTGTTAACAGCCCATTGTCTACTACTTTTCTGTCAGTCTCTCTCTAGTTACTTCTGTTTGTTTTGCCAGCTGACATGCTATGGGTTTTGTTTACTCACGCTTTTCTTACATAGTGTTCAAGATGTTTTATAACTACATTTACCCACCACTAATCTAAACAAGCCTTAATAGGGACTGGAATTGAAACCCAAATTGGCAGAACTGAGGAATTTGCAGCTTTGTTACAGTATCAGATGCAGCCTCAAACATCCTCTAAATATAGCAAAAGGCTGGCCTAAATCTGTTATTGCTTCACATTTAATGCAGATACCTTTGAGTGAATGCATCTCTCTTCTCCAAAATTTTCTATTCTCATTACTTACGTATTGAAGTTCACAGTGACTTTCACTTAGACAAACACTCCAAAACACAGAGGAAATGGTTTAAAACATTGCTTCTACAAAATGGTAGTTTATCAAAGGGAGAGACCACAATAGGACTGGAGATTGAAGCGGTACATTATAACAATGATTTTACAACTTCTCTATAGCAACTACCAATGCCATTTTTAAACTATGTGGTTACTTTAAAGAGAAGATGAGTACAGTATACAGTAATGAGCAGAACTTGCATTTTCCTATTCAAGAACACTATAGGTAAGCAGGAAACAATGATGTTTTTATACAGTAGATGTAAATGAAAGCAAACTACAGTAGCAGATCTTCGAACTGCCATCAGCTTCTCATCAAGTGGAGACGAAGGTACCCACAATGCCAGCACACACAGGAAGTTACACTCTGAAGTAACATGCCAAAGCAATATGAGCTATGGTATTAAAAGCTTCTGAAAGGCCACACATTTTATTACATCTTTGGGATCACCTAATATTTCAATTTTACAATTATTTTAATACAAATTCAAACAAAACAGAATTGGAGCAGATGGGGATTTCTGAGTACATTTTTCTAACCTAACAATGACCTTCACAAAAAGCAAAATTTCAGTCTAAAAAAAAAAAAAATGCAAAACTAATATTTTGACTGAATTTAGAGTGAAATACATCTGGATAAATCAGCTCCCATTTAGTTACACTGCTTCCCACTGCAAGATAACGGTCTGCTGTTAGTTATTCCTCTCTAGTTATGCTCTTAAAAGGCTCCAATGCAAACATATACAAGCAAAATGTTCTGAGTACCAACATTACTGTAAAGGACTGTATAAGACAAGACAAGGTCACGTGTCTTTATTTTCTAGAAAATCGAGGATAACCTTACAGGGTCATGTAACAAAATTTGGGTTAAATCTTTGTGGTGCCATATGGGTGAGTGGGTAGCAGGGGTATCTGGTAATTTGCCAGTCAGGAAACAGAACAAGGAGCCTTTCTCATATGACTAAAACTCTATTGCTGTCTAATACTACACTCTAAGGAAAAAAAAAAAAAAAGCACCACCAAAACATATAGGCCTAATAGCAGGGAAAACAAAAAGCAAAGCCCCCCCTAAAATTATATAATTATATTAGATCTTCCTTTTTTTTTTTCTTCTTTTTTTTTCTTCATAGCATCGAACTGAAGATTACCCCTACCCGGAGTACCCGCAGCAAACCCTGCTGTCAAACACAGCAGGAGACGGTCACCACACTCCCCTTCTCATTTCCAGGATTGCACTCCCGCTTGAACTTTCCCAAGGAGAAGCCGAATCACCGGCTGCGCTCCCCCTGGGGCACCGCCCAGCGCCGGGGGTCTGGCCCAGCCCTGTTCGTCCGCCCCGGGCCGGCTCCGCACGGCTCCCCGTTGCCCCGCCGCGCTGGGTCGGGGCTGCTTGTCCCCGGGTCGCGGTGCTTGCCCTGCGCGACCCGGCCCAGCCCCGGCGGAGCCTCCCGCCACCGCGGCAGCCGCGGGCGTTGCAGCTGGCCCGGCCCCGCCGCCCTCGGCCGGCTCCCATGCCGCCTTTCTCGCTTCCAGAGCAACATCATCCCACAGCATCGCTTCCTCCTCCTCACCCACATTTATGGGTTTTGGGTTTTTTTTTCGCTTCCCCTCAGTGTCTCCCAGAGAGTTGTTACCTTCAATTACCGCTTTTCCGACCAATTCTTATTTCAAAACGTTGCCCCCACCTTCCCTAGCAGACAAGCAAGTCCCGGCAAATAAAAAGGGGGGAGGGGGAAGGAAAGAAAATTTAAACAAACAAACAAACAAACAAAAAAATTACAAACCTCTCTTCCCTCTCTGGATCTGATACTATATATCCGGCCCGGGGAAGAAGAAGCAGCGGCTCTGCTCTGCTCCCTCTGCCGCCTCTCTCACCGAGCGGCTGCGGCCGCGCCTACTCGGAGAGGAGGCTGCCTGCCTGGGGATGCAGAGCAGGCTCGGCTCCTCTTCTCCGCCTTGCCCGGCCCTGCTTCCGTTGGGCCGAGCTCAGGCTAAATAGCAAGCGGCGTAGCTCTGCAGCAGAAGCCGCTAGGCACGCCAAGCACACCGGGGGTGGGGGAGAGTGGCCATCCCCGGCAGAACTGGGCCCCGTCTCTGCTCCGCCTCAAGCCGCCCCTTCTTCGCCGGTCCCCACCGCTGCCGGCATCGCCCAAGCAGCAGTGAGGCAAAGCCACTTTTCGCTGCCCCCTCCTTGCGCAGCCTGCCTCCCCTGCTCCCCCGTTCCCCCCGTTAGCTGTGCCGCAGGCTGCCCAGGCACGCCGCAGCAGCCCTTGGAGGAAGTCAGAAGAGCAGGGGAGAAAAGGCTCCTTCCCGGAGTTGTCCTCTCCTTACCGGGGTGGCGGGGCTCCTCTCCCGGCACGGCCGCCTCCAGGCTCCCGGGGCGCTGGGGACGAGCGGCGGCGGCTCCTCAGCACCTCCCCGAGTCCCTTCCCTGCCCTCGTCCCCCCCGCCTCCTCCGCCTGCCAGGGAGAGCGGCAGCGCTGGGCGTGAGCGGGCAGCTGGGGGCTGCGGGAAACAGAGCTGGGCTGTAGCCCCTGCAAGCGTCCTGGAGGTGAAAGGAGGCGGCCGGGGAACGGGGCAATCGAAAGCTTTCTAAATCCGTGACGAAGGGGCAGGGCAAGTGGTCCCTCGGGTGTCCTCCAAGGTTACTACACCTCCTTCTCTCCAGCTTAAAGCAGAAATTATATGTGTGTTGAAAATGACCAGGAAGAATGTTGTGCACAGAAACAGTTATAAAATCGGCATATTAAATTAATTACATAAATTATCTTAGGAACATTAGGAAAAAAAAAAAAAGAGATGTGCAGCATTCCTACTCTTATTACACTTTGAGTATGTACAAGTATTAATTTTGCAAGGTTACGTTTATCTAATTACTGTCTTCAGGTCATTAGAACTGAAAAAAAGCCAGCCCCAGACCCAGACAGGATGCGTAAGAATTCCACTGATGACTGAAATGGTATCAGAGCTGTCAACAGAACCTCACACACAAAGGGATCAGGTACCACACACATGGTTACTGTTCCCCAGCCTCTAGCTCCTTGAGAAGCTTAAAGGCTACAGGCGCCTGCCTCTGTCTGCACACCTGGGCGCCACTAGTTAAAGCCTAAGACTAGACTCCAAAGCCTAGGAGTCTCCAAAAACTTTGCATATTTACCTCATTCTAGGTAGTGTCCTTAAAGTACAAGTTCCACTACTGTTAACGTGATGATAGGGGTCTAAGATCAACGTAGACCATAAAAGTTCTATTCTTTAACACAAACACCTGCCTTGACAGACTGGTCAGGCCTCTGTCTAACCTGAAAAAAAACCTACCTCAAAACTATCAGCTGAAGGTGACTACTTGGCACCAAAATGGGGAACAAGTAGACAAAGATGTGAGTTAACAGAACACAAAATTTGGGGTAGCTTTGTTCAAAGTCTGAAAAAGAACCAGAAGGAAAATTTCTGGGAAGCACAGAATCAGAGAGAACTATTGATGGCATTATCTTTCAGGACACTGAATAGAGAGCTTGATAAGCATCAGGTTTTGCAGAAACTCTTTCAAAAGACATTGGATGGGAGACAAAACTACATTCAAATAAAGGAGCCCACAGAAATTCCTTTGTGAAGTTTTGAAAAAGCAGGCAGACCTGAAGAACAGTTCAATAACAAAGCCAATTAGGATATTAAACGGGTAGCCTATCAGAGACAGTTCATGATAGCTTCCCAGAAATCTCTAGAAAAAACTTGGAAGGACAATTTGATTAAGGAAATGAAGACACAAGAATCATTAAAACAGTGCCAACCTGAGCAGGCTACCCTTTGAACTGATGAAATGAAGGTAGTACTGCAGCTCTCGAATGTGTCAAGGGCTGGGGGAAGTCCAGAGGCTTGGCTGAAAAAATGCCTTTTAGCTAGATAAAGAAGCACGTCACAAAAAATGTAGACTCTCCAGGGTCCTCTGCCCTCGGGGAGAAATGAGATCAGCCTGCATCGTTCTTTCTTGAACAACCCTCTTAATTCCACCACTAATTGAACTGGAGAAAGAGCTCTTTCAAGGCTTGGACTTTAGACAATATCACAACGATGAGGTGTGAGCTTGACCCTGCTAGAGAATGCATACACCTGAACTTCCATCTAAAACAGTATAAGGAAGACATAAAAGTAGGAAAGTTAATGTTTACACCAAACTACCATTAAACAATTTGATGTAAAACTGCTTAAGGAAGGTTGCCCATTCCCTTTTTAGGCCAGGCCTTTACCCAATCCTAACTGATACAGCTCTGCTGATTCCCTTTTACTGGTGTAATATGGAGAGAAGGAAGAAAGGCAGCCAGCAAGAAATTTGCAGTATAAAAAAACAATTTACAGAGGCTGGTGCTGCTGTCATAGTCACACACCTATACCAAGCAAGACCATCTCCTGAAGGAACATCTGGGAGAAGTTAAAGGCAATGCACATGTGCATTCCCTCATGTACCACATTTCAGCATGAGCTCGTTAGGTTCATAAATGAGCTTTCCCAGCTGACTGTGGAGAATCTTTTTAACCAAAAGCTTAAAAGGCCATGCCTGAAATAATTATTTCAAACTCAATTTTCTGGTCATGTTTGATACAGATTTCTTCTCATGTTTTCCTCTGATGTGTGTGGTTGCCCTGTGCTCTTGCTCATAAGCACCCTGTTTCCTCAAATTGTCAGTACCAATGGTGAATGTTCTTTGACATTGGCAGATCAATGCCAAAATGCTGTTGAAATACACGAGGCACGGCAATTAGTTTTTCTGAATTGCAGAATGCAAAACACCTTGTTTTGCAGCATCACCACCTTACGAATGACTGAGGAGAGGGGCTGTTTGTGCACTGGAAGAGGCATCTAACAGTAATCATTTGAAACTCTATGCCCTGCCCTTTCAAGAGGTAGGAGTTTCATTCATGGGTGGTTCATGGTTGCAGAGATACAGAGATTTCAAACTGGGTCCATCTTTTTGAAACAGCCTATATTTCTGACTAGAGCAAAGAACACCAAGAGAGCATGTCAAGGTCTCCAATAGGGTTGTTTCACATGCACTATCCAGATGCAATAATAATCTGTCTGAAGTCTTGTGGAAGTGTTCAGAAAATAAGTGCTTTTTTTTAGGATAAGTTGGACAAGGATGAACAGCATCAGGACAGTATAGATTCAAAACATCTGCAGTTCACTCTGAAGAGGACTGCAAATACTTTGATACAGTGGGAAACTCATGCTGCAGGTCTTCAAAACTCACTCTTGGGCACCAATGCTTTTGTTGTTTTGTTTTTATTTTATTAAAATATAAGCTTTTTTGACTGTTTCCTAGATGTCAGTGTTCCTCTGAATTATTGCCAATGAGGGCAATTCAATCTTGGTGAGGTTCTCCGAGCAAAGAAGTCATTTTTCGTTAAGCATTCAGAGGGCAAAAGAAACACAGGGTGTTTCAAAAAGATGGAGCCAGTTTGAAATCACTACTGTTTTGCAACTGAGTCCATCATTTTGAAACACCCTGTATATCAGAAAACATAAAAAACAAATTAACCTCACTTTTCCCTCCAGAAATTTCTACCTGAAGCTTTAAAAAGTTGCAGCTGGAGCTATGATATTTATGTTGCTTCAAGTCTGAAGTTGCCCTGTTATCATTGCAACACTGGATGGGAATTTCTGAGAGGAGCTGATTTTAGGTAAAATATGATCCTACACTTTTCTTTCACTTGCATTTTGATAATATATGGTTTATTCAGATGTTGATTCTGAAATGCAGCTAGCAGGATCACTTGCTTCAAGACCACATTTATAAAACCAACTGCAGAGCAACACAAAGATAGTTAAGCTGTCATGAAAATCCTAATGGTGGGTGGAGGCCTATGGGAATGAAAGAAAAAAAAAAAACCAAAAGTAAAAATCAAACTATTAATTGATAAGTTTATTCTAAGCCCTGTGTGATGATGCCAGAAAATAATGTCTTTATTAAAATAATTTTAACCAGCCACCTCACTCCTACTTATGGCTGCCCAGCTTCATTGATCTGAGATACTAGATTGACATTTCTTTTACGTAATGCTTCTTTAGCAACCAAATACTAAATGAACACCTGCTATCTCTATGGGTTCCAGTACACAGCTATGATATTTCTGACTTAGCAGATCAGTTGCCCTCTAATCTTTTTTCAAATATGATTGTTACTCTGGATTTGGACAGGTTGTATCTTCTGCAAATTTTATAAGACCCACGGTTACAACATTGCCAGTAAGCGCACACATTACACAAACCTATCATCCCATCAGTTTTCAGAGTGCTTCTAATACCATTTTTATTAGGTCAGAGTTGTGATCTGTGTTGCTGGGTGTCCCAGCTCTGCGTATGTGACAGCAGTCACACAGATGCACAGTCCCTCTTTCCTACCCACGCTGAGCCAGGATATGTCAGCTAATCTTCAAAGTTTGCACACCCAGCACTATACCCCAGCCCACCTTTGCAGTTGCACTTGATGATCTCAAAGGTCTTTTCAAAATGAAGTGTTTGTATGATTTCATAAGGTACATCAAGTGAGTGAAGCAAACCAAAACATAATGGGAGATGTGTTTTTTAAATAAACTTTTAGACAAATCCTAAAATTCTGATCAATGAAGTAACAGACATCTAAAAAGCAATAAATGAATAAATGAGTCAAACTCCAAACAGAAGATTAATTGTCACATATTACAAACAAGTGTTTTTAGATAATTTTGCTACTGATATATATTTAGCACATTTTTTTCCTTTGGACAGAGATAGGATTAATTAATGTTAGTTCTATTTTCTTAATACAAAGCATCTATATTTTGCCTTTCCCCCCCCCTGCCCAGTAATGTATTAGCCTTCTCCAAGGTACAGGTGAAGATTAGGGACTCTGAGAAGAAACTTAAAAATTAAGCTTACAATTTATGTTTGAAAGTAAGAATATGATATTAACAGATCTTGTCACCTGTCAGCCTGATTGAATTTAGTTCAGGCCTGGTATTTATGATGAAGGAAAATCATAGCTATGCAATAGAAAGCTGCCAAGACACTGTGAACAGGTTGATTTCCTAAATAATAGTAATCTAACCCACTTACAACTTCGTCATGTGGTCATAATACCTGAGTAGACAGAGAAAACATCAAGTTGTTGAGTAAAATATAAAAAAAATAAAGACAAATGTTGGTTTTCAAAAAGAATCCTACTAGTACAAGAACAGAAATTTAAAGGTTACAAAGTTTTGAGGAAATCAGAAATTTGAGAAGGTCAGACTAATGTGCCACAGTACATTCCTGCTGGCCATGCTATTCCTGATACAGGCGAGGATGTTGTTGGCCTTCTTGGCCACCTGGGCATGCTGCTGGCTCATGTTCACCTGCCTATTGATCAAGACCCCCAGATTCTTCTCCTCCAGGCAGCTTTCCAGCCACTCTTCCCCAAGACTGTAGCATTGCATGGGCTTGTTGTGACCCAAGTGCAGGAGCCAGCACTTAGATCATCCCCCTGTACTTGGCACTGGTGAGGCCTCACATCAAGCACTGTGTTCGCTTTTGGGCCCCTCTCTACAAGAATGATACTGAGGTGCTGGAGAGAGTTCAGAGAAGGGCAATGAATCTGGTGAGAGGACTAGAGCAAAGTCTTATGAGGAATGACTGAGGGAACTGGGGCTGTTTCACCTGGAGAAAAGGAGGCTGAGGGGAGACCTTATCACTGTCTACATCTACCTGAAATGAGGTTGTAGCAAGGTGGGCGTTGGTCTCTTTTCCCAAGTAACAAGCAATAAGATGAGACGAAATGGCCTCAAGTTGCACCAAGGAAGGTTCAGACTGGATATTAGGAAAAACGTCTTAATTGGAAGGGTTGTCAGGCATTGGAACAGGCTGCCCAAGGAAGTGGTTGTGTCACCACCCCTCGCGGTATTTAAAAAATATCTAGATGTGGCACTTAGACACATAGTTTATTGGCGGACTGGGTAGTGTTAGGTTAACAGTAGGAGTTGGTCCTCTTAAAAGTCTTTTCCAACCCAAATGATTCTATGATTCTTTGACTGAAATTAGCTGCTATTTTTTTGCTGATTCCGTGTCAGCAATGAATACTGAATAACCAGCAGCAAAACGTCATAGTGCTACAAAGAGTGAAATAACTTTTCAGGTCAAATTATGCTCTACATGTCTGAAGTGCCTTACATCACAAATTATCAAGCCACTTCATAGAAAGTGATTGATACCAGCCAGAAATAGGCTTCTTGTCACATGAGCCTTAATCCTGCTTTTAAAACCACAGAACTTACAATGTTTGTATTGTAATCATTTGTTTTTTTAATAGGGGTCCAAAGGTGGAATACATTGTTTCTTGATTGGCTGATCTGTAAATCTGTAAATCTCCAGGTGACAGACACATCAGTAGTTTTCTGCTATAGCATATTTTTTATTATTTCCCAAAATTCTTTTGAGCTTTTTCCAAAATAGTATGATCTGGAAATCAGATTGATGCTGCACAGAAATACGAGCTGACAACGCTTCAATGTTTCTTGTGTTTCAGAAATGAAACTGAACTTCAAAAACCTTACAGAAATCAAGCCAAACCTCAGTTCTGTGGTATGCATTTCTAACACTTTTTCCATTTGTTGGATGTTCACATCCCTGAATACAATAGGATATATCTTACAGGAATAAAGTTACTATGAGAGGACACCTAGTGGTATTTTGCAGAAAGTCAGAAATGTACACTAGATTTTCTGAATGCACTCAGTTCTTTATGTGAGTAAGATATGAGATCAGTCTGTTCATTATTCCCTACTGATATTTAGGTAATGATACGGACTACCAAATATTCCCTGACAATACTAGAAAAAGTGTCTGATACCTTGGCAACTAATCTAAAGAAAACACAAACACAGTTTGTTCATATAATTACTACAGAATATTATATCATTCTGCCCGCACCCTTAGGGATGAAGCATTATTCCATTACAAAAGGGCTTACTGTGTAAGGCCACCATGCACTGGCAAGCAAGACCAAGCCCAGCTATGAGAAAGCCACACAGAGCAAAGAGAAGATGGTTTAACCAGCAGTGATATACTGGATGTGCTTAGTAGTTCCAGATTCGGAAGCGCAACAATGATGAAGATGAAGGCAAGTGTACATAAGTGGTATATTTAGACAGGGAAGTCTTTGGCTGTGATGGAGCCATCACCCAATTCAATGCAATGGCATCTAGGTAGCCTAGATATGTGACTAACACAGAGAATCAAATAAAGGAAGCCAACAGCAAGATGCAATACCGTGAGCAAGTAGATTATACTCCAATAAGCATAATGGCATGAAATCTACAAGGCCTAGCAGGCCATACAAGATCATTTAAAAGCCTTTTCTCATTTACTTTTAATATTTGTAACGTCATTGTAAAACAAAGGACAAACAAGAGGAAATATTAGCACAAAAGACAGGTAAAGTGACTTGCAAAAAGAAAAGAGCAGGTATCTTGTTTAAAGCTTGCCAAGACAAACAAGTCTGGTAGAACTACCAGGGAGTGAGTCAGCAGGATCATTGTTCAAGGGCCCTTGCACATTTGAAGTACTTCTGCTAGCAAAGATGCAAATTAGTATTAAAAAAATCCATATCCACATCAGAAATACAGAGTTCTACTACAGTTTTGTATACAAAAGAGAAAGTACTTAACATGTTTATTGATCTGATTTCCAGGCTTTCATTTCTATGTCTCATTCGGTAGTATTAATTTCTTACATGTGCAGATGTTTTATCTTCATCCAGTTTGATAGCACAGGCTCTTACTTCAAATATTTTATCTTCCTTACTGGCATTTCTTCCTGATGTGATCCTTGCCATAAACTGTCTTGTCATGGTTAGGGAGTTTCAGCATTTCTGCAAAAGGATGCAAAATGTTACAAATTCTTAGTGAACTTTTGAGCTATAGAAGAATATTCCATGCAAGATAAGAAAAGACTGAAGTGAAATTGAGACAGTGACTATAACTCAAGAGAAAAACAAATCAACATGGAAAGTGCCAGGTGTCAAGATAACACATTGTAAATTCAGAAAGTAACTCTGCAAGAATAAGGGTGATCCTGCTTAAATAGCCCAGGCCAGCAGTTTCCCACTGGATTGTCAGCTGTCCAGCCAGCAAACTCAAGAACTGCCTGCATGGAAGTGGGAAACTTTCTAGTGCTTAGCCTAGTATCACATTAGTTCTAACAACCTACTATGAGCATTAGCCACTAAACGATTGATGTGTACCTAAATGTACAATCCTCTTTGCAGAGATTCTGCACTTACTAGAAGGTGCTCAAATAAAAGCAACCAGTTAGCTAAGGCTACAGCAGGGTTGTGTTACAGGGAAAACAAATTATTTGTTCTTTCCTGTGGTCAAAAATGGCAATAAACTTGATGAATAAAGGACTGAAAAATGAAAAGCTTTGTTCTCATTTAATAGCTTCTAGTTTCATGGCTTTGATTCTCAAGTAGCCTTCTGAAGAAGACTTATGTGGGTTTTTTTGGCCCAGGAGATGTTTATTCCCAGCAGTTGCCCAATCTAATTCTTCAGTAAGAAGAAACAGAGAAAAGAACATCTTCAAGAGTAGATCACCATCCTCTTGTTACTGACCAAAAAAAAAAAAAAAAAAAAATCTAAATCAATGAAAAGGTGCATGTGTTTTAAGGGACACCCTGAAGCAGCACTGTTCGTTTACTTTAATGTGACAATGGCAATTGGTAGCTTAAATCACACACTACACCTCTCAATAGTCAAATCCTTAGGCAGGCTGAAGAATTTAACTAAATAAAAACCTTTAGTAGCAAATAATTGAACCTAAGAAGTCCAATTTCATGCAGCTTAAATTGCTCTGATGAGCATCTTTCATTCTTTGTTTTCAGTGCAGTAAAATATCCAGTCCTTGTGCAGATCACAGTAAACATAACTGAACTAAGACCGCCACAGTTTAACAAAAATGAACCTTAAATTACTAATTTTATATATTTCTGCAGGACTGCAGAAATAATGTGTTAAAAAAAAGGGGGGGGGGGTCAAATGTTTTTCAGTTTTTATTTTTTCGGAATTCAATAGACATCTCAGCTATTTTGGCTATTCTATTTCAAAGTGCTCTGATTTCAAATTGACAAAAATACAAATTACAAATAAGATGACCAGATCAAGAGGAAGAAACCATATCCAATCAACTGTGCAACTGAGAGAAAGATCAGAAATCTCAAGTACCAGCTGGTAATTTGGACAGGTGGGCTAAGATGACCAGCTGGTTTTGGTTTGTCTTTTTAATTACCACTCAACAGCAGCACAGTAAGAGAAAGAATATTTATGTGAACATGTTTCAATCATACACCTTGCATCACAGGCACAACCTTCTAAGTTCAATGGGAAAATAGCTACAGCTATCAAGACTTCTTTTTCACATGCTACCCAGGATCCTTTTTTTTTTTTCTTAGTCTGGTAGCAGTGTTTTGTATCACATTGATGAATCATTATTTCGCCTTCAGAAAACATCATTGATAGCATACAGTGGTAGCTCCATTCCAAATCAGCTATTTCACTCTCTTCTATACTAAAGTATTTTGTTACTACAGCATGATCAGGTATTATGAATTAATGAAAGATCTAGAGTTTGGTATATAAAAATTCATTTGTGTTTGAACTAGTTAAACAATGAAATGTAACTCCAGAAAGTGTTGTTCTTCAACAGATATCCATATATTTTGTTTATTTATACTTGAGTGCAATTTTTCTAGTGCTGCACAAAAACTGGTTAAGCTCTTATCTTCCAAAGTCAAACAGATTTTAGGGAGGTGGGATGGGGAAGGAAAAGGGGAGAAATCCTGGAAGTAGTCAGTACTCCATTAGAAATAAAGAGTAACTGTTTGTTGAAGCATGCTGTTCAATGGCATTAAAACTCATTTTGAGACATAAAGCAAGCAAGACAAGGTAGTGTTATTAATTTCCATCTCAGGCCACCATGTGCACACATGAAATAACAGAATACTGGAACCAAAATAGCTCAGGAAGTCATGTATGTGAGGACTTTCAGCAATTCCATTGCCTACAAAATCCTGCCATCTCTTCAGCTTCAAGTAGTGCTGGTTAGATTTGTGATGGACTTTGTTATTCAAGCCCCCATTTTGACTACATTGTGTTAAAATGTTCTGCTATAACAGAAGTTGGTAGGATGGCACATTGAGTCAAGATGGGTTGAACTCTGTGTAAGGTAACAAAAGACAGTTTTTAGTGAGCAATGTAGCAAGGCACTAAACAGCCATTCTCATTTGGCAAGGGGAGAGAAATGCGTTGTTGTGCCCTATACATAATTATTTTCTTACCAAGTGCTTTTTGGACTACAGGATTCATGGCTCTTGCAGAACATATACAGGACTGGAAACATATTTACTGATAGTTGTGCTTGTCAGGCTCTGCTGTTCAAACGGTGCAGGCGTGGCCACAGGAGGTTTCTGAGTGTGTAAATCTTAATTGAGTTTTAGCACTTAGAAATGTAAAAAATTCAAAGCAAAATAAAACAAAAAAGAACTCCAAACTGCTTGTGTGATTTTCTAATTAGTTACTGAGAATGCTCACCCCATCCTTCTTACATAAGAAGAAGTTGTTTGTACATGTGCAAAAGAAGAAAAACTTGAGAGGATAATAAATTTTCTTGTCTATCATCATACAGAAAGACACAAAGAGATAAATAACTTCCAGAACTTACTGATGACAAATATGGAAAGCAAAGAAACCAAAAAAGTAATAAGCTTGCATTGATTTCACTATTAATGAGGTGGAAAAAAATGCAAGGAAAAAGTATATTTGAAATTAAGCTTTGAGAAGTTTTTCTGTTGTTTGAAGGTCTTTCGAGTTTAGAATTCCTTATATAGTGAATTCTGGGAAACAGAAGCAATTCCAGCAATCCCGTCTTTTTGCAGAATTACTTATTTCTGAATCAATTCTAGGAAAAAGATCAGATTTCATAGCAAGATGAGTGTATATACAAATTTTGGGAGGAGTGGCAGTACTTGAGCTGAATTATTCCATCATGTACAAGAGGATGCTTGGGAAAAAAAAATCACTAAAAACACAGGAAATGCTGTTTGTGTGAGAAGTTAGAAAGGCAAAGGCTTAAGATGCACAGGTGTGTTTTGGTAAAACAAGTATATTATAGATTTTTTTACTGCAATTAAAGACAGAGACATCAATGATGGAATCAAGGCTTTACTGTGTGGGGCACTGGACAAAGCAAGAGAAGAGTTTTTGCTCCACCAGGCTCATAGCCACTGGAAGACAGACTCTCTGTGGTAGTAAAATGATGAAGTGAATTGCAAGCACAGGACATGGTGACATTCACAAGAGTTTACAGCATTTAAACTATATAACATTTTATTGGGTGTAGGTGGCAAGATTGCGGTAGCATGGGGGCTGTGGGGGTGGCCTCTGTGAGGGGAGACCACTTGGCTCCGATGGACCGTGACCATGATGAACACAACATGAAGGAATTTTCATCACAGCTGTGTTGTCTCAGCCTCTCTGCTCTCATTTACCTGCTCCCACTCTGCACTCAGATACCTTGCTCTTCCCCACAGGATGGGAGCATCCTTCACCTTGGCAGGCTCTAGCCAAACCCAAATGGCCCGTGATTTACACTGGTATTCTCCAGGGGGGTGGTAGTAAGAGTTTAACCTTCTCTTGCATCAACTTGATTTCCAACTCCAGACACACTTAGCTCTATGTGAGAGCATAGTCTATACTCTACCCTTGCCTGTTGCACCTTGGTGAGCAGGTATCTCATTGGGACCTCTTCCAGAAAGCATGTTTAAAGCTATTCTTCAGAGTGGTCCCCCATTTGAGACCCTGTACGTTTCCTCTTGGCTTTAGACCCAAACTGAGCGCTTCTATAAATTTCTATAAATTTCCCTATACCTAAAGCAACCCCACTTTGCTGCTACTGAGAGAGGGCAGACAAGGTTACCTTCTTCTGTTGGAGAGCTCTTATGAAAGAAGGTGGTGGATTGAGGAAAAGCCTCTATGTATTGGGTGTTTTGAACAGAGGGGCAGAAAGTGATCCAGCATCATAACGTAGTAAATCTGTCCTAACATGAGGCAGGAGTATTTAGCACTGGAGCAAAAGTTTCTGATTTGAGACTGAAGTTCAACACTTGCAACTGATGCTACTGCTTCATGTAAAGTATATGAACATCTATTATTACAGGAAATATGGTGCTCTGTTAGATAATTTTTTAATAGCATCATGGTATGTAACAAGGTACCAGGAGGATTTCAAGTACCATTCTCTACTGCCTTCCGAAATTTTGAAAAAATGTTAAGAATTTGGGTCTAAATTTATGCTTCTATAATAATTTTAGCTTTCTTCCCAGTTTAACACTGAATATCCAACAGCTGCTAATGGGAGTGAGTAGTTTTCGGCTGTGAGAGCAAAACAGTTGATGTTTTGAAAGCCTACATTCAAAATAATTTTGTTCTGCCTAATGGCCAAGGGGAAGATTTTGAAAGATTAGTATGTAAGCTGGAATTTAACAAGAGTCAAGATACCAGTACAGATTTAATTTTGGTGGGGCAGAGAGGCTGAAGAGACCTGTAGAATTTGTGGCCTCACCTAGGACGACTGGTGGACTTTTGCGTTACCTGATATGCGCGAAGAACCTCATCTCTATCCACCCCTTCTTGTTCAGATCACAGCTAGGTCTAGCTTTGCAAAATATGGCTCAGGAATTGTCTCCCTTAAAATCTACAGTGTAAAAGGTCAAGAGCTCTCTTTCCTGAAGGTATGGGGTTTGATGCAAAAGCGAGGGTTATTCATCATCCAGCTTTGAAGGAAGTATGAGAAAACAACTGCCTGCCTCTCAGAAGGAAAATGCATTGCATGATTCAGCTTTCCTGTTTAGTTGCTGAATGTAGTTTGGGCCTGAAGGCAAGGAAAAAAAGAAGAAAAAGATGGTTCTGAGTGGCCTTGCACACCAATGACAGGTTATCATTTAAACCTTCCTTCTCACACTGGGGTGAAGAACAGGGAATATGGCAAATGTCCTACATTTATCGGACCTCCAAAGTATTAAAAAGTATTGTTTGAATGCTCCTCATCATTAGGCAGAAAGGAAGGGAAGTCCCAAGGGAGGCAGGATGATGGCTTTCCACTCTGAAGGGGAAATTTACTTAGCAACAGCAGCCTGTCTTTTCCTGGACTCCTCACAATCCTCATCCTTACCAGTCATCTGGCATGGGCTTTGAAATATCAAGTCATCATTATTCACTGTATTCCTAGCATGACATTTTCTTCAGAAGAATTTCATGTGATTTCTGTGGTATTTTGTTATTGTTTCTTTTATGAATGTTAATAAGATTTTCTTAAAGGGAAAGAAAACAAAAAAAAAAAAAAGAAGAAATCAAGCTTCTTGAGGTAATTAGAGTAATTAGAAAGGAATAAAATAAAAAAATAAACAAACCAATAAAAACATATCTATATTTTATATAAAAATATAGCTTATTCTATTTAAAACTAGCATACTAAAATATTATCATAGCATCTTAATCTTACACTTGAAATCTTCATATGGAAGAACAGAGAATTAGTGTCATGTTGACAATGTAAGAAATATGAGTAACTTCGAGAAAGGTTGTTAAAATGTTTGAAATTGTGTCTTTCTTCAGTCATGCTACTTTCAAGATTGAATTCACATGCTAAACACTCATCATCATTACTGCTTCAGTAAAAATGTGAGAGTTCAGAGTACATCTGTGAAATGCTGCAGTCCAAGGAGGAAAGGAAGGAAAATCTACCATAATGTTCCTGGGATTTAGGAAGGAAAAAAAGAACACTCCTGCCATTTTTTAAACTTCAGTGAAAATATGTGCCTTCTCTGTTCACCACTACAAAGTTGAAAGTTATATGACAAAGAAATCTAAAACCTGCTGCACATAATCTTTAGAGAAAAACATCATTTTACATCACACTACAGAAAAGCAAAAATACATATACACAACAGTGTTTTGCAAGCATACATTAGATAAACGTACAATGCAGCATTAAATCTTTAGTTAGGATTCTGCTGATGTCAGTTCACTGGGGGAGAAGTACTTCTCAGGCTTTCTACTGTTTTCAAAGCAGGTTTTCTTACATTTCTGTTGATGTGCTGTCAGTGTTTGAGGCTGCAAAGTAATATTATCTTTGTGCTGTGATGAAAATATGCCCTTGGGGTTACCATGTTCACATAATGAATTGCTTCTAATGTACCTTGTCTGACTATAGCTGCAACTTTCATCATTCTTGCGCACAGAAGAAGAACCTGTTATATGGTGAGTGGGGAGCTAAAGTATCTAGTTGCTTTTTTTTGATTGTTGTGCATTTACTGTGATCTCTTTTCTTTGTTTTATTCAAGCCTCAGTCCCAGGAAAATTAATACATTAAAATACACCAGCCTCATAAATGTGACAGGAGGACTAATCAATCAAAAGGAACATGAGAGAATAGGAATTTTTGAAATTGCTTTCTTCCAGAAACATTTTTATTCTTCAGCTGCCTACCATTTTCAAATATATTGCTCTAGCTTTTGAGAAACTTTTTTTTTAAAGCTGCAGATAAATTAAAGCAGAGGAAAAAAGCAGAGAAAATTCTAAAAATACTCTCAGTGTGTGAATATAGCCCCTCAAAGTTTATTTTCTTAGCTGTATTTACAGAAGCTAGAGCACTTTGGGAATTATGTAAAAATACACATGAAGGCTTGCAGACATTTTACTGACATATGGTCTTCCTGACAAACAAAAGCTGTGAAATTTTACTAGTGTACTAGCTAAAACTGTACAGCTTGGTACAAGTTCATGTGGATTTAAATGTCTATTGGATCAAGGTCTAAATTCTTTTTGAAAACATACATTGCTATAAATAAGCAAGACTACCTCTGTTTTGTAAGAATAAAATCTGTGCATACACCCAAGCAAACAAGCTTCCAGTGTTTACAAAAAGTGTGAAAAATCCTGTTTACATAATTCTTTCTGAAATTCAGAGGAATTGCCACAGGAGAGACAGTATACATATTGACATCCATGTCCCAGCAAGGCTCTAAGGAAAGCTAAGTAAAAATTATCTTATGATTTCAGTGGAAATATTAACAAAAGGTAAAATTTGGACATGATTTTTAGAACCGAGACTTTAAAATCTTGCCTAGTGGTAGCTTTGACAGTTTGAGAAAGGAAACAGCTCAACACAGAACTCAGAGTAACTGCCCAAAACTCATTATTGAATGGACTAAGAAAAAAACAAAATCTGTACATCAAGAAAAAAAATGAAGATCAAAGAAATTTTGCTGAGTTCAGGATGCCCAGATGAAGATGTTGTGGTGGGGGTTGTGGTGGGTTGTAGTTGGTTCATCACACATTGTTTCTACCACTACTTCCTCCTCAGGGAGAAGGACTCCTCACTTTTACTCTGCTCCATAGTGAGGTCTCTCCCATGACAGACAGTTCTCCTTTAACTTCTCCAACGTAAGTACTTCCCGTAGTTTACAGTTCTTCACGAACTTCTGCTGCGTGGGCCCCTTCCACGGGGTCAAAAGTCCTGCCAGCAAACCTGCTCTAGCCTGGCTTCCTCTCTCCATGGAGCCACAGGTCCTTCCAGGAGCCTGCTCCAGCATGGGCTTCCCACAGGGTCACAGCCTCCTTTGGGCATCTACCTGTTCTGGTGTGACGTCCATTGTGGCTGCAGGTGGAGATCTGCTCCACTGTGGACGTCCATGGTTGCAGGAGGACAGCTGGCCTCTCAATGATCTGCACCATGAGCTGCAGGGGAATCTCTGCCTGGAGCACTTTCTACCCCTCCTTCTTCACTGACCTGGGTATCTGCAACGTTGTCTCTCACATGTTCTCACTCTTCCATCTGGCTGCAGTTGCACATTTCCCACCCCCTCACCCCCCTTCTTAACTATGTCATCCCAGTGGCGCTACCACTGTTGCTGATGGGCTCAGCCATGGCCATCAGTGAGTCTGTCTTGGAGAAGGCTGTCACTGGCTCTGTTGAACATGGGAGATGCTTCTAGCAGCTTCTCACAGAAGCCACCCTTGTAGCCACCCTTCTACCAAACCCTCGCCACGCAGGCCCAGCTACCACAAATTGCATCACATTCTCAGTGTTAAATCAAATATCACGGACTAAGGCAACATGTTCTTCTGTATTCTGTAAGGAAGGCAATTTGCTTCTCTAGATTAATATTTTAGTGGATTTTTTTTTAATTGTACTGCTTGTTGCTGTGAGTTAGATTGCCTGGAAACAGTTTTTGTGACTCACTCATTTGTATATTCGAAGTGGAGGTGGGAAGAAGGGAAGGAAGTAGCATGAATTAAATATAAAAATAAAATGCATTGCTTTGTATGACCTGCTTGAAATGCCAGATTAATGTCTGCTTGATTTAGTTCCTTTTTTTTTCCCTTTGTCCATCTAACAAATAGTTTCATAGTACTGTGTTGAACACAGTTTATTTTTGCCACTAAAGCCTTGGATCCCAGTAGGGGTTACTAGTACTATGACATGAGTTTTAAAAGCTCAATACCATGAACACAAATCTTTTTAAAGATGAAAGATTTCATGTGTATCGCTCCTGAATCTATTTAACTCTAAAGCACCTTCTCTGAATTGAAATATGTTTCCTATTAATTTCTTGAGCTATTGTGTTACAATAAAAGCTTCCTCATAGTCCATTTAGTTTCAGTACCTGTACTTTAATCACTAGACCAAGAAACACAAAGACCTGGAAGTCATGAAGCCTGCTTTCTACACCCAGCTCTGCCATCCTTCTAGCACTCCCTGCTATTTCAATTTCCTCAGCAGAAAGGGAAAGGGTGATAAAACTTTCAAACATTTAAAGCAATTTATACCAAGTTTAGTGGTTGTTATTAAATTCCAGAAGATTGGCTTGTATTTTATATCTTACCATACCAAATTCCAGTGCAGATCTTAGGGCATTTTAAAAGTGATAAGTTTATTGCAGCTTTTCTGTGAGGAAAAAAAACAACAGAAGGGAATATATCAACTAGCTGTACAATAAAGGACTCTCCAGAGATTCATTAGTAGAGCTGACTGAAATTTGGATTACAATTTGCTGACTAAGTTTTAAAATTTTTCTTTGTTCAACTTGGGAATGAAAACCAGCCTGTGGAACCAATTTTCCTTTGGTTTTGTTTTGCAGACTCAGAAAATGTCATTGAATAAAATTGCTTTAGGGAATTTGTCATTTTTAAAAGTGCAGTTTGAAACTGAAGTGTCAACCAGAATATTACATTTTTTAACAGGTATTATTTAATGGCTTTTCATTGGTAACAATAACAACATCAGAGAAATAGTACTGCTGATGACCTAATTTGATGTGAAATAGAACAGCAGAATTTTTTTTAAACATTTTGGACTACATCTCTTAATGATGACTGAGATATCTCCTTCTCTAAATAAAACTCTATTAGACCAGTTGTTACTGGTATTACTACAGCATAAATGTGCAAGTGTTTAGAGGGAAAAGGTATTTCACTTGGTACTAATTAGCTACTGTATTTAATTATCTTGTGAAGAACAGGAATATACTAATATTGACAGTGAAATGATGCATACAACATTAAGATACAAACTATGTACAAATAAAACACCATGCATAAAGAACAAAGCTATTTCTGGACTGAATATTATATATGTTAGACAATTCTTTTGAAATACACACTTTTCCTTTTTATCTGGTTCACTCAGTTCTCTAAGAACAACTCCATTTGTTCTTCTTATCCTCTCCTTGCTCAGAAAGTTTCCCCAGCTGGAGTCCGTTGCATTCTCATCCAGATTCCCACATGTAATTGTCAAATATATCTTTCTAAGTAGGAAAGTAATAACTCAAGATGTCATCCAATCCTCAGTCTGCAGCCACTTAATCTCATCTCTGAATCTCCATTCAGCTTCTCTTGATGCCTCTCACCATACTGACTTTGTATGGAGACAAATCTGTCACCCTACAGAGCACTGAGAAAATATCAAAGGTCATCTTTAACTATGCAAAGTTCAGGCAGAGTTCATATATGCTCACTATGTGTTGCAAAACATGATTAGTTAGGATAATATCTTATACAAGTGATCATGGTGTTGTGTGTCTGATCTGAGCAAGGCCAAATGAAAGAGAAAACAAATGAGAAAAGCAAAGTAAGATAACCTTCTTTTCCCTCCACCCTCTCCCCAACATTATTCATTTGTGGAGGGGTTGCTGTTAGATGGAGATTTGTTACTGAACCAGCCAGGAATTTCAAGGCTGGGAACAGGACCTGCCATGGGAGAGAAGCAACTCCGAAATAACAAGGTCCCAATGTGGTGTAAATCAACGGACCTATCAGCAGTGAGACTTCGGCACGTGGACAGCTCGTGAACATAGATGATATCCAATTAGCGAATGCATGCTTGGAGCATGGACGCGTGATCAGAGAACAGTTGTATATATAAGGAGGCTTGTTTCTGTAATAAATGGCTTTGCGTGATTCACATTGAATCGGAATGCTGAGTCCTTTATTCACTCCAACATTCATTAGATAAATAAAATTTGCATTTAGACAATCTATGAGCAAGTTGTTCCTCTTCAGTAAAGGAGATGGGGGGTGGTGGGTGTGTGTGCATATTAAATTTCTGTGAAGTACATATAATTATTAGAGTGAATGATTACAATAGTAAATGATTTTTTAATTTTTTTTTTTTCCCACAATGGGTAGTTTCAGACAGAGCAGACCTGTTTTCACATAGTCTTTCTACAGCTAATGAAAACAGGAAGGCTTCTGCAGAGCCTAACACAGCGCATCAGTTCAGTTCTGAATGGCATGCTAGAGTAGCTTCACTGTTTTTCCTCGACTATAAAGTAATAATCTCATCCTGTGATCCACAGATACTTCTAAGGGTGCTGCAAGGTGTACCTAAGAGCTGCAAAGCTTTTCACGGTGTATTTGAATTCAGTTTACAGGATTTTGCACCTGCAATGAAAAATTGTTAAGGACCACAACTAGGAGAAATTGAAAATCACTGCTCTAGATACAGGCTAATAAGATAATTCTTGCGAATCTAAAGTTAGCTGCTGTGAGAAAGCCTTATTTACTGTTTTCCATTTTCAAAGCTGTACAAACATATAAGATTTGATCAGCTGAATTAACTCTCTCAGGTGAAAACTTAGATGACCCTCGCAGTCCTATGATGCTCTCAGTTACCAATGCCTTCCTTCTTACTCTGTTTTCATCTTATCCTGTCATGCTTTGGTAGCCTGTATCTCTCCTTTTAAAAGGATTCTTTGCTGCCATCTACTTGGCACAGTCTATTACAGCAGCACAAAGTGCTACTGAAACATAGTATTAATAGTATACCACGATTTCCATCTGTGTAGGTCCTATGGAACTTTGCTCTTAGAGACTGCTAAGATTGCCTTTGGAGCCACGACAAAATGCAGATATACTTTATTGGTGGAAATTAGTAGCATCATTTACTGTACTTGCTTCTCCTGTTAAGTTTATAGACAGCAGAATACAAAAGAAAATATTATGCTACTGAGTAGTATGGGAAGAAATATATTTGAGGATAAAAGTGTGTTTTGAAGTAATTAGTTTCATAATTAGAAGGCTGTATTTTTATCTGCATACTTTTGGGAGTATTAGAAAAATGGTGTACGTGCAGCAGAAATAAACATTTGACTTGGGTTTATGTACAGCAAAAGATGTACACTGAAACAACCCAGACATTATTTTTACTATTTGTTATAAAAAGGCCAAGAGTCAGTATTAATTGAAAGAAAGTGGACAAGTAATGAAACTTCAGCAAAAGATATATCTCTGCTTTTAAATAACACCCCCCTATACAGCCCACCATAAAACAAGTGGTGAACAACGTGAATAATGGGTGCCATACCTTTCAGTAACCACTTCTAAAACACTCTGGAAGTGAAACCAACACAATTACATCAGCGAAAATTCACACATCTCTTGTGAATGCTGATAGATACAAGCCCTGACATAGCACTCAAAGCCAAAATGTGCCAGCTATTCTCCACATAGCTTCAGCAGGAGCTTCATTGGAAAGGTACCCCAAAACAACCTTTCCCTTGTGAGAGACAAGTAGTTCTGAAATGCAAATACCAGGGTGAGCACAGAAGAGTCATGCTGAAGACTGGACAAATCCCCTTTCAGACAAGTAAGGGAAAAAAAAAAACAAGGAGGTGGGGCTAAACAAAATGCTGATAAATGAACACAGTGATCTAAAGCCACTTTTCTCTTTCAATTATCCTTGTCTCTGTAAAATCACTTCAATGTTTCCTGGCCACTGACAATCAGGGTCAATTTATTCAAGTACTAATCCTATAAATGGAAATTTAAATGCTTTAGGATTGTAAATAACCAGGGTGCTGCATCCTGAAACAGATGAAATATTAAGCAAAATGCTGTCATTTCCTGGAAAAACAAAGTGATGGAAATTCTAATTTGAGCATGAAATTCTTCCTTTTAGAATTGCTTAAAATGTAATCAGTGGGAGATACTATTTCTTAAAGGTTTTTGTAAGTGGAATAAGAGTTCTGGTCCTGACATATTGAGGTACTACAAAACTACTAAATATTAAATAGTAGTCAGAATCTGCACAAACAAGTACATCTGTCATTATATAAAGGCCCAGCAATGACATTTGGAAAAAAAAATATGAAAAAGACAAGACATGAAACAAAAGAAGAAAGAGAACAAGATGTCAGAAAAAAAAAAAAATGAAAATCATATGTTCAGCTAGAAATTTTTACAGTCTCTTCGCATGACAAACAGGCAGTGCTGCCATGTTGTCAACAATATATATATATTGTCAACAATATAGATATAGATATAGATAGATGATATATATAGATATAGATATAGATATAGATATAGATATAGATATAGATATAGATATAGATATAGATATAGATATAGATATAGATATAGATATAGATATAGATATAGATATAGATATAGATATAGATATAGATATAGATATAGATATAGATATAGATATAGATATAGGAGAGGTCCCTGTATCTGTATTTACTTTGAATGTTTAATCATAGAATCATAGAATCATAGAATGCTAGGGATTGGAAGGGACCTCGAAAGATCATCTAGTCCAATCCCCCTGCCGGAGCAGGAACACCTAGATGAGGCTACACAGGAAAGTGTCCAGGCGGGTTTTGAATGTCTCCAGAGTAGGAGACTCCACAACCTCCCTGTGCAGCCTGTTCCAGTACTCTGTTACTCTCACTGAGAAGAAATTTCTTCTCAAATTTAAGTGGAACCTGTTATGTTCCAGTTTAAACCCATTACCCCTTGTCCTACCATTGTTTGTCACCGAGAAGAGCCTGGCTCCATCCTCGTGACATTCACCCTTTGTATATTTACAAACATTAATAAGGTCACCCCTCAGTCTCCTCCAAACTAAACAGACCCAGCTCCCTCAGCCTTTCCTCATAAGGGAGGTGCTCCACTCCCTTAATCATCTTAGTTGCCTGTTGCAGTTGAGACGGACAAACGACATGGACCAAGTTCTTTCAAGATGAAAGTAACAGATGCCGTTCATTGCTACAAGTGCATTTTTATACAATTCTACCAGTTCATGTATCTTTTCACTATTGGTTACAAGTTACAGCACTAACATCTCATTGGTTAATTTTTCTGTCATCCATGTTATTCTTCTATCCCCTTCTCTCTCATGGGTACATCTCTCCTCTCTCCGGATACTCCTTTATTCCCATTCTTCTCAAGGGTAAATCTTAATATCTCAAGGCTGATCTCTACTCTCACATTTTCTGTCAAGGATTCCACAGACCCGCTGCAGTTTCCCACAGTTGCCCTACGCTGGACTCTGTCCAGCAGTTCCCTGTCCTTCTTGAACTGAGGAGCCCAGAACTGGACACAATATTCCAGGTGTGGTCTCACCAGGGCAGAGTAGAGAGGAAGGAGAACCTCTCTTGACCTACTAACTACCCCCCTTCTAATACACCCCAGGATGCCATTGGCCCTCTTGGCCACAAGGGCACAGTGCTGGCTCATGGTCATCCTGCTGTCCACCAGGACCCCCAGGTCCCTTTCCCCTACACTGCTCACTAATGGATCATTCCCCAACTTATACTGGAACCTGGGGTTGTTGCTGCCCAGATGCAAGACTCTACACTTTCCCTTGTTATATTTAGTTAAATTTTTCTCCGCCCAGCTCTCCAGCCTGTCCAGGTCACGCTGGATGGCAGCACAGCCTTCTGGCATGTCAGCCACTCCTCCCAGCTTGGTGTCATCAGCAAACTTGCTGATAGTATACTCTAGTCCCTCATCCAAGTCATTGATTAACATATTGAACAGTACTGGCCCCAGCACCAACCCTTGAGGCACTCCACTAGATACAGGCCTCCAACCGCACTCTGCCTCATTGACCACAACCCTCTGGCTTCTTTCCTTCAGCCAGTTTGCAGTCCACCTCACTACCCGATCGTCCAGACCACACTTCCTCAGTTTAGCTATGAGAATGCTGTGGGAGACTGTGTCAAATGCTTTCCTGAAGTCAAGGTAGACCACATCCACCACCCTGCCATCATCTATCCACCTCGTTATATCTTCATAAAAGGCTATGAGGTTGGTCAAGCATGAATTCCCCTTGGTGAAGCCATGTTGACTGCCCCTAATGACCCTCTTATCCTTGATATGCCTTGAGATGGCACCAAGGATAAGTCGTTCCATTACTTTCCCAGGGATGGAGGTGAGGCTGACCGGTCTATAATTACCTGGGTCTTCCTTCTTGCCCTTTTTGAAGACTGAGGTGACGTTAGCTTTCCTCCAGTCCTCAGGCACCTCTCCCGTCTCCCAGGACTTGTCAAAGATGATGGAGAGTGGACCAGCAATGACGTCAGCCAGCTCCCTCAGCACCCGTGGGTGCATCCCATCTGGGCCCATGGATTTGTGGATGTTCAGATTGCCTAATTGTTCCTTAACCCAGTCCTCATCAGCCAAGGCAAATTCTTGCACCGTCCTGACTTCCTCTGGGGCCTCAGGGGTACGGGGCTCCTCAGGACAGTGGCTCTTCGTCAGAAATCTTTTTGTTCTGGAGTTGCCTTTCATTTCTAGAGGCATCAGGGTAGAGGCATGCATCCAGCTTCACAAAGATATGCTCCTAAGACAGCACGAGCAAGCAGAGACTGAATTCTGACTTCTAGCACTCACCAGGAGCACCCAGTTTGCCAAAGAAACCTGATGCTCTTACGCTAGATATAAGATTGTTGTCCCAAATGCACACCAGGGAGTGAATCTCTCCCACAACCTTTAAAATAAGTGATCATAATCATCCAGAAGTGAGAGCTCAGGGACTGACTGGTCTGTCTGCCTGTAGTATGTAGAGTTCCAAGTGCATCTTATCTTGTTGTGACAGTAACGCAGGATAATTTGCTTCCCCCCATCTGCACACACATTTGCACAGGCACCTATGTGACAGCCAGCTGTAGATCTTAGGACAACAGCACCTGCGTTATACCAGTGAATTTGCTAATGAGTGAAGCAAGATATTTTATATGTATGATATGTTAATCAGTGCAAGTTTTATTACCCACCCCTGTAGTGCTTTACCTTGAACTTCACCCACAAAAAGGCCTCTGCTGTGTTGGGTCAGCACTTTTACTAACATCGGTGTCCTGGGTCTGCCACAGTGGTAATGCTACACTTTCAACAAAGCCAAAGCTTTTACTCACTGAGTGTCATGCGTCATTCCTGGGTGCACCAGACTTTGAGAAACTTGAGCTGGGGAAAGACATCCCTGCCCACAGCAGGGTGTTTGGACCACATGATCTTCAAAGGTTCCTTCCAACCCAAACGATTCTGTAATTCTATGGCAAGGGGATTTTGTTGAAACTATTGTCAGAGTTTTGGAACCTGGACATGATAGTTTGGTAAATGGTGAAGAGGCTCAAGAAAGCACATTTTTATCTGTCAGGCACACACATTAATTTTCTGAATGGCTAAACTGAGAAAAGTCCTTCACTGATGGCTCCTTCACCTTTTAAGATTCAGTCAGCTTTGTTGAGGTTACCCAAGAATATGAAAAACAGAAACTGCTCCTACTTCTGGTTCCTGGGTTCTACAAACAGTGGGACACTTCATATTTTTCATTGCACAGAACAATTCCTTTTGTATAAAATAGATTAGTGGAAAGCTAGCAATAGCTTCTCTTTATGACAGGCTTTCTGTCAAATCTCATTTTAACTTCTATCTTCTAGAAAAATCAGTACAATTAACTGTCATGGTTTAGCCCCAGGCCCTTCTCCCACAGCTGACAACTAGAACCATGTGGCACTCACTCACCCTTCCCCTGTGCCCGATGGGACGGAGGGGAGAATCAGGAAACAAAAGGCAACATTAATGGGCTAGGATAAGAACAGTTTAACAGAAGAGCACAAAGGGAAGAAAAACCCAATACCAATAACAAACATGAAAGAATATACAAATGGTCGCCTAGGCAAGAAAGATAGAGTGTCATGTTGGAGTGCTGCACTGTTGCATGTTGCATCTGGAACTTGTAGCTGGTGTACCTGGCATGGTTCGTGCCCATGGTTTGCAGCCATCACCCTCCATACCACACAGGCGCTTGGCTCGCTTGATCATAGTGCATGTTTCACATTCATGGATAACCGGTGCAATAGTGTCCACAGTCAAGTCCACCCTTGATCATGAGCCCATCTATATGCTGCATCCCTTCCTTAATGACCTGAGGCATCACAGATCCATTGGGGTAGAAATATTTCATCTTCATGTTGCCAGTCTGGACTGCCCTCCAAGGAAAGCAAAAAGTGGCCTGCACTCTGCTGCCAACAGAATTGAGAAAAAGGTGCTAGCAATGTCAGTTGTGGCATATCACTTGTCTTCCTTTGACTCAAGTTCATATTGCAGCTCTAGCATGTCCAGCATGGCAGAACTTAATGGTAGTATGACTTCATTCAGACCATGGCATACTACTGTTAGTGTCCATTGTCCATTGGACTTCTACACTGGCTATATGAGACAGTTAAAGGGTGAGCGAGCCTTACCAGTCACTCCTTGGTTCTATGGTGGATGCATCAACTTATGGATGGAAATTGAAGAGTCTCAGTTAGTGAGATATTGCTGCTGGTGCACCATTGTTATACAGCTGGCATCTACTGTTCTTTAACTTTCATCAATCCTGCAACAGAAAGGTTGTCCAAGAGACTGGGCAAGGTGGACAGCTGTTTAATGTTCTCCATCTCCACAGCTTCTATGCCAAAAGCCCACCAGTACCCTTTTGGGTCCTTAAAACACCCTGTTCTGAGGCAGTCTATGCCAAGGATACACAGAGCATCTGGGCAAGTCACGGTGGGGTGCTATTGCCAGTCTTTCCCAGTCAGACTCACTTCAGCTTCTAATACAGTCAACTGTTGGGATCCCACAGTCACTTCTGAAGTACAGATAAGTTCTGCCCCTTCATAGTTGATGGAATTAGGCTACATTGTGCACTGGTGTCCACTAGAGCCTTGCGCTCCTGTGGGTCTCTCTTTCCAAGCCTTCTAATACACACAGTCCAATAAACTGGATTGTCCCGCTCCTCCACCTTGTTGGAAGCAGGGCCCCTCTAGTCCTAGTCATAGTACTAATTGCTTCTTTTTCTCAAAAATAAATCAGAAGTCCCTTCAAGAGTATCAGAGGTAAGATCAGCCCTTTTGCTCTGTCTGGGGAATTGCCCACTGGAAACTGGAGCAGTATTTTTCCTGGCAGAATCACCTCTTTTGGTTGTTTTTCCTTGCAACTCACGTACCTGTGCCTCTAGGGCTAAGACAAGTTTCCCATCCCACCTACTCATATTTTCTCTATGGTCATGCAGGCAAAAAACTCAGATTGACCTGTTTTTGAATACCCTTTCTATTTTCTCCCTTGAACCAAGGAATGCTCAAGCCTAAACTAATCTAATGTCCCTGGGATACTGGTCAGTACGGGTGGGAAGAAGAACTTATCCTTGAACCACTGGAACTCTAGGGACAGGTAGTTTCTCAGCTAACATGTCTGGCAGTTTCTCCAGAGCCCAGATGTAGGCCCACAGGGAGGAAGACAGACTTCCCTCGTGTCACCGGAGCTGGCCAGCCAATTCATCCACCATTTGTTCCTCTCCTTCTTTCCAGGACATTACTGCCAATGAGCTGGCATAGGACAACGGCGCACTCTGCAGGAACTTCTGCCACATAGTTGTGTGCATTGGATTTCATCGGGATTTGTGGGTAAATCCTCATTGTCTGGGTTATTATAAATTACGTCCAGAACAGCTAATTCCCTCAAGTACTGGATATCTTTCTCCATGTTGGTCCATTTGCATGGGTGACAGGTAACATCTTCCTTGAAGGGGTACCTTTCCTTCACACCTGACAGAAGACACCTCCACAGGCTGAGGGTTTGTGTCTTTTTCCCAATTACCTTGTTAATTGCCCCCTCCCCAGACAGAGATCCCAGCTGTCTGGCTTCCCTGCTAATTCCAAACCACTGGCCCATTATCTCAGCATCAGAGCAGTCAGGCAACAATGTGCTTGCTGGGATGACGGCTGAAAATTTTTGTATATCTTGCAGCTCACTCAGGGATGGGGATTGGGTGATTATCTTTGGTTCTGCCTCTTCCTCCTGTTCTAGTTCATCCTCACCCTCGTTCATCATCATTCCTCACTATGTGAACTGTTGTGGGGTGCTTTTTTTTTTTTGTTTTGTTTTGTTTTCTGTTTTGTTTTGGTTTGTTTGTTTGTTTATTTTGACATTTTATTTTATTTTATGTATAGCAGCAACTGATACAGGCATGGCATACTTCTCTGGTTCAGCTGCAATGCCCATCACCTGGGTTTGAGTAGCCACAGTGCCTGTTGCTGGGGTTTGAGAAGCTGTAGTGTTTGGCACGAAAGTGAGAGCAGCCACAGTACCTGTTGATTTGTTATCCCTCTCTTCCCCCAGAGGGTGCTGTATGGTGTTGAGCGGTGTTTGGAAGATACTGACCAGTGCCCAGCACAAAGCAGTAAGTTGTGTCTCTTTGGAAAAGGCACAGCATTTTCCATATAGATATTCTATCACTTCATCAGTGTCCTGTAGTTGTTCAGGAGTGAAGCTCCAAACCACTGGAGGTGAGAATTTCTCTACCTACCTGCCCATATTCTCCCACATGCCATGCCACACGTGACCATCCAGCCTCAGGGCAAACCTCAGGCAAAGTTCTTGCTGTAACATGAACTGAAACACATTCAGGAGACATAGCATAAGAGCATGTTAGCTTGAATATTGTCCTGGTTTTGTTAAAAACAAGTTTCTCTTTCAGTGAATTTTGCCTGTCAGCTAAAGCCTTCATATTAACTGTGTTTTCCTGGAGAACCAGACACATGTTTTGGTAAACCTAGCAACGGAATGCAAACTTATTGATAAGCATGGATGGACATCTCGAGAGAAAAGCAACAAGAAACCGGTAACCAAGAAACTGACCAACTGTGTATAACATTCCATTCACGTCAATACTTCATATAAAAGTGGGAGATCACGGGGATCTCCTCCCTTTTGTCCCTTTTGTCCGTTTTGCCTTTGCTTTTTCCCTTCTGCTTATGGCCGACATTAAGAGAGGACCTTGTTAGTCGTCCCTGCGAACTGAGGCCTAGTGAGAGGCTGAATCCAGCTCCAGTTGGCTGCAGAGTCCAATCCAGGACTTCGGGTGCTGGCTCTGCAGTTGCTGAGACTTTCAAGATTGGTTTTGTATATTTTGTATTATTTTCTCTATTCTTATTAGTGGCATTAGTAAAACATTGTTAATTTTTCCAACTCTCTTCTCTCTGTCCTTCTTTCCCTCCCGATCGCCTGTCCTGAGTGGGAAGGGGGGAGAGGGAGGGGCAAAAAGGGGGAAGTGGGGGGGAGAGGGGGTTAACAATACATCTGCCAGGGTTTTATTTTCACCCTGCAATCTTAACCCTCGACAATATTCACAGAGTGTTCAAAATTCTCAGAAACTGTTGCACCTAACCTGAAAGAGAAAGTGTTGGTGGATCTAGCCTGAAGGAGAAAGGGAAGGTGAAAGAGCAAAGGAAAGTTCCTCGGCACTCCTCCCCACCCCATTTTCCCCATAGAATTGGTGTGGCCACTAATCAATTCCAAGAGCTGGTGCCTGAGGTAAGGAAATTATAACAGTGCCACAAACAAGTACCAGCCTAACCATGTGGCCAGAGATGTTATCGTATAATAAGTCAATAATACACAGGACAGCAATATGATAACCCTAATCCTTCTCCCAGAGGTGATAAGCAGCACTGCAGGCAACACATAGTGCACGTAGGAATTTCCATAACACAGCCATGTGGACAAACAAAGCTACATTGTGACCAGCGACTACTTCACTAATATAATAAAAGCACTTTTTAATATGCTCTGGTCAGATCTGTTGCTGTCCCAAGTCTTTGTTGTCCTACACTGGGCACCAAAAAAGGACTGTTGTGGTTTACTCCCAGTCACCCTCCAGCTGGCAACTAGAACTGTGCCACTCGCTCACTCCTCTCTCACTACTAATGGGATGGCAGGATAATCAGAAATCAAATGGCAACGTTTGTGGGTTGGGATAAGAACAGTTTAACAGAACAGCAAAAAGGAAATAAAAAAAAATAGCAATGATAATAATGAAAGAATATACAAAGCAAGGAATACACAACACAATCTCTCACCAGGTGGAAACACTAATATGCAGCCTGCTTCCAAGAAGCATTTCTCCTGAGCAGGGATCACAAACTCCAGACTGCAGGTCATGCCAAAGCCTGCCCCCTGTCCCAGACAGCAGCTGGCACTTGAAACGCGATAGCACCAAACTGCATGGTCCTGGAGAACAAAGAGCACACTGGACCACTGCAACTCCCCAGCAGCAAGAGAGAGAGGTTCCCCCTGGCCAGCCTCTATTTTAAGCAGAGCATGTCTTCATTTGGTATTGCGTATCTCTTTGGCTAGTTTGGGGTCATCTGTTCATACTATGTCATCCACACAGCTTCCTGTGGAAATTGACCCTATATCAGTCAACTCAAAACATTCACAAACTTATTATATTCCCCTCTGAACATCTTCTCCATTTTATTGAGCAGTCATGCAGAGAACACTCCCTCTGCATACAGGCTGTCATGACATACTGATTTGTCTCAGTTGCTCTATTCCTTCAGGACTCCTCTGGATCCCCTTTTGTAGAGCCTTTTCCCTTGCCTGTCTTCAAATAAATCTACTTTTTTTGCTGACCTGCAACTTTAATATCCCTGAAAAAAAAACAAACCAAAACAAAAAATGGGTTCCTTCACGAACAACAGAACTAATGAAATCTTATTTCCTATATCTTTAGTTTCAGAGTGGGGTTCTCTTGTGTTGACAGAATGCAAAATTTAAAGCTTTTTTTTGGAGGTGTGTCCGCCTCCCTGTTGATTCTCTAAGGTCTTGTAGGAACTCGCAGATGTTCTTTCAGTGGGTTCCTGAGAGGCTGTCCTCAGTCTTCCCAGCCATTTATTTCCACAGATTTCAGGCTCTTAGTTCTTTATTAGATTTGGTTGACATGGACTGTGTGATTATCTCATTTTCCTTGTGGTTTTTTTTAGGTTGTTTTTTGGTGTGTGTGGTTTTCCTTGTTTTTGTTTTTAAATCTCCACCTTCGTCAGTGTATTTTTCAGAGGTACACATTTTTATAGGCATAATGTTACAGAGTGTTTTTGTGCAGAGAGATTTTAAATCCAGTGTATGGCAGCATTCTGTTTGCAGCAGGGAGACAATGTATATTTTTCCTGTTGAAAGTTAGAAAAGAAGAATGGAACCACTCATGATATTTTTATTGTGAATAGTATTTTACTTTTAGGATTTATTGCTTTAGAAATTTTAGCAGAACAAACGTGAGATCTGGGATTAAAGTCTTTGAAGTAAGCACTCCTTGCAGACACAATTGTTCCCTTTTATATTTCTGTTGAATTGTTGCTCCATATAAACAGAACGTTTCTAGCCAACTCCTTCTATCCTCCTCCTCAAATGTCAGTGAAGTAAAATCCAGGGCAGGAACCTAATCACTAAGACTTTTATGCTGAAATACATACCTAAGTACACTGTTGCTTCAGGAGTGGCTGCTTATTAATTATGTCTTTTTTTTTTTTTTTTGCTTGTGGAATTTGCTTTGCTACTCTGTGTAATACCTCTATGGTATTGCAAATAAATATCCCATTGCAAAAATGGAAGAGTAATTAGAAGATGAGAATGCTACTAGCACATGGTGACTTGTCTGACCATTATGGGAATGACAATATTTTCATTTCAGCTTTTGAAACCTATGCTACAGGATGTGTCTTTCTGCTCTTCAGTAGGAGAACAACCACATACTATGTCACTCACAGTTCTTACTGCTTCCAGGAAGCTTAAACAATTTTCTTCTTCAGTCACTGCTCTTGCTGCTGCTGGTATGATAGATGAGGGTGACTACTCACCAAAAATACTCTTAGGCCTGTCAGGTTTGCCCGAACTTTTCTAACTACATAACTATCTCATCCTTATGAACAAATTAGTTTTGGAAATACTTTTGACATATCATAAAATAAATAAGGTCAGACAAACGTTTCTTGGTCCATGGTCATTTCATGACCAGTGTTGGAGTAAGCAATTAATTGATTCTACATGAAAGAAAGAGCTAAAGTCATCTAACGTTTGTGTCAGTACAGAGCAGCTTAAGTGGAAAATACAGAACAATAGTTGCAATGACCAGGGATGAGCTCTGTCATTGAAAATTCTTATCACTGGGATGTTGATTAGTGAGACATAGCTAGAACTTGTTTTGTCAGTTCAGTTGACTTCCCAGATGCACTATATGGTAGGCCAGATATTCAGCTGGTTTCTATGGCTGTATCTTCGGTTCAATCTAAGTGCTCAGACTCACTATAGCTGAACCATCATTATAACTCCTGAACGCCGATATATGCTGTTTTTAGAAGAAGAGGCAGAAGAGAAACACCGAATGCATTTACAGCAAATTTTAATATTTTCAGCCAGTCATGCCAAGGGAATGTGTTGAAAATACAGTAATTAGTGTTTTCATTTGCCTCTGAAATATTCTTTAGCTTGTTTCAGTCTCATTTCATCCTTTACCAGATTCTATTTATTATTGTTCACATGAAAAATCCTTGGAGCCTTTCGATTTGAAAGAAGGAAGAACTAAATGTTGACATCTGATAAATGTTTCTTTTCTCTTGACAGACACTTTAGCACATGAAGTGTTGTGCTTTGTTTTTTTTTTTTTTTCCCCACTGGATGGAATAGCAGCTGGGAATATGTTGAACCTAAAGAAGAACATACAACAGAGTATGAACAGAATTCTCTCTCCCACAGAAGCTAAAACACTAGCAGCAATACCTAGCAGACTAAGGGAGTCACAACGGAGTGTGCAATGTGGCGAAATTTGGTTGACTGTAGACAATGTGTGGATGACTCCTGCAGTCTCATTTAACAATCTCAGACTGGAGGCCACAGTCCATCCTGTAGGTCCCCATGGGACCACTCATTCCTCTGGTCCCTTCCTCTTTATTCCATTCTGCAGGCATTGAAAGGCATCCAAGGCATTTCTGACTTGAAAATTATAAGGTGCAACTCAGCAAATTTTGGTGAGGGTGGTCTCTGCTCCATGTACATATTGTCTACCTGATGGAAGGGGCATGTCCATTAGTTCACCTAGAATAATTCTGACCAGCCTCCAGGGTGTCTGGAAATGCTGGATAAATGTCAAAACTTCTCAAATACCTTTCAGACATGATAAAACATCAAGGGAACTAAAACATTTCCAGCGTACTTGCTTGTCCCCATCTTTGATTTCCATATGAAAGCACAAATAGATCAGTGAAAATAGTCAGCAAAGATACCACTGCAGATTGTTTTCACCTTTGCTTACCATTGTGTCATCCCTGCTGCATTCAAGGAATGAGAAAGTTGTGGTTAAGCGAAAAAAATCTGGCTATAGAGAAGTATTGAGTCATTTTAATGTGGGGATCCTTCCTTAAAAAAATAGAGAAAATGTCTGCTTTGTTATAAAAGGAAATGAAAAAAAAATAGACAGAAAAAATACTTTTATTTTTCTTTCCCTTATTATACAATTATATCAAAAATTAAGGATAATTAAGGAAATGCAAGTAATAAACATCAGAACCCAGATATGGGTTTCTAGTACTTTGTCAATTATTTAATTTTGAAGTCAATGTGAATTAGCCATCTATTTTATATTTGGGGATCTGGACTCCAGCTCTGGTTTTCCTGCCACACCACTGCCTACGTTTCACTCTAGCAGACTCCTCAGCACCAGACTAGTGGTGAGGCTGGAAATGCCTCACAGTCAGTGCCCTGACCTGAAAGTGCAGACCCTAGGTTCTCTCTAATTATCCTCTCCTGTACAAATATCTCTAGCCACTCTATCCAAACTCGATCTACTGTGCCTTGAAACTGAACTGTGACATTGAAACTAAAGGTCCAGCTAGTCCACTGCCCCGTGTCTGACAGTGTCCCACAGGAAATACTTTGGAAAGAAGTCTTAGACCAAAGCAAGGATGGAGATAACCCTTACATTGCCAAACTTTTGCAGCCTAGAGCAGGAGGGGTTTGAAGGGCTTCTTCCATAGAAGGTTAAAGCTGGAGCATACCGATTAAATTACTCTTTAGGGGTCTGTTCTCCATGAACTTACCTAGTTTCCTTTTTAACCAAAGTATACTTTTGCCCTCCACATGGCCTATGTTAATGTGTTCCACAATTTGTGCTCCCCTTAAGGAAGCATTTCCTTCTGTTTGGGCATGCTAATTTCCTTGGGTGTTTCTTACATCTTGTACTGTGAGAAGTAGCAAAAAATACTTCTAGTTACCTCCTTTTCTGCCACCATAGGCAGGAATTTTTCCTGTAGCAACTCCACCTCCTTTCCCATTATCCCTTTTCCAGGCTGAAAGGAACTATTCCATATATTTTCTATGAATATGTCCTGTGTTTTTTGTCTTTCTGTCATGACAATTAGAAGGCCATCATGCAATGGCCAGATATCACAGACATTCCTTCTTGTACAACAGCAGCTTTTTCTATAAAACTCATTCATGGAGAGTATCCATAGGAAGGTGTACAGAATGGCTAAAGGAGAAAATATACACAATAGTCCAAGTGGGCCCAGTGGCTATGGAGGTCAGATCCAGGTTTTGGGCCATCCTTTCTGCCATAGGCCAAACCATCCAAGCCTCTACACTACATTGCAACATTCCTCTCCTCTGCTGCAACCCCTACATCCTACACCTTCCATATGGTGATACCATGAGCACAGAGGGAGAGACATAGACAAAAGTGCAAGAACAACTGCAAGAAAATAGTGATACAAGTTGTGCACATTGTGAGGATGCTGTTGTCAAGGACATCCAAATAATACTTGAAGGAAGAACTTTTTGTTTCTGACAGCTGAAGACCATATATATATATATATATATATATATATATATATATATTTTTTTTTTTTTTTTCCCCCCAGAGATTGCTCCCTCATAACTTTTTCAGTAGTGACTTGGGAGAATTGGTCCAGTCACATTTCTGTTCAGGGGTCCAAGCTACTCAGGTAGATCTTAGCACTGGGTAATCTTATCAGTATCCAGTAGTTGCTGTTAAAGTTTTCTCAGAAGGAAAGACTATGTCATCTCCTGCTCTGTCTGAGTCTGCATACCTCCCCCACAACTGCAGACCCTAGCTGTGCACCACAGGCTGCTCCTTAAAAAAAATATGCGTATCATCAGAAGTGCAAGATTTCCAACAGAAACTTGGGATATATCACATTTATAAGGTCTCCACAGGGTCTGGCAAAAATACACTTTTGGTCTGGACTTAGGCAAGTGCCATTAGACCAATGCTGCCCTAGAGCCTAACTGGGTTTTTCAGGTGAGCCATCTGTCAGTGTTGTATAAGTAAAGGACAACGACTTCCAGTAGTTATGTGGCCTATACAATTCTTTGAGTGGTGTCCATACAGTATTATTATATGTACTTTCCCTCTGTGGACACAGATGCTAATGTTTATGCTGACTGGTCTAAATTTTCTCTTTCCATTTATCAGGAAGTGAGCACTAAGCTGAATTTGGGAGCAGTTTCAAATTCAGCCAAGGCAGTTTATTTTCCAAAGAAAACACTGTTGACAATAGAAATGGGGTTTAGAGACCTCATCTTGCAAATGCACAGACAGATTCAAAAGTTGCTCCCTATAGTATGGATTAAGTATAATAATTGGCCTCTATATACCATCCTAAAACAGCCTCTGTGAATTTGTGTACATACATTAGACTGTATTTTTTCTGGTGTTTTTTTTTAAAAAAATTGAGGTGAGAGATTTCAGCAGTTCACAAGGTTTAATGTTGCATGGCACAGTCTGATTTTTGCAGGTTTATATTGGCCAATATTTATTGAATTTTATTGAAGAACTGTATTTTGTTTACATTCTGGCTGGGATTTTGAGATCCCTTCACCAGACACCCACAAATACCTTACTACTTCTAAAAGTACAGGTTGTACAAAGAGAAGCAATATGCAGCCTGTCAAAACCACGTTAAAAGGAACAGGCCATTACTGAAACTCAAAAAGATCCAAGGAGCTCCTCGATCTTGCCACTTCAGTGGCACTGAGGGGTCTGCCCAGCCTTGGTAATTCAGCATAGACTGTAGAAGAAAGAACTTTCAGGTTTCTGAAGTCTTCAGGAGCACACAACAGCAAGCAAATACAAGGCTCTGACTGGGGTGAGACACCTCTTTCCTGCAGCAGCAGTGCTTGCTATACATACACGCTTGATACTCAACTCACAAAGAATGGCAAAAAGACCACCCGACTTTGGAATTTCTCAAGGAGCAAAAACACAGCAAAACAACAATAGGAAAAGAGCCTTGAAAACTAGTTCTTATTTCTTAAAATAGATCTCCCCAGTATGCCCACTCCCCCACGCTCCTCACCATTTTTGGCAGGGAGCTGGCTGTACAAAGTAATTAGGACTTTCATGCTGGGACAAACATGCAGAAATGAAAACATTTTACATTTTTCTTTGCCAGTACGTACATTTCTAAGTAAATATTATTAAAGATACTTGCATGAGCAACAGAGTTCCTTCTCCTGGAAGCCAAACAACTTTTTCTGCTTTTTTTTCTGCAGTTAACAAGGTTATGTCTGATCACAGTTATACCAATGGAATAATTATTCTGTGATAAAATTATAAGGCAAGGCTTCATTTTACAGTTATCCATGAAAGGTGGGAAAGAGGTGATACTGTATAAATTAAAAGCAGTATTTGTCAAATGTCAGTCGCTACAACATATTGCATGGAAGGAAAAACTGGCTTACATTTTTTTAAAGACTTGGCCTTGGCATTTTCATTTCTCAATTTGTTTTCCTTTTGAAATCATAAAAACTGAAAACATAAAAAAATATGGTTTTAGAGGGATTTTTGAAGTGGCATATATGGCAAAAATATTTTCCAGAAATAATTTTGCCTGGACAAGGGAATCAAGACCAGTCGTGGTCGGACTTATGCCAAACCCATTCAGAATCATTAGTCTCCTCGAAGGATTTTCTTTTTTTTTCATAATGTAATAGCACATCGCAGTCTTTCACTTTAGTTTACTGCTTTTTTTTGTAATGGGGGATTGTCCTTACACAACAGCACCATCAGTCCTGCTTTTGTTAATATCAATCTGTATAATAAAAATTTATGTTTATAAAAAAATATTTAGACTTCCTCTTCTCTGTTAGGAGAGGAAAATTATATTTTATAATTAGGCAGTGGCAACAAACAAGATGTGTAATTGCGTTATTAGCATGTGTGAATTCAGAATAGGAAGCCCTGTGAAACTCTGCTTGGGAAAAAAATGTCCTGGGTTTGCACAGTAGGTGACTGTTAAGTTGCCAGCTGTTGCTGGTCTCAAAATACCAAGACCTGCCATATTCGTTCACTATGGGTCAGACTCATTCCTCAGCAGTGGACACTTAAGTGTTAGTTAAATTTCACTGAAGCCTCTGACAGTGAAACATCAGTGATCCCTAGGCCTTTTCCATGTGATCTCCTCATGCATGAACTTCTCTTCCGGATGTGTTTGCATAAAAGAAGACATAAAGGAGGAAAAATCAAAATGTAATTAATAGAAAAGAAGATTAAAGAGGTTTTTATTTATGTATCTGTACATATATATGTGTGCATGTGTTTATCCACAACACCAGGCAAAACATCACCTTCACTGCTTTTCACAATTAGTTTTACCAAAGGTGCAAATTCATTAATGCAGAGAGATTAAAATATCTTCCAAAACATGTATTTAAGGCTGAATTAAATTTGATATCCTTTAATATAGCACCTGAGATTACAGAAAAGGTTCTACTTCATTGTCATAATTTAGTGCTGCACAGTAGAATTATTATTTTGAGCACCTAAGATAGAAACAGTCCCTTCACATTAAAATTCCTGGACATAGCCTCTTACGCAATAATTACACTGAGGTTCAGTGCTTTGGATGCTGCTACCTTGAATAAGCAAACTCAAGTTTGTTTAAGCTCTAGCTTAACCAAATGTGTTTCAGAACATGGTCTGGAACCTGCATAAAAGTGGGCGCTGGTTAACCAGTGTGTACATTTGTAGTATGTGGCAATAGGTGTTACTTTTGTTCAAAAGTGTTTTTGTTTGTTCATTAAAATTTATCAGTTTTGTAACTTTGGACATAAATATTCTGAAATTCCCGTATTTTCTGACTTGAGAAAGATGCATTTGAAGTCTTCCTCTTAGTGAAGTATCAATAATTAAAAATGTCTGTTTCGGTTAAAACATATGGTTATTAATAAGGTACAGCCCTTACTTTAGTTTCTGCATAGCAATGAAGGTGTGAAGCCACCACCCTTAGAGAGTGGATTCATGACCAGCTCGTGTGGTTTGAAATGTGTGATGCTCCCAAAAGGGTCAGTCCTGCCCTCCCTCTGCTCACAAATACTGAGAAAACAGTATTTATTGTGAGATTATTTTTGCACACCCACAGCTGACAAATATGATCTGCCTGGGGTGGCCAGAGCTTTAAGTCTCCAATGCAAACCCCAGAGTCAAACCAGAACACCAGGAACTATGACAAAAACAACCAGTGTGAATTCAGCAGAGAATGAAACAACCAGGAGCCCCCGATCTGATCGCTCAGTGCAGCCTGACGGGTAATGATCCAGTGAGTGTTGTGTGAACTGTGTGGGTGGGTAGGTTGCAATCCCTGAACACCAAGAAGTTTTGCTTTGACTGTATCTGCAGTCTTTTGACATGTATGACTAGATGAGCCTCTTTTAGAAGCGACTACATCAACACCCAATGTGAGGGAGCTGACAGCATGACCACTGCTGGCTCTTGCTTTATGTGCTCCCTTGTAACTTCTCAGCCTGATCTGCAAATCCAGCACCAGCAGTGTGAGATGGCTTCAGGCTCAGTCAGGCTATCTGGCTCTTTTAGAGACTTCAAATAAGTCCTGTATATCATACATCAGCTTTGGGCCAGACTTCTGTGTGGAGGCAACTTCATGTGTAGCATTCAGTGTTCTGCTATCTTGTTCACCTAGACATTCTGGGTGCACAGAGAGTATGCTTTGCCCTCAAACCAGCTCTGTGCTTGCAGTTAGCATATCAGATTCAGGCATGTGCAGATGGCTTCAGTGTTCAAGGTTAAGCTTAATTTGGTGAATAGTCATGGTGGTTGGTCAAATTTAATTTTGTGATCCTCAACACAAGCTTGTGGCTGGCTTGCCTGCTAACATTTAGTAGCTGTGTATATGTGCGCACTCATATCTGTTGGAAAGTAAAATGTGGGAAAGCAAGATGTGCGGTTCCAGCCACCTGGATGATAAAGGAAGATCAATACTAACATGACCATCTGGACGGTCAAAGACATAACACTGACATAATAATATATAAAGGGCCTTGGACAGATTACTTTGAAGTACGTTTCTCATAACTGTAAAAAGTTATAGCCCAGACTCGTGAGAATGGTATCTCGGGCCGGATAACCGCCCCCAAGTGCATGGGGTGTGTGAATGTCCTTGGGCCTGGTTTGTGAATGAGTGGAAAACCAAATGAGACAAACGTCACATGAGTTTAGTGTGTTTTTAATAATGATTTGTGGAAAAACACCTTTTGTAAACATCTTAGTCTATGCCCGTACCTGTAAATCCTATAAATTGTCAATGGCAAATAAAGAAGGCAGCCTAGGCCTAGGTCAGCTTTCTGCTTGGCCAGGCTCTGCACTCCTTCCTGAATAAGATCTCTGCCTCTGCGTGAATTTCTGTCTGCGTCCTGGTAGGCGTCATTCCTAATCGCCGCAATACCCACTACTCACAGGAACAGGTTTCATTTATTGCTATGTTGCTCTCTACTTGGACTTCAACATATCTCCTGTGACTGTCTTATCCTGGTGAAAAACATACTTCTGAAGAACTACCACAGGAGGGCTCCCACGTTTAATCTTTCCAGACATGAATGTCTGTGTGCATTGGCAATACATGCAAGACACTTTATTTTCCTCACTCTTCGCTTTAGCATCAGTGACATCTTGCTCACGCAAGTCAGGGGGCAAACAGTTGTTCCTTGAATGACTCATGGTGGCTACTATGAGCAATTAATGTGCTAGGTCATGCTGAAGCTTGCCCTCCATGTCTTTTCTTCTTCACCATCATTCTCATGACCTACAAAATTTCCTGATATTTCCAAGCTTGAAATTCTTGGGAGGTAAGTTGAATGATGTGCTTAAAACGCATGATGAAGGCCTGTAAAACGAGTTTGCCTAATTCACTCTCATGGGCTCAAGCAATTTCTCTCCGTCAGGCAAATCAAATGCTAGTGCTTTACCCCCTCTGCCTCCCCACCACATAGGTCTAGCCATGCTGAATCACTCTGAAGCGGCTGAATGAAGCAGAAATGAAGCAGGAGTTCCAGAAATGTCATAGCCCTCTCATCTATTCAGTTTTTCCATAGGATTAGAGACCTCAGCCATGGTCCAGGATCCTCATGGTAAGAGTTAGCTCCACAGAGTGATTTCATGAAACAGTTTCTCATCCAAAGATGTAAATACTAAATACCTTATACAAAAAAGGCCCGTTTGTTTAAAGACTGGAAAACAAAAATCAGAAAAAAAAGACGTGGAATTGTGAACTTTTGCCTTTTTTTATGAAAACTTCTAGCACATCTTAAAACTTGTAACACAACAGCTTTTTCATTTATTTCTCACTAAGTCAGTTTTTCTCTAGACTCAGCAAAACAAGCTCTGTTTATTAATGTGAGCTCGTCCCAAGATCTGGTTTTGCCAAGACCTGAGCATTAGAAATCCCCTAAAAATCCTTTCCTTCTCATCCATCCTCCTAGCCGTCCTCTCCCACAACATACACAAGGCACTTCCTTCAGGTTTGCTCTGAGATCAGAGTTTCCTCAGGATGTTCAGTCTCAAAGCTTGAGCAACACTGCAATGCATTAGTCACCTCCGTCACCACAGTTCCCAAATACACCAGCAAGCCAGACTTCCAGCTGATGCAATTCATCAGTATTACCTTGTCAAGTTTCACTGGAGGCCTGACCCATGGCCTCCACCGCAGCAAGTGACTACACCCTAGACACTCACTGCTCTCTCTCGTAACTTTAGAGGCACCATGACCAAAACAAAAGTGTGGGAAACTCATCCATTATGTTTAGGGTCATCTGAATATGATTTTTTTTCTCAGATTCAGAGACAGGTAGCATGAAGTGGACCACGTATGGTTATTACTGAGATTTGTAGAAATGTGAATAAAATAGTAGTATTTTATAGGAACATCTATATGCCTCTTGCATCCCTCATTACCTAGTGATAACATAAGCATGTGCACAAAAGGTCAACCCAGGGAGTACATGCCAAATAATATTTACTTTATCATAATCATGAGTGAGAGCTCTGCATTAGATGTAATTCACCCAAGAGGAATTATCTTATTTTTCCAGATTTTGAATGACACTTGCAACAGGACAGTTTGTTAGACAGATCTGTGTTTTCATGAAATGAGGCAGCTCGTATTCCTCACAGCACAGGCTAATGGCTAAGAATCGTACATGTTGCTTACGCAGTGACAGTTCTCACATTCCTCTAAGTAACAACATATTCACATTCACAGCACATGCCAAAAGATAACTCTAAAGCTGTGGTAAAATAATATCTAACCTCATTGTCACCCAAATCAGTACAAGCGAAGAGTGAAATCAGGACAGATGCATCAAGGTATATCTAACATGAGTCAAGTAGGAATCATGTCCTTAAAAATGTCCTTCTAATCAGCTTCCCAATCAAAGCTCAGTTGTGTTTTCTGCTCCTGTTTTCCTCACTGGATGTGCAAGTTAATGTATTTCTAAATAATTTTTCGGAGAAGTTTTGTTTTATTTTCCACTTTCACAGAATGGTTGAATGGATTTTCCTCAGACTTTCTCCCAGGAGCCATTGGCTGAGCTCAGTGATGGAAAATTTCAGCCTAGAAAGTAGAACCTTTCAGAAACTCAGGAGCAAGGGAAAACACTGGACTTGGAGCAAAAACTGTTTTGCAGCCTTAACTACAATATTACGTCAGCAGCCATGTGGATACTATGATACAAACATAGCATTTACACATGCAATTTTTGAAGCTGAGGCAATCAGCGTTAGTTATTTTATTGACGAGCAACACAAGAAAAAAAACACAAGATGCACACAGCTGGGATGTACTACTGGCCTGATTTGACTTGCCAAGCTTTCTCAGGAAATGCTTGAGCATGTTTCATTCAGTAGGTGCAGTCGACATGCCTGGACACAGCACACCTCTTCTGTTTGATGTGGTTTCATAGGGCTTGCACATCCTTTGTATCACAAAGGCCTGTGGGTGCTCAGGGCAAAATGAAATTGGCTGACAATTAAATGGCAAGCACATTCAGTAGCACCCTTAAAAAGTCCTCTGATACTATAGGAACATACATATCAGGACCCCAGTGACAAACTCATTTCTCACAGTTCTTGGCCCTCTGTGACTGCATGACAGCACAGAGGGTGAGAAAGAGCAGGTCCAAGGCAAGAAACTTCATAAACACTCATGGAATTTATAACATTTCTCTGCAGGGACAACATCATTTTCTGTATGAGAATGAGGAGATATCTAGTTTTCAGGGGCAGGAAGCAAACTCATTGGGAGACCCCCTAGTTGCGTGACACAGCCTTTCTCTTTTGCTTTTTACCATCTATGAAACACTTCTGTAGATTTGTAAGACAAGGCTTGCTAACATAGCCTTAGCAATTTAATTGAAGCTCACACTGAGCACCTACACTGGTTTGTATGAAAGAACTCTTTAGAATAATTGTGCAAGAAGAAGTTCCCACAGAGTAGTAATTACTGTGTCCTCCCAAGGCTTCTGCCAATTATTGCTCCCTTAGAGCACCAGCAGCAGCTCAGGAAAAACTAATTTATTGCTGATTAAGTTTGCAGCAGGAAAAATAGCTAACCTAAACAGAAGCAACCTAAAGGTGGGCTCTGGTCTCCACAGCAGCCTCCTGTGCTAGCTTACAGCTGGGACCAGACGAGTACATTAAAAAGGGCAGAATATTCAGCCATTCATTCGAGGAAAGAAGAGGAATTGATTCTTACATAAAGGTTAACATCAGTAGTCAAAGAAGAGAAAATGTATGCTCACTACTGTAGCTGCCAGTGGTTGCTCGCTCTTTCTCGTTTCCATTAGAGGGTGCTCTTGTTTCAAAAAATCCCCAACCCAGGGTTTCTGCAATCAAAGAGTTGTCTTTAAAACAGGTCTTCAAGTTAGGTGGTCCAGTCCAGTTACTAAATGCTAAGCAAGGTAGGAGACAGCATGATTAAACAAGATAGCATTACTTATTTTCCCTGCTGTACAAGTCAGGAGCACTACAGACATTAAAGATCAAGAGGCAGCAGCTGTGTAGAAAATGTTCTCCTTGGAGTCTCTCATTACACAGACCCTGTACAGAGCCTCACCAACAGGCTAAAAGCACTTTTCACAGTTTCATTCTTTCTCTCTTTTAAAAGAGAAGAGGCAAAAGGACTGTTTACTTCTACATTTTAAAGTCCATTTATATAAAAGCCTTCCACTTTGCACAGAAGATTGGAAAGAAACTGAATCCGATATTTATAAGACTCTACAAATAGGTGCATTTTAAACAACCCAGATAAAGCACAAACAAGCACAGGACAGGTTTTCCTACTGACACATTGCCTATAGTGACTCAATGCAAGCTATCCTCTGCTGGAAGAAGAGATGCTTGATCTCCTCAGCTGTCCCTTCCAATAAACACTCCATGATAGACCCTTCCCACAGAATCTTTTGTCTAGAAGGCAGCAGGACATTACTTGGGGGAAGATGCCAGCACTTGTGCAAAAGGCATAACACAGCCACTTTGCATTCCTCTTTTCGATTACATTCTTCCCTTTACTGTTTCTGTAGATTATGTATATCAATTGCCCTCAACTGTCCTCAATAGTTGGCCTTCATCTTGGCCCCAGGATCTGGTGCCACAAAGCCTGTAGCCCAATTCCACCCTGGTTGTCTGTATGAATGCATTTTTAAAGTGCTCAAACTTGGATGATTTTAAAAGAAGATAGCAACAATAACAACAGGTTCCTGGAAGTACAGTTTTGGCTAAGCACTGTCAATATTTGAGAATCTTACAGCTAAACATGTCTGCATCTGCCTCAGAGAAGAGACAGTTGACCCTTCAGGCGTTGTGGAAGGTCCCTGCCCGCCCAAGATCCAGCTGCAGACTAAGGAGAAACAAAACTCTCCCACCACTTCGGTTGCAGGCTGCTGCATTTACAACTGACACTCCTGGCTATGACTTCTACTAGTGTTTAACAGCAGCTGTGCCCCCAGCTGGGAGCTTTCACTTTCTATTTTTAAAATCAGTGAAATCAGGAGCATATGTGGCCTATAATTTACCATGTATTTTTTAATAAGAAAAACCACTCAGCGGTGTATCAGACTGTAATTCTACTCTGGAGATGCTTTACTCCCTAGGAGATCCTTTATCAGAGCTTAATATACTTGATTATACAGGGTGTGTGACATTCTCCGCAATTTGCTATCATCAAGGGTGCAGTATATCACAGAAAAACCTATGCCATACAGTGTTTGTTCCCCACCACCAGGCTCAGAAACAAATAAGTGACAATAGCTTCTCAGTTGGGTGCATAATAGGAAGTTGTGCATGACAGCCAGTTGCCTCCAAGATACCTTATTCCTGTGTTATGACAATAGTTAGTGAATACAATATATTTGGATTCATAGCACATTTGTGCACATAAATGATTTGTGCATTTAAGTGCATATATATTTTAAGCAAACCTATATTTTCAGCTAGAAGACAAAATTAAATAGGAGGATGAGGAAGAGAAATAATTTAGGTAGTACCTCTTTAGGAGTGAGAAGAAAATGGAGATGGATGGCAAAGGAATAATGTGATATGATTTTTCTTGGCATAAACTAGCAAACAAGTATTTGGGAATCATGAAGTCAATTAGTATTGTTCTGGTTTTCCCTTTGCCCCTTAAAACCAAGACCACTTTTCTTCATTTCAGTAGTCATCTAAGCTAAATGCTTAATAATAGCCTAATCTGGATGTCCATCAGAACTAGACCTACTCCTGACTTAGGCTGCTTCAATCTTTGCATTGAAAAGTTTTAGGATTTTTTTTTCTTGAAGTCAGGAGAATTATACTGATATATAGCTGGTAAGAAATGCTAGGATGGCAAATCACACAGTTTTTGAAAGTAAGGTCTTGAAAGAAATATGGCAGTTTCAAAATGTGCTTTTGAAGAGCTTTTACATAAGCAGATAAGTAACTAACTATACAACAACCTTTCTGGTGTTCCCATGCATGTAAAGATTTTTTTTTTTTTTTGCCAAATGATCTTTTAATGTCAATTTCCTTCCATGTGTGAGCTTAAAAGGCCACCCAGAGCTTTCTACATTCTGTCCTATGAATGCTTAAAAGGTCTAAGTAGGCTTACGACATTCTGTTTATGAATTATCTCTGACTTTCAAAGAGTACTTATTTCTCATTCATTTTACCTTCTTATGATCTGGTGGAATCAGGTAACCCTTCAAGGTTTCCTTCAGGGACTATCCATCCTCCTTTGAAGTGCCAACACAGAGAAATCATATATCCCTGAGATGCTTCTGAAATGCAAAGGCTCTTGCACAGGCTTCTCTGACATTCACTCTATATTTGCTGTTGGACTAAGTTGTCAGCCTAACAGGCTTTCCTCTTCCTGGAGATATGTAGACTAAAACCTTGCTCTATCACTGGTATAGCTGATGGTTGCTTTAAGTTAAGTGATAACTAATAAAATGAAGCTCAGCTACAGTTGGTAGTGATCTACTTTAATTACCAGTGGAGTTTCTATTAAGTTTCTCAGTAATGTTTACTACTGCACTATATTATAGTTGTTGCTGCCTGGGATGGAGAATGGAAAAAAGGGTAGAAAAATCCTGCCTTCCTATCCCTGTAGAAGTTGTTACTTGTCATATCCCATTTATAATCTCATATACTAGATTGCAAGTGACAAGAATTAATGTTCAGAATGTTCATTTTAGGACCTTAAAATATAAGGATCTGCAAGACAATTGCTTTGACTTAGTATCTTGAGAATGAATGAAGTGGACAATGAGCTCTGTTCTCAGGACTAGGATGTTCTAGTAGGACAGCTGAGGGAAGCTTGCTGAGCTGCTGCCTAGATCATAGGTATAAAGAGAAGCCAGCATCTAAGACAGAAAAGCCAGAACCTTTCAACACCCCTAAATTCATGTGAAATAAAATGATGTCAAATACAAAAGCCTGTTGGCAAACACCAGGAGTGGAACAAACCCAATGAGAACCATGTGGACAAAGTTACGCAGCTGAACACCCCTAGACCTTGGAGCCAGAATTGTTTCCCTAGTACAATCTTCCTTGCTGTGAAGCTTCTATGAATGCAATTACTGACTGGCTTAACCTAAAGGTCAACTAGTGTGAAATAAACAAATCCTCACAGCATCTTATTTGGCTTCTGCTCAGTCATCAAGTTCTGTTTGTCTCTTATTCACTTCTCTCAAACCATTTCCGACTTCACTGCCTTGGGATTTTTTGTTAGTGGTTTTACCTTTCATACTCAGCCAGTTATTTGTAAAACTCACCACTAGTAACTATCACTGTTTAGGGTGACATTTGTTTTCAAGGGCAGTGCTCATCATCCACAGTCATCTCATCAGCTGAACTTAGTATACAAGGCTCTGGAGAACCAAGCAAATGCTTCAGGTTTTACATTGCTAAACCATTCTCCTCTAACACTATCTGATGCAGATAAAATTGACTCACTTAGAAGACTGAACTGGAAACTGAGAAGTAGCTTGGCTAATAATGTTCCGTACTTGAACCTGCTTTCGCAGTGAGATAGATAAGATTACTTAATAGGGCTTTTCCATCTCTGGTTTCTAAATTCCCCTTTGATTTCAGGAAATAGTGAGACAATAAGTTAGCAGATATTTATGCTTGTCTGTTTTGTTGGCTCCTTTATTTGTTCTATATCTCTTGATTACTCTGGGGATAAAAGAAAACCCCCAAAACTTATGATGCAAGTAGGGAGACACAGAGATCAAAACCAAATGAGTCTAAAAAAAACCACCACGTTCTTATGACACGGTTCAGAAGGTAATGACTTCTGAGCTGCTCTTCAGGTTGTCTGGGGGATTTGGCTCAAAAATTGTTTCTTTTTCCTGAACCAGACACATGGTTCAGAAACAGAGTTTTCATCTATGCCAAATGCCTTCCATATCAAGACGTTAAATTGACTGGCTTTCAGACCACAAAGGCAGCATCCCGCTCATATCCGGACACACATGGGGGTTGCCTGATTTTTGTTAGTTAGGACAGGAAAGTAAAGGATTAACAGTTGGAGTAACAGTTAGTCAAAATCCTGGCATAGTTTGTGTACAGAGATCCACACAACCTTGCCAATGCATGAGAAGCTTTCTTGTAGTGTTTGAAGCCTGAAGCTTTCCTATGCAGAGGTTACTGACTGGTTTAATTTCTCTGACAACCACAAACCTACTAGGAGCTAGGAAAAAAGCAACTTAGTTACTTTCACTTTCACTTTTTGACCTGAGGTAGAAGTTCAGCTCATGTGTCTGCCATTGAATCAGTCTCAAAGCAGCCATCTTCAGTGTCTCATTTATAGTGACATTCCAAGAACAACAAAAAAAAAACACAAAAGAGAGCACTCATCTTGTAAAACATAACTTTCAGGTCACTAAACCCTACAATAAGACAGAGAAAAATGAATCGAGGCTGAACATTGGGACAGAGGCTTTCAAATGTCAGAACTGCTGGTACAAAAGAAAGAAACCAGATCAATGCACCCCTTTCTTATCTCCTCCTATACCAGGAGAAGCTACCACTCTGATGAAGCAGTGAAAATGCAGAGGTATTGAAGAGACTAAGCAAAACAGCGAATGTGGATGTCAGTAGCAGGCAGACCCGTACATGGCAGAAGGCACCAAGCCACTCCTGTCACTTGCACATGACACAAAGCCTTTCTGTGATACTAGATCAGGTCCAGAAGTACAGTTTAGCAGCCCTATCTCTCCTACTCATTCCGTGGTGCAGTGAAAATAAAACCATTGTACCACTGAGGCTGAAATACTGAGTCATTATTTTTCTTTCATAATGTCCATTTCCAAGCTGGCTGTGTTTCTGCACCAGGGATAATGTGGGTAACATTCACTGTGAAACACTGGCAGTGGGTGGTTTTCTAGGAGGCTTCTCTGCTCATTGGGAAAGAGAAAATACCTCCTTCACACCATCATGCATGCACTACCAGAGGAACAAAGAACAGAACAGTGCCTTCTCCAGACATACAGTTGCCAGGTCAGTCTTTTAAATGGCCTGCAAGTCCCTGGGAACACCTGAGACACTACTTGAACTCCATATGTGTCATAGCTTACAAGACGCATCCATGTATGGATGCACCGTCCCTCCACCAAGACTGTGTGCCTGCAGCCTCTTCTGAGCATCCACGCCAGGAGGAAACTGCTCCTGGGCTGCATGTTCAGCAAGAGCCACAGACAACATAGCGTGACCTCATCAGGGAGAACAAACAATGTCACCAACTGGTTGTAAACTGTGAAACCAGAAAGTAATATCCCTCTTTCTCCACATTGACACTGCCACCCCTGGCTCTGACCACGGTATCACCTGCTCAGAAGCCAGTCAGGAGCTCTGCAAAACAGACATCTGCCTCTCACAACAGAGGCTGAGGAGTGAGGGAGATGTTCTGCATTAAGCCTGTTTAGAAAGATAACAGAGTAAGGAATATTAGGGTATTTTGTTTCCCATCTCCCTCTGTGCGAGTAAATGAGATCTCAATGATTCCTGAGAGGAGACAGTGGATCTCAAGTTAAGCACTTTCCAGAAAACAAGCAAGCAAAACCCCCTCCCCCACCTGCCTCCCCAAGTCTGCCTGTTAATGTAAATTTTCAGGAATTATCCTTTTAAGAGATAAAGAGGAGAGAAGGAACAGAGAATATGATTGTGCCTTGCAGCCAATTTGAGAGGGGAGCTGAGCTGGGTCTGGCATAATGCCAATTTGCTGGCTCAAATTTCACCTGTAAAAGCCTTGTAGACATTAAAAAAGCATTCATTATCCACCCAGACACAAAAAACTCATTATGCTCTATTTTTCCAATCCTGCTAACTATGCATGAACTGTTCCTGCTGAAGGACAGTATTACATACTTCCTCAAGATTACTTGCCGATCACAGCAGCTCATGGGGTTTTGTTTTTAACAAGGTGGAAGGTCCTTTGACTGGACTTCTCCCAGATAACCATGGACCTAGATGTGGATTCTTAGTTTCTCTTTAAAGGGCTTAGCTACAAGCATGACCCCAAGGCCTGCTCATCTCTCCTGCTTCTTGGGACATTCACGCACAACAGTAAAGTGACTTGTTGCTTGTAGCCATATGAGTTCTACTGGAACCCAATAGCCCCTGAGTGAGGCGTTTTCCATAATTTCTGTGTATAACAAACCTCATACTGACAATCAAAGGATACTAAAGTATTTAGGCATTTTGTTACAAATTTGCTTTCTGCATGCTACAGATAGGTCTATCTTGAATTTAATGATGAATGTAGAAATACCTATTAAAAGGCTTAGCTGAACCCTATAACTGGATTTACTTCAGTTCTACATATAATTTTATTAGCACTTTGGTTTGAAGAGGAAATGTGTTGTAGCTACCCTTAGCCATGACATCACAGCTGCTAGCACAGCAATAACCTCTAAGCACCACAGTTAGTGCTTTTCCCTAAGCAAAGGCAACTGTTGTATCTGGTGGTCAGATGCTAAGATAAACTTTGGAAATGAATTAGCAGGCTGCATTGCACAGGTGCTAAGCTGGATCTGCTCCCTGCTGGTTACTCACAGGCTGAAACCAGTATCCTTGCCATCTGAAGACAGCAAGTCCATCAGATCACCCAAAGGAGTTCGTATGCAGAACCTTATCTCAGCTAACACCTGGTTTTGATTCAGTCAGATGACTAGTAAGAAATTTCCACCCAAGTTACACTATTGCAAAATGCCACCAGTTGTTCTGTGGCTGCTGTACAAAACCCTTACAACCAGAGCCGCACTAGGAGAGGAGCAAGTGTGGGGTGTATGACAATGAATTTGCTCTGGGGTCTGGGTTCCCAAAGAGCTGTTGCATTCTTATTCTGCAAGCAGCCAAATGCCTCCTCCTGCTCATGCATATATGTGACAGCTGCTGCCTGTTCTGATACCCTTGCTCTAAGGCATGTTACAGCTTTTTCCTCAAGATCCAAAGGCAACTTGGGACCACATTTTTTTCTATGGAAGGTTACTTCAGCTTGTATGCAGTCTTCCGTGCAACCCGGATTTCATGACAGCAGGCACTGACAGTAAGCAAACCTTAACAAAACACTACCAAGCTTCCCACAAAGTGAAAGCACAGCAGAAACGAAGGGGTAGGGGAGGCTTTACTTGTCACAGCTAAAGGCATCCTGCACCAACATGGTTTTTCTCTGTACAGATTCCTTGGACACAGTTTCAGTAGATGAATCACCTCTTATTCGGAAACCGAGATCTCAGACTACACAGTGGGCAGGCCAGTTGGCTCCAGCTGGTATAAGAGGGTCCTGGAGCCAGAGGGAAGTGGTGATGTGATGCTAAGCAAAGTGCCAGCCCTACAGTGAGGGGCTGTGAGAAAGGATCCAGCTGAGTGAATCTTCAACCAGAAACTGGGAGACAAGACATGTCTGGGATTGGCACTGCAAAACTATCTCAAAACTAGCCTGAGGTGACAGCAGGGTGTATGAAGAATCTTGTATTCCTCGTACTTACAAAGACTACATAGAAACCACCAGCCCCAGGCTTTCTTTAGTTCTACGGTCACTTGAAAACTATAGTAAATCTATATTTTTTGGAAAAGACAGAAACCTAATGAGATGAATGGAGAAGATCTATTTGTTTTCCTGAAGCTTTTGGCCTGTGCCTCTCCAACTAGGCAGCTGAATTCTTGTTAAATAAAAAGCATGGCAAATCTTTCCACGTATATGAATCACATGTGAGGATTAAAACAATCCCATGTTTATTTCTCCAAAGGGCAAGGAGGGAAACAGCAAGAAAAGTCTTGAATTGTAAGAAGTATTTGGAACTGGATCCCCTGTAGACACTTCAAAAGGTTCTTTCCCTCCATAACTGCCACCTTCTCCCACGTTGGTCTTTATCTGTTTTTCCTCTTGATCCCTAGAATTTTTTTCACACATGTTCCCAGGCTGCACTACTTACAATGCTACAATTTAAGAGTAGGAGAAGATAATTCCTATTTTTAGTCTCAGCATACAAAATGTTATCTAGGGACAGGTCATTTTGCCATAAGTGATCAAGCAGAAAAAGGATATGGCAACAAATAAAACCTTAGAAAGGATATCCATGTGCTTAAGGCATTAGCCTGTTAATTCAGGAGATTTGTGTTCCTTTTCTGGCTCTCCTACAGTCTCCTTAGGCCTCTCATGGGTTAATCTCTCTTCTTCACTTCTTTTCCTGTATTATGGGGATAATGCTAACCTATCTAACAGCTTGGTGCAATAAGGGTAAATTAATTACTGTGTGACAGATTTTCAAACACATTAGTACTTACTGCCATAACAAAGCCTTTTATGTGAACAAATACCCCTGGGAAAACAAGAAGCTGGATTTAAAGGTTGCTTTTGAGGTAAATTCCTATACCAGCACTCCCACCATGGGCACACACCCACACCAAAGGAAAGAATAGGACAAATGTACGGTGTCATGCTTTAAAGACCTTGAAAATCAGCCAAATCTGTAAAATGCTAAGGAGACTTAATGCAGTTCTTATACATCCTGGGGCTAATTCTCAGGAATGCTGAGTACCCTCTGCTCCCCATTGATTCCCATTTGTAAAGCACTCAGCAAATTCATATGTAAAATAATCAGTTAGCGAACAAAAGAAGCCTGAATGAAGCTTTTTTCCTCAGTCTGCATATTTTTATGAATGCAAACACCCTTACCATAAGAAGTTCTACTAAGCTCAGCTGCTGCACCTTGTGCATGGTAGGTGCAAAACTTAGAGATCTGTATCTTAAAATACAAAAAAACCCCATTGAGATAATTTATTTTCTCCCTATCTTATTGTGCCTCCAGCCCAAGAAAATGTCCCTGTGTGGCTCCCAAGAATGTGGTCAGCAAGCAAAAAGGGTGAGGATTTTGACTGAATTTTCTTAATTCTCTAGCATGGCCTTGGACCTCCCCTTACCTCTCATATACATCTCTGAGTCTCAAGGGCTTCAGCAACATATGAGTACACTTCAAAAACTACTGGCATATGAGAATCCTTCTCCCTTGCACCAGCTTTCCTCTATAAGGTACTGGATGTTATTTTCCACCTGTTCAAAAACAATATGACAGCTTTGGGTGGGGGAGGTGTTTGATCCTTTCTTAGAAAAGCAGATGGTTTGTTTCTACTTGAAAATGGAACTTAATTCCTCTTTGGGCCAAGACAGTTTTTAATACTGAATTAACAATTACACCTCGTTTTTGGGGATGTGATTGAACCCTGTCTGAACACACTTAGACTTTGAGGAAGTCAACATCCAGACCTGTACTCAGTGTATAACCATAGTTAAATGCTTCCTTTGAGAGTGTGTGGAATTCAGTTTTTATAGGTGCAGAAGAGGTGCGATGGTGTGAACTGCTAATCGGGGAAGGGATGTGTGACCAGACTTGCCCACATAGAGGCTGGTGGGCCAGCAGGCCAATGTGACACCATGGTGGGGTGCAATATGTCACCACTCCCCTCACTGACAAAGTATCTAGCCAAGCATGGGCAAATCAAAGCCTGAAAAACAAATTGAAGTAAATTCCAGCCTGAAAGGCACACAAAACTCATGCCCAGGATGCAAGCCCCCATCCTTCATCCACGCATCATGGAACATTTGCTCGTAGCAGTGTGCACTGAGCTTGCAGCACACTGGAAGGGAAATACCAAAGGGGGGAGTCAACACTGCAGTCCCTGTTTGCCAACTGGGGAGCGCTACTTCAGTCTTGGACGCGTCACCGCTCCTCTCCGGTGACCAGCTTTGCCTCAGACCCACCTCAGAGTTCTCTGTTTTCTTTGGCGGGGCCTGCGACCCCGGGCAACCCAGCCCAGTGTTTGAGCCTTGCCTGGCACGTTGCAGAACGGAGAACACATGTTTTTTTGTTTCAAAGATATTGCTTAAAATAACTCCATCTCTAGAAAGTTGAAGTTGGACACCACCACCCCCCTTCCCCTCACTCTCTCCTCTTTGCACAGCTGTGGCTCCCATGAGGACCCAAAGACAGATGTGCCATGAGGATCTGGTTATCATTCTTCCTTCCCACCCCCCCACCAAAAAAGAACTATACATATATCTATATAAATCTATCTATATCTGTCTTTCTCTGGGATGCTGGACAAGAGCAAGTATCTGTGAGAAGAAGGGGTGAAGGAAAGCACTGGCTGAAAAATATCCCATGCTCCCTCTCTCCCTCCCTGTCATCCTGTGCTCTCTTCAAATACATTTTTAAACATACCAGTTTTGGTCTGGTTTCCTGGATGGCACATCTTCATGTCTAGCTGGACTCCATCCATTACCTCATGAGACAGGGTAGGACCAAAGTGTCAAGATTGATGAAACATTTTGAGTGAGGGGAAAAGGCTGGGAAACCCTGTCAGGACAGCAGTGGAAATGGGGTGAGGGGTTACTTTTATATTTAAAATTCATAGAGCAAATCTGTTTCAGGAGGGGAAAAGTAATTTGTATTCTAGAGAGATAATTTGGCATTCCCTCTTGTTTGTCCTACCAAAATGATGAACTGACTCGTTTCATTTTGTTTTATTTATTTTTTATTTTAAATTCAGTACCTGAATTTGTCTGTGTTTCATTTTTTTTTTGCGGTTTGGAGGGGGGTGAGTTAAAATGCCTGCCTTACCTAGAGTTCAGAAGTAACCAAGTTACTTCCACTTCTGGAGGGTCTTATATTTTACTCCAAATTGGCACAAGATCTATTCAGTTATTCTTAGCCTTGCTGACACCTTTTTGCTTTTGTTACATTAATGCATGGATGTAAAGAGGGAAGGGACTCTGAGTTCTGGATCCTGTTCCACTGAGCTGCTAATTCACATTAAGAAAGGTCAAGTCTAATAGAGCACTGCCTTATGTTGAGGCCAAGAGGAAAAGGAATTCATTTGAAAACTCACTTTTCAGGTGTGTTAACCCCTTCAAGTGCCATTAGACTGCATATGTGTCACAGCAGCAGCTCTTTTATGCAGGAGCCCAAATAAACTGGCTTATTCCTCAGCTTTCAACTCCAATTCTCTACAGCTCAGATCACAGCTCTGCTATGGTTGCAACTGCTGCTTAATCTCACCTTGTATCAGGGTGTTGCCTGCTAGGAATAAAGACACTCCTGCCTACAAGGGTGTACAGTTTGTACCCATCTGTTTATATATCAAGGCATTCTGTGCAGAGTGAAGCAAGGCAGCAAAACCAACTTTACAGGATCATTTAATCAATTATTTTTTTTTCTTTTGCAGGCAAATGCAAAGGTACCCTCACAGGTGAAGGTGAAGACTTTTTCTTCTTGGGGAAGGTTGGAAGGGTGAGGAGCTACTATGTAGAGGGAGTTGTTCTTTGCTACTTGTGTTCCAGCATGATGTGCAGTAAAGGATCTGAGTTGTTAGAGGTACTGGCTTCTGAGGAGTGCCTGCCTGAAACCCTACATGCATGGTTGTCAAATAAAAGGAAAGTGAGAGGAAGGCTAGATGGCTGTTCAGAAGGTACTCAGGGAGCTGAAAACAAAGTTTACCATTTGTTAGAGGATGGACAGAAACACATCTGAGTGCCTGCTCAAGACATAAGAGGTATATGGAGTGGAAGAAAATTTGCTTTTGTTAAAACAGATAAATACAGATCACGGTATTTGGCCATACCACAAAACCTGAAGCTCATTTGAACACTTTAAGAAAACAAAACTCTGGGCTCAGCTTCAAGGGAGAGAGCAAACAATTTACAGTTCAGACCAAGTTAAGGAACATTTTCCTATGAGAAGGACAGAAAGTGATGAACAAAACAAAGCAAAATCACTGTTCTCAGAGCCCAGTGGTTCTATGAGAACTTGGTATTGATCTGAATTCTGCAAGGTGAAAGCCCCAGGCAGTCTAGCGAATGTAGATGCACAGCCAACATTGGCTTGAAGTGCCCAAATTAACTTGTTAAAATGCAAAAAGACTGCAAAAGGAAATGAAAACAAAACAAGAGAGATATCCTGCCTGTGTATATTCTACTCTTTTGGGCTGTCTACTTCTAGAGGGAATCTTTTTCACTAACCTCAAAGCAGTTCATTTTCAAATCTTTTTTGAAGAGGAACTACTTTAAAGGTGGGGTTTTCTTCTAAACATACAAAGTTTAATTTTTGTCCCCAGTGAGGCTACATGTGTGACATAAGCCAAATTTTTAATATATATTTCTATGCACATGGAAACATAACAGTTCCTGAAAGATTTAATGAAAGCTGTGTATGATCTTTCCTAAAACTTCTCTGGACAGTGGAGACCTCAAATAAAGGATAGAGCTAGCACTACAGTTGGTGTGCTATGCCTTTCTTCATGTGCAAGAGCAGGAGAGAAACCACACTGGCCAGGTGATATGATGTGAGACAGGGATGATGTTGCAGAGGTGTCACTGGAGAGCAAAGAAATGAATCCCCAGCCCACAACACGCAGTGCTCTTGGTCGGCACTGCCCTTTTCCCTTTGATTCTTTGTGAGGCTGGCAAGCAACTTCCTTCCAATAGGGGAACTCCCTCAGTGTTGGCTGGGAGAAGAAATTCAAGTCTTTGACCCATGTCCTTCGAGAAAACAAGAATCTCTCAGTTTGGGTTTATGAGAATATTTCATATTTCATTCCAGCTGGAGGGAAAATAGAGAGAAAAAACATGCCCTTTTCTTACCCGGGCTGGAGGTTGTCCGTGGACACAGACTGTAGGTTTTTTCACAACAGTTTGAGTGTACCCCGCTTCCCACCCCTGCTAAGAAAGCCTCAGTCCCAGGGGAAAGCAGCACATCCTATGGTGTACAGGCCCCAGGGGTAGGCAAAGCACTATGTCTGGCTGAGGCAGGCTTAGTGCTGCTGCGTTTGGCACAGCTAATGATAAGGTTCCCCTTTGGCTTGCCAAGAGTGTCTGTTGCCTGCAGAGCACCGTCAGCGCATAGCTCAGCTCTGATGATATGTATATTCAGAAAGTGTGTTTGGGTCTTTTGTCACCAGTTATTAGTTACACAAAGGTGCAGGCTTTTTTGCGCAGAATCAGAAATCCTAGAAAGAGTCCCAAAGCACAAAGTCGTTCAAGATCTGAACTATTTCTGGGAGAAGAGGCTGAATTCAGGCCATTACAGACTGAAGATGCCAAGTCTGGATCCATACTCAGCTTTCTGGGAAGGATGCTCAGGTCTGGGACTGCAATCTGTTCCCCAAAGGAAATAAGGGTGTGATACACAGTTCAAATTACGCCACAGCTTATGTTTTCATAATGTGAAGCTCCAGGTAAGACCTCTCTGCTTAAATCAACCAGGGACCCTTGAGATGCAGAAACAGGACAAGAGCCAGTGGTCCAGACACCTTCATAGCCTACTCCAACTTTGAAAGGCAGGATCTGCTTTGGAGATGAATGGGAATCAAGATGGGAACAAGATGGGAAAAAGTGTGGGCACCAACTGTGTGGAAGTGGGAGAAAGGAGAAGGGTCCAACAAATGTTATCCTAAAATGTACTTAGTGTTCTGTTGTGAATTAAATACTTGGAAAATGACACTTCATGTCACCCCTCCCTTCTCACCCTGTCCCTCCACCTTTCCTATCTCCCTCCTGGGCAAGAAAAAGAGCATCTGTTACAGCAGTCTGGTCTGCACTAGTGAGTGGGCAACTGGTTTCATGCAACACCAGCTGTGGGCTCCAGCAGGATTGTGTTTGAACTCCTATATGGTATTTTCTCTACCTTCTGTTGTCATCCTACATTCTGCTGGGGGCCTACAGCAAGGGTGGGGAGGAGGGTAGGGTAATTAGATTCAGAGCAAAAATGATCATGATAACAAGAACTGATGCTGAATGCAATTCCCATTTCTCATTACTATGCTACTGTAGCTATGGCTTGGCTCTCCTCCTGGCCTTGGCAAACATGATCCACTTCATCTCCCGCTTCTCCTGTTGGCTAGGCTCCCATCCTCCTCTTGGCTCCCGCCACCAAACTCCTGGCTGGCTGCAGTAATCCCACATAATATTTCACGCAAATTTATATGAAGCCCGTTACAAAGCTCAGCAAGGAGACACTGTTGCTTTTTCTTGATACAATCAATAATTTATAGCTCTGGTCCAAGGATCTGCCTGTCTCCCATGTAACTGCTCCTTTCTGTCAAAAAGGCTGAGAAAGTGCAGTACTCAAGGAGGGCAGGGAGAAACCTGGCATTCCCTCACTCTCCCACACAACCCCAGACGAAATCACAACCTCTTGCTATGCCACCTCATTCCCTCCTGCCTGCTCCCCGAAATGCTTTGCTCCGGATGGCTCCAGGGCAAGCTGCTCCGCCTGGCATGAGTGAGAAGCCCACTGTCTCACAGCCCAGCCCTCCCTCCCAGCAGTGTGAGCTTGGCCACCTGGCTTTTACTCCTGTCTGCACCACGACTTGGTGAACACAGTCCAGCTGCTCTTGTTTCTCAGCCCGCTACTGAGAATATTGTATGGAATTGCTCTTGCCTCCTTTGGTTCCCCTTTGCTTTGTACTGTCCAGTTTATCTTTTGGTAGAACTCCCTCTTTTCCTCTTCTCTGCTCCCACTTTTTTTAAGTATTTCTGGTGTTGTGGCTGTTTTTTTTTTTTAAGAAAAAAAAAACAAAACAGAAAGCTAACCCACAGTATAGTGTTTCTGTGGCTAAGCAGAAGACTCAAGTCTCCGGGCTTGTCAATACAAGACCTCACACTAGTGCTGAAATTCAGAGAAACAGAAAAAAGGGGATCTCTTTTCTGCTTATAACTGTGGGTGTCCACCTCTTCACTTGGTATTTCCTTACTTGAGTCCATCTGGCATATTACCCAATTTCTCTTCTTCCTCCTAGTCTCAAATACAACATCAAGAAGATAACTAAGAAATCTATACTTAACAAAAAGATATATCCCTCTTTTTAGCTTTAGACACAGAAAGGGATTGAAAGCTGCAATCTATTTGTTTTGGTATCCTTTATCTGATATTCCTACAAAATTCTTGGTAGTCTGGTCCAATAAGAGATAGTAAAGGAAAAGGTAGTTTAATTATATGTTTAATCATTATTAAGACTACAAGAACTAGCTTTAAAAAATTTTTAAGTTGAGTACCCAGAAGGTCACATGTGTGGTAAAAGTAGGAAACTAAATAAGAAATTGGCCTTTTTCTCTTCTTTCCCACTCACAGTTTCATTATTGAAGCACAACCACTAATTGCTGTTAAGTGAATTGCTCTTGCCCAATAGCTGCAGTTCGTCTGTTCAAAGCATATTTCCCAGTTCCCAAGTAATTTGGGGAACAAATTTTAAGACTCCAGAGGTCTTTTCCTGTGCTCACAGGCTTACCTTCCACACAGGAATTTCTCCTCAGCAGATAGTTATCTTTCACTGGCTCTCCAAGCTGATCTATTTCAGGATCCCGTTTGCAATCTGAGATTAGAACTACAACCAAAACCTTAGGAAACGAGGTTGAAAACTTACCTTTAAGATAAGGGCATTTCTGAAAGTCAAATTGCGTGACAGCTTGTATGGACCATTTTTGTGATACAGTCATTTCTTCCTAAATTGGTTCAACATCTGAATGGCTGAATAGGCAGCAATTGTAGGCAGCATTTATTTACAAATCATGTCTTTGTAGAGCACTTTTTACAATTTTTCAGGAATTGCCTACACTGGAGACTTTTGTTTGAACAATCAAAGTAGAGAAGTGGATGTTCAGGTCAGTTTTGAGAAAAAGAGAAGGAATTAAAACTAAGATAGAGTTATATACAGTTCTATATATTTTTCCCAACATGTTTTTGGAGGATAGCAATTTCTTACCACACTTTGAGTAAAAAAGGCTAGAATCTTTTACTTTAGACATAGACCTGACTAAAGTTAGGCTTAAACTTGTTATGAGAGGATCCTGAATCAGCCAGATATTTGAGGGAGACTTGCTTGTATTTTTTCCTTAAAGCAAGAATCCCTGCTGAACACCAGAAGGAATTTCAAAATGCTGGAGCTGGGATTTATGAGAAGCTAAACTAAAGTAGGGATCTTTTTACAACATAGAGAAATAAGATCTTCAGGTTAGCTCAAGCAAAAATAAAGGAATTTGACAAGAATTCTCCTTGCCAGTTGTGCAAGGTGACCATTTCCCTCAGGTTTGCTCATAGCACAACATCATTTTGATGTGTAGCATCTGCTTCCTGGGATACAGCAGCTCTGCACAGACTTCTCTGGTTCCTTAGGAACAGTCCCTTTCTTTTCACCCCTGGGAGGCCTGGCTCTGTGTCTACTCCCTGGTCTTAGAAGTCCATGGTTTTCTTCCCTGCTCAGAGTTGATACTTGCAGTCCCATTACCCCAGGATGCATCTGTGTGGATACTCTCAAGGAAGGAGCAAACTTTCCCATTTTGTCTCCTGTCCAGCAGTCAGAACAGGGAAAAGAGGCAGTTCTCCTTTTTGTTGCCCGACAACTCCATCTTAAAGGAGTATACCAAGGAAGAGTATCTCATACTCAGAAATAACAGGTTGTCAACAAATAAAGCAGAAACCTCCTGCCACAGGCTAAAAAAGTAGCACACTATATATGGAACCTAGTTTAGTGTCCCCTCCCCCTTCCTTCAGCTTCAGGCCAATGTATCTCACTCCAAATACTCAGATCTTTGCAAGATAACTCTCTTATAACTGTTTTATGCATTGAGAAGTTTTTCAACTTGGAAGCCTGCACCAGTGTCTGTGTTCTCCTGTCCAATGTCAGATGAAATATTGCAATGACATGCTATGGCATGCTGCTTTCCTGCACCTAGACTCCAAAGCCTGCCACAAACTCTCTCAAGGCTGAATCACAAGAGGTCTGATCTTCACAAAAGATTTTTAAAGGTATTGTTATGATATTTGACTTTTTTTCTTCTTGTGTGGTAAAGAGAGTGAGAGCATTGCACAAGAAGGAATGTTGGTCTCTCAGCTGGGAAGAAGCAGTAATTGTCTTTGATCACCATGGTTGGGGCTCCTTATTCCTGGAGAGTGAATGTTGCCAGATGTGCTTGACCTGGACAATGTACACAGAAACCAAGGAGGGGCTCCTGAATGTAAACCAGCCAGTACAGCGTGAGAGGAAGTAGTTAGCCCAGCCTCTATTTCTGAGCCAACTGCGTGTGATTTCAGGGCTACCTAGAGATTTGACTTAAGTGCTGTCTTCCGTACATCAAAGATGTGAATCCTGTCGGGATGATATAGAGACCCATTGCCTGCAACATGATATACGCATCCACTTCAGACATGCCAGGAAGCCCATCTGTTTATTTAACTTTTTATGAAAGCAGTTTGGAGGAAAAGCTTCTATTTGACCGGGGAGTTATTTTATTTATTCATTTGCTCAGATTTGTAAAAATAAGTACAAATGATGTGGATAAAAAGAACCCTCTTCTGGTAACAGAAGTTATCAAAATAGTCTTTGAAAGAGCAGTGTATAGCAACAGTAGTGACAGTGATACCACTAAGGCCTCACAGCAAAATATGACCCGACTCTATTTGTTTCTAAGGAATTACCTTTCACAAATTGCACTTCCTCCTTCTTTTGCCCTCTACCTTCCCTGCGTCCACCTTTTTCACCACACATGGGCTAAGCTGTGCCAGGGTCCCGGGATGGTCATTGACAGGATTCTGGGGAAGACTGGAAGCAGGAACACACAGCATATCTCCAAGCAGAGGAAAGCAGAGGAAAGCACATCAGAGAGCTCTATGTCACAGGCTGTATCTGACGTACAAGTCATTTGATGGTGAGGGACCATGGTAGTTCAGAAGGTGGAGGAAAGATTCAGGGAACAGTGGCTATAGAGAAAGCTTCTGGCAGGACTTCTCGCAATACAAAGCACTTGTTATGGTAGCACATCACCAGCTAAGTGCTGTGTTACTCCCTTTTTTTCAATATTCTGTGTGCCACAAGCTCTGTTTGTGACTTTGAGGAGTTCACTTAATGCTGCAATATTTTAACAACCCATCTGTCTCTGGACACTGACAGAAAAGTCCTCTGGGAGTAATTTGAGGCAATTTGAGGTGTTACTTCTCCCGAGAGTGACCCATCCAGCATGGGGCATTGCTGCTCTGTGACAGAGGAAAAAGAATGGGCTACAAGTTCTTGCCTTGTATCATCTTCGTTAGTAATCTATTATATTGCAGAACAAGGAAAGCTGGCACTAATATTTTGAACTGAAATGAGTAGTCTGAGCCATGGACATATGTCCTATCCCACCACTCCCTCTACTTGGCAGCAAACCCTACCAGATGGCCATGGCATGCTAAAGAAGCCACCAGTGTATGCAAGTTTGTGCCTTGAATAACCAAGCAGTTGCAGCTGGTTACTGCAATGAATACACCATGACAATAAAAAAACTTAATGAAACAACATGTTTTCTTTATATCAGAACTGGTTTTGAATAGCTTTTGGGGAAAAGTAAAAAAAATGTTATTGCCATCTTTCCAATAAGAAAAAAAGGAATTCATTTGTTGACATATAATAATATTTGGGCCAGAAAAGAGGCTGTAATTATTTTGTACAATTTTACTTGTACAGACACCCAGGTACAGATGCTTTAACGGAAACTCTGGCTACATAATAGTATTAATTTTGGCTGAGTCCTGAGACTATTTTCAGAAGCTTTCAGAAATTTACAGGAAGTACCTTTCCTTTTCATTTATGTACAGTGTTATTGTTAGTTTTATGTATTAAACAAATAAACAGAGATACTTTTACTTCACTGCTACTAGATTTCATGCTAAGAAACGAGATGTGGTGAAGGGGAGAAAAATCTTGGCTTAACTAGTTCAAAACCAAGGCTCATGGCAACCCAAAAGTTGAATGCTCTTTCTAGAAAACCTAGTCTTAAGAGCAGTGGTCTCCTCTGAGAACGCCTAGGCTACTGCTTGTGTTGTGGCAAAACAAACAAACAAACAGAGTAAAGTAAAGATGAGATGGTCTCCTGAGATTCAGGTCTTTCACTGTGTCTTTCATGAGTAATGAATGGGGTGACCGCACAGACTTGGAAAGCCCTGCAAGGCTTGAATCTGCTGCTGAATTTCAAGCAGGCAGAGTGCAGGATTATATGGGATTCACTGGCAGTATTAGAGAGTCAATTAAAGGGGCTTCAAAGTAAACCAGGATTTTTTATTACTCACACACAGGGGAAAAAAAATCTAACAGCTGCTCTTTACTCTCACCGGTGGTATGTAAGCAGAAACTTGAATTATACAAAAGAATCCTAAGAAACTCCTGGAAATGGCGTCTCTCCAGCTTGGGTGTCCAGATCTGCTGTCTTGAGACCCTTTTATGAGTATGAATTCAATTCTCAGCAGTAGTAGGGAAACTCCAGTTTAGCGGGCCCACCTGATGTGACCATATATCCCAAGGTACTTTCCCTTTAACCTGGGTGGTCTAAGTCCCCTGAAAGGAAGATTCTTTCTGTGGAGAAATGATACACAAGGTACATGGAGCACATGTTTGTCAGTATAATTATATGAAGTCTACAAATATAAGCATACTATGTTATACTGATCATGGTGCTCAGCCTATTCTCAGAGCTCTGTAATTAAGGCTTTGAGGACTTATTGGAGAAAGAAAAATTAGGACTTTCTTCCAAGCTGCATATGAAGCAATGGTAAGAGCTATTTACTAGGTGAAGGCCATTTAGACCTGTCCTCTGTGCCTACCACAGAAGATAAGACAGATCCTTCCAGCTGCATTTTGTGGCTATGGCACTGGATCCCCTTTGCTGCCAGGAAATTACTTGGGTATGGCCTCTGTTTCTCTGTTTCTTCTTTTCTGTTTCATTACTTTTCCTGAGGGGATATCAGCAAAACTTTAAAAATGATACACAGACTTTGGATGTTTCTTTGTAATTAATCAAGACCTTCACATACTCTGTTCATGAAGATACTAACATTTCCTTACCATGTGGAGGATTATACAGTATTTGAGGTAGTTGTGAAGACACAAAACTTTATAGAAGTGCCTTGTGTTGTAGAATTCAAATGGGTACTCTAAGGGTAAAAGAAAGAGAAGATTTCTGTCTCCAGTGCTGTCATGGTCTGGTACCTTTTATGAGCACCGAATACATTTTTCAAACCACTATATAGAACAAAAAGTCAAAGCTGATAAACATTTTAAAATATACTTTGAAAGAAAGCCAATGTTAGAAACATATAACGAAAGAAATCCATTTCCTTCTGAAGCAAGCAACAGTATTATAAAAAGTATAAGAAAAATGGAGAAAACTAAATTAAGTCATTAATTACTAAAAGAAAACCCAACCCTAGAGCTGAAATAAAAGGAGGCTGCATGCTGAAAACTGTACACATTAGGAGAGGAATGAAAACAAAACCAAACAATAACTTTGCAGTCTTCTCAACAAGAACAGAGCTTCTCCTGACCACAGTGTTCTTTGCCTGGTGGGAATGCAGAACAATGGAGGGCTTTGAAGATTAATGGCTGTCAAAGTCAGAAGGGACTTGTTGGACTTTCCACAGAAAATAAGTTATGGATCCTCAACCAGTAAGAGGCCACAAAATGTCACTCAATATCAAGCCTAAAATATGAAGAGTCCTTAGACTTGTTCCATTTTCAACTAACTATAGGCTTCCTGAAGAAAACTAGGTAGCGAATTTACAATAAACAGGCAACCAGGAGTGCTATTTATGAAGTGAATCATAATGCCTAATCCTGCTAATCTTGAATCCACTTGGCTACTTGGCTGGCCTTAATCTTGTTTCCCAATTGCAAATGGAAAGGATGGTTTTTGGTTTGGTTGTTTTTTGGTGTTTTTTTTTTTTTTTTTTTTGTTTTGTTGGTTTTTTTTTTTTTTTTTAATAGTGATAGTTATAACACTTTGAGACCTGATTTATTCTGTTGAAGACCACATCCTGTTAGAAGACAGTTTTTTTAAGAGCTTCCTTTCTCTCAAACAGATTCGCCTCACTAACTGCTCAGATGTATATCAGCTAAATCCCTCCATAGCTTAGATGTAGATTCATGTCTGCTGTGAAAGTAATAAGGAATAATGGATCATTGCATTACTGTTTCATTTTGCCATCCAGAACACCTTCTAACCATAGAACAAAGTGAAGGAATTACATGCATGCTTTCAGCTCCCAAGGGCTTGGGACAGAAAGAGCTTTGCTCATCATCAGTCTGAGAAAAGACAGAAAAATAACCAGCTTTCTCAGCTTAATCAAAATCTATTCCCCAGAGGAAGGTCCACAGAAATCCTATATGAAATGCTGGGGCAAGTCTCAGCAATATAGACACCATGATGTGACTCTGAGCCTTGGGTTCTGCCATTCTTGCTCCTTCTTTGTCCTGTCAGAGGTATGGGTTTTTGTGTGCTGGCAATGCTAAGCTGTAGATGAAGATGGCCATGGTTAAGCTGTGCAGAGATTTGCAGAGCAGCAGGTTACATACTGGGTGTTAATGAGCAACAGTTGGTCGTTGGATGATCTGGAGAATATGGAAACAGGCAGCCTGTGGCAGGCTTCTTTCTTTGAATTAGGAGCTGACATTCACCATTAGTAAGAGCTCAAATGCTCTCATCTCTGTCACTAATTAAAGGTACAGCTCAGAGCAGAGCCACTTTTTCTGCAGTGTTTCTATGACTTTCTTCTCTCTGAAACAGCTGGATTCAGAAAAATAGTGGTTTATGTTATCTCGCATACATCCATTGTCCACTTCCAAGAGACCATCTCAGATGTGGGTGATTTTTTCTGAAAAAATGGGATGTAAGTTTTACCCTGAATCAAATGTACAAGGCTGCTGTCCATAATACACAACATTACTGCAAACTGGAAAGGAAACAAACTTTTATTCCTCAGAGCTTGCTGGCTGCCATAACATCTTGAGTTGTTCCATACATTCCTTACACTGTACAAAGAGCCCTGAGTAACTGGATACAGTGTCACAAATTAAAATAAGAAATATTGCTTCAATTAAAACACTGGAGTGAATTTGTTCAATAATTAGCAGTTGCATTTGTCAGGAAGGCGGTAGGTTCTACTGTGTATGTTCAGAAAGGGACCACAGGCTAACATACACTATCTCCCTTGAGAGCATGAAGTAAATTGATTAAACAGTGCCACAGGTCATGCTAAAATTTATAGTCAAAGTCTCTAATGTGTTTTTTGAATGAAAGAGTAATACCTTTATGGTTTTCACTTCAAAACTTTTGGCAAGCTCCCTATTAACTCCACTTACATGCCAGCATGGTGGCCAGTACTGGGAGTGTACTTTATTCTAAGGTACTAAAATCTGTGATTAGGCAATGATGTATGACTTTCTTTAAACTCTGAAGTGACTTTTTTTTTTAATAGGAGTATTTTTGGCTAGGCTAATTGAAGTAAAAGTTGACTGATTTATGATTTAATTTACAAAACTTTTTGCCACACCTTTAATGATGAAACCTCCTTCTTTTATTTTTTTTTTTCCCATTGAGACATATTTTCCATTACTGCTATGCCATTATGGCATTAGAAAAGCCATTGCCATCTCAAACATCACTGAAAGACTCCATTTCTTTTTGGAAACTGTTTAAGTTATATATTTAACCTCCTTTTTACTTATCTTCCTCTCTCCAAAAACTAAAAAAAAAATTTACTAGAGCAATTTAAAAGTTTGAAGAAATCCTTATCTTCTGTCTGGCAGAGAGAAAGCCAGTGAGATTAAGGTTTGTTTTATTATTTTCTTTATAGAATATGTGAACTTCTCATGCTGTAGTACATACACCCAAGAGGGTTAGATCTTATAAGCAACCTCTTTAATAAAACATTTCAAGCTGCTGTAAATGCATTTCTTCTTGGTAGTGACTACGCTGTTGTAGTGATTACAGGGTGGTATTTCTGAAATGAGAGGTGGGGACGGGCATGACACCATGCCGAAAGCCACCAGGTCTTGGAAGTCAGTCTTGATGTGACAAGTGCTCTACTGGAGAGTGACAGTGACTCATCCCTAACCATTCCTTTTTCTGGCAGCGTTAAGTGGAGGAAGACAACATGGAATAGAGGATGTAAAGATTAAAATCTGCTAGTCCCCTATTTGAGTTAGTTGTGTCAAGTCCCCATCTTTTGAAAATCTACCCAAACCCTTTGGAAACCTACCCAGTTTTAACTATGCAACAGATAGTTCAAATGCCATAAAATGCAATTCTACTGTTTTACAAATTTTTCACAGTTCAGTTCTATTGCTCATCAACATTAGTAAACAGTGGAACTTTAGTAAACAGTGGTGGCTGGCTACTTACTTGACTGGCTGTAAATATCTAGAAAGTTGTATAATGTTAACTTTGATTGTTAATTATACTTTTTATCATGTTTGACCTGGAAAGGAGTATGTGAGGACACTGTAACTTCATACAACACTGGTGTGAAATTTTTCGAAGAAACTATCTGTGGCTCCTAGCACACAAGACCAAGTGCAGCTCAGACACTGAGGCTCTCAGTCTGCATCCATGTGTCCACCTTATGGTGGGTTTCTTGGCTGTAGCTGTTATTAGCTCAGTTAGAAAAGTGAATCTGAAAAACAACTCACTGAACAACTTAAAGAGCTGCCTTGCTCATCAGTGTCATTGAGATTTTAAAATTAGATTGCCTGGAGAGAGTGGTCTCCAATACTACAAAATTATGTGAGAAAACAAAGTCAACAAACCTTCAGAACTTAAATCCCTTAATTAATATCCTCAGAAAGTGCATCAAGGATAAAGAATAGAAATGTCTTACTGTGTACATTCAGATAATTTAACTCTCAAGAAAATAATGGAACCATTTACTAAAACTTGGCATTATTTACAAAATAAGACTTTAGTAAGCAACATAACTTGAAGACTTCTACTTTACCATTTTTAAACTTCACAGAGAAAGGATAGGCTCTTTTCTATGCTTTTTTTTTGTGTAAGAATTTAAAAATGAGGGGCTAGAAATACATTTCTTTATGGCATGAGTATAAGTTTTGAAAATTTCAGTGTCAGAAAAGAAAGATATGAGCATCTGAAAAATAATATTAGAATGAATTTTGGAACTTTACTAGAGCGGGTGTTCCCTTCACCATTTATATTTAACACAATGATTTATTTTGAGGTATTGTATTTTCCTGCTGCTTCTATTTAGAAATTACTCTGTGTCATTGCAAATGTGGGAGAAAAAGGGAAGTACAGAACACCAGCATTGGAGATGTGAATCAAAAAAAGGACCTTGAAATTCAGGATTCGTTGGATTCAAAAAAAGGTAGTGCTGCTGGCTAGAAAGCTTTAAGCTTGATCTTCAAGAAGTCAGTAGTGGAACAGCAGAATTCCCATTAACTTCGACTTCACTCTTTCTAGTCAACAACTATGCTCAGGTCTCAGATTTTCAACATAACTTTTGGTCCAGTTTGGTTTGGTAATTTTGAAAGATCATTGCAGACACTGTGCGAGTCAATTTCTTACCTATATAGCAGTCATAGTTTTCTAGTTCCAGAGGAACAAAGATCCATCTTTCTTTGAATTTTCTTTTGTTTTTCTTTCCTTTTTTTTTTTTTTTTTTTTTTAATTAAAACCCCACTTGATATAAAGCCTAATAAAAGCTGCATTTTCATCAACTGTTTTCCGGGTCTTACTAACGATATTGGAAAGACTGTATAGAGGAAAAAAAAAGAAGAATGAAAAAAAAGAAAATTCCAATCAAAAGATATTTTTTTACTGGTGACAGAGAGAGCTGATGATCAGTCAATGTTTTCATAGGACTTTACCTCCAGTGAGTGGAACAAATCACACATTTTCCACCCAAGCAATTCAATTTAGACTTTTAGGGAAAACTTTATGTCTAATAAACAAAAGTGTTCATCAGAAAGCCACAATGTTTTTTTGAAATAGAAATTTTTGAAATAGTACTCCAAGAAATGAAAGTTTCTGAGATAATTGCTGAAAAATAGTAAAATCTTCAGAGAAAACAAACCCCAAAATCTCTTTTATCAGCATTTTTCAAAAGAAAAGAGTCCATATCTAGTAAGAGGCTTTTTGGGCATTCATGCAAGTATAACCCCAACATGTACATTTGGGCAGGCTCAGGCAGATACAGCCTTGGGCAAGACACACGTTCATTTCAGAGGGCTACAAGAATGCACAGAGCATTGGGTAGTGCTGCAGAGCAAGAATTACAGTTCCTACAATCTCTGTGGGTGAATTCACAGCAAGGCTGTTTTGCACACCATGGTGTTTGATGACACTTTTGCTGATAAAACTTATCAGTACCTTATTTACCTTAGAAACTTTCTCCAGGATACCTGCAGGCCTGTGGTTACAGCTGATAGTGATTTCTTTCTCATCTAGACTTTCACTGGTCCTTGGAGTGCATTGACTCTTATTTTTTCTTTGTTCTTTTTGGTGTGAGTCCTACAAGCACTGTTGAGGTGTGCCAGATGCCGTGAAACAGATGTGCAGTGAATGGAAAACCAAAGAGATAGTTGCACAACAGCAAGGGTATGTCTATCTATTTGCAAGCAAGTGAGATCTATATGAAGGCTTCTTTGTAGGCAGCCCTTCTGTAAAGGCTTTTGTAGTTTTCCACAGGAGGAGTAATTCAACAATACCTTTTTTTTTTTCCAGTTGCTTCCATGCTTTATTTGTATTTTATATGAGAATTTGCTTGAAATCTAGAGTCTGCTTTAAACATTTTAGTTGAATACGATTTATAAAAAGGTCTTCCTTTGAGAAAGCTCTAAGATGTGTTCCCTGTTGATCTGTTAATACAATTAGCAGTTCTGAGGACTGTAGCCAGCAAGGCAGACCCAAACAAGGAAATTCAGCAATCTAGCAACTTTACCATGCTGTAATTCATTCAAGACCCATTTGTCATAGGGGATGAATGGTCAGAGGTGAACCTGGTTTTGTATTTAAACAGAGACAGCTAACTTCCCATGTCTAAGCACATTGGACTCAGAAAAGAAGAAGGGGCATGGTCTCAGGAATAAACAAGAGATCAAGCAGGGAATGGTTCAGTGCAGAGATTTCCAGTTCAAACAAGAAGAATGGCTGTGGTGAGAAATATTTTCTTATTCTGTCTGATCTCTGATCTCTTCTCTTTGGCAACCAATGGTAAGACCCAAGGGAATGGCAGGAAGATGTGCCAGGGGAGATTCAGGTTGGATCTTAAAAAAAGGTTCTTCACCCAGAGGCTGGTGGAGCACTGGAACAGGCTCCCCAGGGAGGCAGTTATGGCCCCAAGCCTGACAGTATTCAAGAAGTGATGGGACAATGCCCTCAGACACATGGAGTGAATCTTGGGTTTGTTCTATGCAAGGACGGGAGTTGGACTCAATGATCCTTGTGGGTCCCTGCCACCTCAGGACATTCTATGATTCCATAAACATCTCCAGAATCAATTCCCTGTGCAATTCTTACTCTCACTTAGCAAAGCATCAGATCACAGCCATCACTGCTATCTTTCACTGGTGGCCTTCATTGTCATATGAGTTATTCTTGCAGCTGGAGTGAGAGTCTTTTTAGTTAAAAAGATGAACACATTGGCATAATTGTATGGAGATTAACTAACAATAAACATAGAATAAAAGAACTCTGTGATGGTCTCAATGGGACAGAGAACACTCTTCATACAAGGTGTTTCCATCTCAATCCAGTATTAGAAACTGTTCTTTGTTTTAATTCAAGCCTCAGTGAACTTTCTCCTCTAATTTCTGTATCATCCTCCCCACATTCTGAAGAAAGAGTTTGTGATTCCCATTTTCTAGCTGGGAAAAAGTGAACACCCCCAAAAGATATCCAGAAAAAATTTTGCATAGGATCTTTCAGAAGTACTCAGCTCTGAAAGTTAGATAGATTGGCACTTCGAAAATGTTTCTGGTCAGTCTGTGCATATTTATGTGACTGGATACCATAAAAAATCTTGGCTCAAAAGGAATTGACAACCGTTGTATAGAAAATCTTTAGCAGAACGAGGCAAAGAAAACAGGGAATCTCCCAAGTCCACAACCAGTCATCTTCTTTCCTGACAGAAGAAAGAAGAACATTCAAAAACTTGTGTGTATGTGTATGTATCTGCCTATATCTGTCTGTCAATAACCTAGGTTTATGAAATCTTTTTCAGAAAGTACTGAATCAAATACATCCCTACTATACTTTATGGATCTGACAGAGGTTGCACAAGAAATTAATCAGATCCAATAAGCTTCAAAACATATTTTATTATAGTTTTGAAGGTTTTTTTTCTCCAGATTTTAATGCAGTTGGGAGATGTGTCAGTTTCTTGCATTTGTGCAATTTAAAAACTAAAAAATTTATAGGATTAGTGGGACACTCCCAGCTAGGTTGGAGCATGTTATTATGTGTCAGTCTGAAGCAGTAAGGAGCAGTAATTGCTGAGCTTTGACTGCATCTTGTCTATGCTCTGGGCAGTGGAGGGTGAGTATACGTGTGTTCGTTTTATGCATGTCTGTCATAACTTGCTTTATGGATTCAACCAACCATTTGTCTGCAGCCTGGCTTAGTAATAACTAAGACGGAGGAAGAAGGGGGACCAGGGGGAGAAAGGTAAGACTCTACAGAAACTTGAAAAATAGAAATGCTAGAAGAGAAAGAAATTAATTTATACTGTGAAGCAATAAGATTAAATTCAGCAGGGAAAAATTGATGAGAAATAAGAATAGTATTCCTGCCACTAAAATGATGGGTACAAACTGTTCTAGATGAAAGTATTAGTAAATGTACAGTATAAAATCAGTTTAAATAGACTGCCAGATTTTCTTATACAACCTTTATTATAATTATGGAATCAAACAATCATGGAATGTCCTGAGTTGGAAAGGACCCAACAAGGATCACTGAGTCCAACTCCTGTCCTTGCATAGAACAACCCCAAGATTCACTCCATGTGCCTGAGGACGTTGTCCCATCACTTCCTGAATACTGTCAGGTTTGGGGCCATGACACCTCCCTGGGAAGCCTGTTCCAGTGCTCCACCAGCCTCTGGGTGAAGAACCTTTTTGTAATGACCAACTAAATCTCCCCTGACACATTTTCCTGCCATTCCCTCAGGTTCTGTCATTGGTCACCAGAGAGGAGAGATCAGCACCTGCCTCTCCTCCTCCCCTTGTGAGGAAGCTGTAGCCCCTATGAGGTCTCCCCTCAGTCTCCTCCAGGCTGAACTAACCAAGTGACTTTAGCTACTCCTCATACAGTTTCCCCTCTAAATCCTTCAACAACTTCATAACCCTCTTTGGGACACTCTCCAGTAGCTTTATCTACTTTTTATCCTCTGGTGCCCAGAACTGCACACAGGGCTCCAGGTGGGGCCACACTAGTGCAGAGTACAGCAGGACAATCACCTCCCTCGCCTGGCTGGCAATGCTGTGCTTGATGCACCCAGGACATGGGTGACCCTCTTGGCTGCCAGGGCACTGTTGGCTCATGTTCAACTTGCCATTGGCCAGAACACCCAGATCCCTCTCTGCAGAGCTGCCCTCCAGCATCTCGTTCCCCAATTTGTATGTACAGCCAGGGTTGCCATGTCCCAGGTGCAAAATCCAGCACTTGTCCTTGTTAAACTTAATGCAGTTGGTGATTTCCCAGTAATTACAGAGACCCATGTTGAAACGAAGAGATTCAAGGCCTCTTTCTTTCTCACAGTCAAACTACTGTCCTGCAGTTGTGCAATTGCTACATCATCCAGCTTTGCTTCATCATCCAGCCTTTACACAAGGCAAATATGCCTGTGAATCCATCTATGGAAAAACACTGGCTAACATCCATCTCTTACTTCGCACAAAAAAGGCTCTGTGGTCTAGATGTTTTCAAACATACATGAGACATGGACTCCTCTGCTTGCCCCAGGCTTTCCTGAGGTTTTGCAATCCATCTATCTGTGTCACAGCCCCCTTTCAGCTAGGCAACTGTGCTCTTACAGCTGCTGCTTTCCCTTTTTAGTCCTTCTGGAAGAGTACAGCAATGGTCTCAGGGGACAAGCATAAAGCATGTGTTTCCTATTTAATGAGCATATACTTCTGAATATCTTGGTGGCTGGGGGGGGGGGGGGGGCTACGACTTTTTTCATTACTGTATGAAACATCAAAATAAACCAAGATTTTCTAGTGGTGTTTAAAATCTAGGTGAACAAAAGGGCAGGCACAGCAGCTCAGCCAACTGGCCCACCATCTTGTTTCAACCAGCAGTCAAACTGGATGCCTAAGGAAGAATATAATAACACAAATACAGTGACACTTCCTCAGAATACTTTCTCATATCTCCAGCAATTTGCGGTGTAGAGGCTTCCTGGGCCAGAGGCAGTGGAGAATGCAGGAGCTCATTGCTTGTCTTGGAGGGACTGCCAGCAGAAGTGACAGTGGTGCACCACAACTCCTCAGGCACTCTACTGGAAGTACTGAATGAGATATGGAAGAAGAAACAGATATCTTTCCCTACAGCATGAAGAACAAATAAAATTTGGGGAGGGAGATGAGGCGAAAAGATGTGAGAAACGGTTGAGCCTATTTGTATTCCTTATTTCTACCAGGAGATATTTAAATTTTATCATATTCCACACATATAGTAATAGATTCTTTCTATAACTAATCTGGATTTTATGCTAACTTTCCTGCACCTTCACACATAAAAGCAAGTGAACTCACATATTTTAAGCATACAAGGATTACATATCATTCTTCCTGTCTAAACAGTGCTTAATCTGCACCATGTTTTCACCTCTGTACCACAGTGTCACAGAACAGTAAGAAATTTTTATTGGTTTGGTTTGGGTATTTTGCAAATAATCAAATGTGCCTGTGTGAAGTCTAGACCAAAGGCAAATGAAGTGTCACTCAATGAAATTACAGAGTCTAACTTTGCATGTGTTCGTCTGCTTCAACTATAAATGCTCAGCTCCAGATGTAACAAAAGCAGTCATGGAAAAGTTCAAATCTAGGTGATACCCAGGCTACCTGAAAAATCCAGAATAAAACTCTAGCTCCAACTCACCAGTTATGTGGGAACGATGTTTCATGTCCCAAGATGCACATTACACGTCTCTATTGAAACAGAAAAAATGAACATCTGGAGTAAAACTCTGATAAATTAATGGAAATAGCCACAAATGCCCAAGAAATGCTGCTAGTGGCCTTCTAACACAGGTCTATGAGACTAATTTTTTTGTTATGTTAGCAATCTTTGCCCTGAGCTCAGAAGTTCAGCCAGACATGGCTAAAAAAAGGAGAAGATAAACTAGCAAATATTTTAGCTACCCCTTAATAGTTTCAGTAAAGTGTTAAGTCCCCTTGTTTATTCTGCAGCTTTGGCCAGGCAGGTTGTTCCTAATTTTCAGATATTCACATACACTTAAATTAAAACTACACAGAGACTTGATTTTTCTGCATTTGAGTAAGCATTGGACAGTGTGAGAAGTAGCAGGTGAGTAGTGTTGAAGAAGAGAACTAGATATTCTCCTACAGATGTGTTTGATGAGGAGAAAATTCCCCATAAAAGCAGACTACAGTAACTTGAAACTGAGAGTACTTGAGATGAGGCCAAGACTGAGATAGGTGGTGCTCTGTCTTTATCTGGGGGTGTGTAGTTTTCAGGGCCTGACTGAGTTGTCTGTCAAGTGTGGGATAAAAGTTTTAGTAAGATGAGCAGCAGAAAAGCTAACACTTGAGTCTAGGATGCAGAGTCAGATTTAATGTAGAATTTAACTCTACCCAAAACTTTGCTCAAAACATTTTAATATATAAATTATTGAGATAAGAAAAGGGAACAGTCAAACTTAATATCACTTGTTTCTGTCTACATTAGCTTCTTTGGGAGGGCACATTCAAGGTCCAGTCATACTGAGTCATTTCCTAGGAACTTTACACCAAGCATAAATAGATCCAGATGGCAGGTTTAAGGAGGCCCAAAGGGAATGTCTTCTTTCTCCTACTGTGTCAAGAATACTTTGGCTCCTACTGCCCCATAAGTAAAAGAATACCTAGGGGGATTTTAGGTTTCCCAACAAACAGTTTTAGGGACCTGGATGTTTGCTGCTGTTCAGTGTGGCATGGCTCACCTTGATACAACACCTTAGGATGACATTGCCTGAATGGCCAAACTCTGTGGGCAGCTGGTTGGTTGGACCCCAGCTCTTACTCAAGACAAGCTCAGTACCAGTCAAACATCACTGTAAGCATCTTCACTGTCTTTAAAGTCATGGACCTGCATGTGATGACACAATGATGTTTAAATCAGTTCCACTAAGTGTTATCCCCTAAAACTTTTTGATCTTTTCTTTAAATCTTTCTCAGTTGAGAAATTAGGAAACACCACAATGAATCAGTGAGGTTTCCTTATCTGTTGTCTAGGCAAGAGGTTTTGGTGGATGGACGCATTAGTGTCATGCAATGTATCTTCTTTAAATAAAATTATTTAGTCAGATTCAGACAATAGAGAGGCAGCATTATCGAAGTCTTCCATATAGTAGGCAAATAATTACTAGGTAATGTTTCTAATCTTCAATATATAATGGTGACCCTGCTAAAGTGCAGAGAATTCATTGATGTCTCCGTCATATTCAGATGAATAAGTATGCAATTTTGCTATTTAAGACTAAAGCAAAATTTCCCAAACCTCTCAAGTTATATGTATCTCAGATTATTCAGAGCTCTTCAAATATAGTCAGATATTCAGTGGTGAGTACCACAACTTTAGCATCAAATTATTCTGTCTGCACCGCATCATTTCTTACATTGCATTGACTAAACTCTCAAAGACATGCCAAGCATACTTTGAACTTAATTTGTAGAAAATTTGAGAGGAATTATCTTGAGGGACAATAGTTTTTTGGCTCTTTCAAACTCATATTCAGGAATTAGAAGGGGATATATTGTAAGCATTGTGCTTAGAATAGGAAATGACCATGTAATACCAACTGGCAACCTGTTTCAGAGGCACAGCAATGCAGGAAGGGGAAGACAGACGATAAGCAGGCAAATGCTCTAATACGATTATCTTCTAGCATTCCAGCTGTGGTTTCAAGTAACACTGATGGCTTTCTTGGACTTCGTTACACTAAAACAATTTGCAAAGAGTTATTTAGAGCTAGCCATTGATTTTCCTTTTCTATTTCTTTGGTAGGTAAACAAGGAAGAAGATGGAAAGAGGAAATAGCCAAAAAATGCAGTTAATGCAAAATGGAGTACGTTAGGAAAATGGCTAATTCATTATAACTTCCACATTTACACTGATACCACTTTTTACAGTTCAAGGGACATGACACATTGACACAGAATAAGGAAGTCTTTTAAGACTGGTTCCACAGTTAGGCAAGTAATGAAGGCCAAGTATGATAGATCCAAGTGGTATATTCTTTGCTTCTGTGCATGTTAAAATACCAGATATACCCCTGGCACAGGCAAAGCAGGTTTGATAGCATCCGCAGGAAGGAGGCCACTTATTTTTTCATGCGTAGTTTATCACCACAGGTATTTTTGCCTACCTATGTGTCCTCTGCTTAAACTCATGGCAGCACGTACATTTTCAGCTGGACGTGCTGTTGCTGTAGCAATCGTGCTCCACCCTTCAGCTCACTGGCAGATCCTGAAACAGGATGTCAGCATGAGGTGCCTCTCTGCAGAACTACTGTCTATCAGAAAGAGACAGTCTTGAGACAACCTGTGGGGCACTTTTTTAGAGGAACATGGATAATTACTTAGGATATTTAAGTATAACATTAAATATTTACTTCTCCTGAGAAAACATTTAAAGTGGCAGTACTTTATACGATTCCTGCAAATGCAAACTCACAAGCTTGGCCAGAACATTTTTCTCTCATTCTTCATAAAAGTAAAGTTCCACCTCTTAATTCACATATATCTGCATTTTTAAAGTTTATTGCTTTTCACTAGCCACCTTACCAAGTTACATTTTTTGTATAGCGAGGAGAACAGTTCTGAAGCCCTCTTTTCATGCCAGACTTGAACTTGTTTTTCAAATCTCTGTGAACTTTGGGGAGTTTTGCTTCTGATCCGCATGACAAGCTTTGCATTCTCTTTGCTTTAGATGCACCCTGTAATTATCACTGTGCAACTGATTTTGCCTTGCCTCATTGCTTTTGCCTTGAGTTATCGTAAAGGGGCATGGAATGAAGTCATAAAGATTGCTCTAAAGGAGATGTGATGCATCTGCAACACAACCTGTAGCTCCGAGTATCTGTGTATGTTTACAAAACCCTTTCTTCCAGACATAATTCACTGTTCTTTACAAGTCTAACCAATACTCATTGCACTCCATTCCTACAAACTGCAAGTACTTCCAGTTTGACATGTTATCTATGACAGCTTCAGATGTGAACAATGAAAAAAACCCCACTTGTATTATAGACTTTAATAACTGGTGTCTGTTATGACAGGACAGTTAATGAGGAAGAATACCATAATACATCTATTATGTACCTTCCTTCACCTAGGAAGATTTTCCTCTGTCCATTTATTTAGTGACTTGACTTGTGTGGGAAGATTTAGGGAGTGTTGAGACATGGAAAGTTAAATCTCCAATTATCCAGAGGTCATGACAGTCAGCTAAATTGTGTGCTTTCCTTTCCACCTCTACACCCACTACACTGTCCTGCTGCTGACCCTGAAATGAAAAGACCACCCTCCTTCCAAATGAAATCAAATCCCCAGAACTTGCTCATCCTTGGGCTTCTTCCAAACACTTGTGCTGCCAAACATGCTTAATTGGGCAGTAGTTTCATAACCTGGTGGGCTTCTACTCTCTTGCGACCTGAGCTGAGGTCATTGTATTCATTTCCATTTACAAAGTTGTCTTGCATTTAAATCTATGTTGTCTTGGAGGCAAATGTACGTCTGGGTTTTTCCCACTGCGTATGCGTTGCCCTCCTCACACAGATGAGGTTTTTCTGGCAGGCTTCTGTCATGTTGTTATGCTTTGAATAATTATTTTTTTAAAACTTCTCCAGTCCAAAGTTCACTTTTTTCCCTTCTCTCATGCTCTTCTCCCCCTCCTTTTTGACTCCATCGTCATTCTCAACCCCTCCAATTCATCTCTCTCTGTTATTCTTGGCCTGTCTAGGTGCCAGTTGGGAGCTAAGTTAATTTAGGTGCTTGTCTGCTTGCCTGTCAAGTTCTATCAAGAGTAAAAAGAATGGCAAGTTAATAAATTCAGAATTATGTCTGGCATGAAGCAGACTCTTATCCCATGCTGTTTATCTGGCAGCAGGTGAAAAAAAAAAAATAAAAGACCAATAAAAGAGAAGAAATTTGGCCTTTCACATGCACACACACATACACACATTCTGAAAGGATGGCGAATGGCTGCGTGTTACTGTCAGGTGGCCAGCAGGGAATTAGCTGGTGGTCACAGGCCAGACCTTATGGAGTAGGTGTCCATGTTACAGAAACCACAAGCACCATTCACAGGTTTCTTGGCAGCTGCAGTGCAAGGACTGACGTGTGCTCTCACTGGTTTAGGAGAGTCACTTGATGAGAATTTGGGGCTGGAAGCGGGGAGGACAAGAGGGCAAGTTTGTCGTGCTGCTGGTCAGGTGCCTTCGTGCCATTAATACAAGATGTGGCCACCATAGATAACAGCCTGGCATCTGCTAGGAAAATGGGACCAGTGGAGTGGGCCTAGTCCTTAGAAAAGTGTGTTGTGGATTCGTGAAATTTGGAGTGAGAGCTATTGTACTAGAAAGAAAAGCCTCAGACAGTGCCATACTGGAATCCTGGGGATTTGTTAGGTTCTTTATGAAAGTTAAGCTCTGTCAATATATTTTAGATAGTTCAGAATGGTATATATTGGGACTACTTGTAGAAAAGATGCTCCAGGATGGGCATGTTTGGGAATAAGATGTGTTCAGAAGTGTCTAGAAACCTACCCAGATTCTGAAGCAAAAAACACAAGAGTCACCTGAACAGGAGGAGGGGAAATCCTCCCTCACTTTCCTTTTGGTTTGCTTTACTGAGTTTCACCTGTGTAATTTCCCTTTCTCTTCACTGTGAGAAGCTTAATGTCATGCCTCCCAGGCTTCAGGGCATGGTGTTTCTCAGCCTTAAGGAAGAACCTCCCTCCCTCGGCAGTTGTGTTATTAGTCTCTCTTCACTCACACTTCCTTTGCCTATTTTTGCTCCTGGAAGAGAATGGAAAGTTGTGTCTTATAGCTTTGGGTAAAGTGCCCAAAATGATCTTGGATGAGGTTATCAAGGCAAAAGTTCTGACTTCAGATAACCAAAGAAGTAGTATATTTTTTGTTGCTGCATTCTTTTCCCCTTTCAATGTCATCCTATTTATCTGCAGTTATCCTAGGCAATGACTTATAAAATCATAGCCTTGCAAATAAGTGAGAACATCTTAGTGATATCACTGCCAATGCATCCAGCTTTTAATGGCTGAACTGCCGAACTGCATCAAAATCCAAATTTCCAGTGGACTTCATTGAACGCAAGATAGGCATTTAACAGCTGGGAAGTTACTGAAAAATTAAAGCCTTAGTATATGAGAAAAAAACTTCAAAGGTTTGGCACCAGTAGTGGGTGGTAAAACACATAATTAACTCATAGATCACAGCATGCCTTTCAGCAGCATTGAATGATATGTTTGATTATGTATTTTATCTGTGTTTATATGTGTATTTATAACTATATAAATTAGACATGTATAATTATCTATAATTACATAATTTTGTTTACAGATGTGACTGGGAGTTTCCCATAGCTGCTGCTACACTCTTGAAGTCACACACTAGTCAACAAAGATATAAAAGCTCCAAGACTATCTGGAAGTTTATACAGAATATCTTTGATTTAGACAGCAGAGGAACCAGCTGAAAATATTACCATTGTACTTATTCTACAGTGTACAATTGCATGCAAACCATGAAGAAAATGTACAATTGGGGGTTATATATATCAAGCTCCTACTTATTATTAATGTTCTCATTAATATTTAAAACCCGTTCAAGTGACACATGGTCAGTAATGGCCCCAATGGGTTAACCACAATCTAAAGATTTATTTATTTATTTATTTATTTTCCCAGGGATGTCTTCCTTGTTTATGTTTGGTTTAACTTATTTTTATTTGACCTCTTTATCCTTACTGATTTTTCTTTCCAGTTTCCAAGTAATGTCCTACCTGGTCATGCTGATCCTTGCTTTTACCTACACCATGACTTAAGAGTGAAGACATAGAGTTCCTAAAATCCTCCCAATTCCAAGTATTGCAGTTCAATGTGACTACGGACTTCACGTACTTTCACTAATGACACCTGCCTTGCAAAATAGCCATTTGATAAGATGCCAAAATTTGCTCTGAAGGCAAAAATGATGGAACAACTGCAGTGAAGGCTGTCCTAGCGGAAGAGTGCAAACTAGCCTGGTTTTCTAAGGAAATGGGGCTTCTTTACTTATGGTATTTGTTTGGCAATCTGTATCTTTCCAATAACCTTTGAATGCACAGGCTGGATCCATCAAGTAAACCTGACAGGACAGTACACCACTATTACTTGTGAAAATTGATATCTCAGGGGCAGGAGGAAGGAAGACACACTGATAGAGTCATGAAGTAAGGGATCAACCTTTACTTGTTGCATTTGCTGTGTGTAGCAAGTGAGAGTAGCAGTCAGTCAAGTGACCATGGAAGCCATGGTCTGAAACTCTCACGGCATTGCCCACCTCCTGCTGAGCTAGCAAGACTACCAGTAAGTAGGAGGTGAAATGGACTGAAGATGTCATGGGAGTAGGTGGTCTGGGAAAGGTGGAACAAATTGCTGTTGCATTTGTGAAAGTTCTTCAGGGTGGTTGAGAAGGCTGGTGTTACTGGAGTGTGAAGATACGTGGCATGCAGAGTATGTATTCATAAGAAACTAAGCTTCATCAGTATTAGCACTCGTATACCAGCTTTTGTTTTCAAGCTGCTGGGCCTCAGTTCATCATGGCACTATTGTGGGTGATTGGCTTTGTGCAACTTAATGACAATAGTGGAAACAGTAGCACTGCTTCACTGCTTACAGGCTTTCTGCAGAGTGTGGTTGGATTATGGCAATAACTGACCACAACAAAGAGCTGCAATGTGCCCTGCAGATAAATGACATCAGTGCAACGTGTGTAAACAAGCCTAGGGTCTCTTGTATTGAATTCCACTCTTATTCAATATAAAATTTACAGCAACAGACCTTGTTCCTGGGGAGCAATTTCTTTCCCACTTGATCTGCTTCTGATTAGTGTAAGAGAATGACATATAGAAATGACACTGTAGTAAAGATGATGGATAGTCAATGAAGCACCTGCAGATTAGGAGAAAAGGCAGCTGACTACTGAAGTTTGGCTTAGCAAGGAAAATACTAAACCAAACAACAATATAAGGTTCTAAGAGTGCATGTGAAAGCCACTTGAAATCTTCCCACTTTTTTTTTTTTTTTTTTTTTTTTTTTACTGGTATGCCACTCATAGTATATAGAATAGTAATTGCCCAGTGGAAGCAAAGTATTGAAATGCACATTAAGGGACTAAATGTCTTTCAGGTCTGGCCTTTAGATCAAGCACTTACCCTGAAATTCCTTCATCTCTGAAATTCATACTTCACAGGGAATAGGAAAAAAAGACGAAACAGTTTTGAAATGTCCAAACAACATTCTCTTTAGATAAAGCTTTTAGACTACACTGTTAGAAAGTCTGTGGCTTCCTTAAGCTCATACATGGATTTTTCAGACCAGGCTGAGTCAGCCTAGCGTGGGATGACTGGATGACTTTATATCCTTAATCAGATTTTGAGTGAATAGCTATTTTCCTTCTGTTTGCACCTGAGGAAAAGCTTACAAGTGTTTACATCACCTTCTAAGCAAACAGCAGTCTGGTACACTTTACAGCACTTCTGATCCTGTGGGGATCTTTAACCACTTTTGCTGTGTTTCAGTCAGAGGTAGCTTTCCATTTCAGAAGGTGGTTCAGCATGCCATTTTGAAAATGGGAGAAGGGACCAGGGAGCATGGGGGGGGCTGGGGGGGGCAGGGTGTTTGCAGAAATTTTTACTTAATGAGTCAAATAGCTCAGCTGTCCAAAAATTTCCCTAAAGACTTTTACTTCTCATGCCTATGTGAGCTCCTACAGAAAGGAATGTGCCATCGTTTTCCATAAAATGCTCCAAACAGAGGACTGATCCACTGCTCTATGTTATGTTTCTCCTCTGGCTACAGTAGAATATACTACTTTAAGGCCCTGGCCTATTTATTGAGTTTCTTGAATCTGAGATATGCTCGTAAATGGATTTAATATTTTGTTGTTCTACAGTAGAACTGGAGAAGAAGGTAGCTCAGTGTAGTTCTGATGCTGTTTTTAATTCTTTTCACTGCACTGAAGTAATATAAGATCAACCTCATTCTGCTGTCTCTACATGTATTGAAGGAGCGTGTCTGACCATGCAAAGCAAATAGCTACACACCACATTCACAGGCAGTACCCATGAAAGGGATAGGAATTGTCAAATCATTTTAATTAAATCTATTTCAAGAAGGTAGTTTTGTACTTGACAAAGAAGCTGGATTGGCGACCCAGCAGTGGGCATCTGATTGGCAGAGCAAGGCATCTCAGGCATTCATTTTTCAACTGTACCATGATGGATGCTACTGGCCAATTTACCTCCTCTGTGAGCAGCAAGTCTTCCTCCAAGACTAAGACTGCAGCTAAGATGTCATCTATTTATTACTGCACTTTCTTTTCAGATTTCTTACGTCAGTGCGATCTGTTGTACTGATGATATTAATACTAAGGAAGAAGCCTGTCTTTAAGGTGATTGTGCCAACATTTATTTCAGAGAGTTTACTTGACAGCCATCACTGATTGCTGCTTTTGAATCTTTAGTTTATCTGAACTTAATTAAAACATTGTAATTTATGTCCCTTCAGTTCCACTAGTTAACTCCTAGTCCCACAGCTGTAATAAATTTTGACATTCTAGTGGGGTTTTGTGTAGTTTATGAATTCTCTGTAATTTCTTATTATGTACTCTAAATAGTTGAGGCATTGCTTAAAGGTTATTAGTGGTTTCTCTGTTATGATTTTCAAATCAAAGCCAGTGCCAGCCAATTGTGTGGTGTATCTCAGCACATGTGATCAGTCCCTAAAGCAAACTGATCTTCACAATCTAGCACATAAGAACAGCGTTACAACAGCCCTTGAACAACATTTCACTCGTAAATAATGCACTATTTCTGGGGCAACATGTCAATGACAGACTAACATGTAAGCATCATTGAAATAAAAACATGCTTGTAAAGACAAAGATTTCTCAATTTCAGGATTCCCAAGGGCTGTTACAGGGTTGTTGAGGGCAAAAAAAAATCATTAGCTCTTTTGTCAAGAATTAAAAATCCTTTGAATGATTCCACATATCACTGATGAGTAGAAGTTTTACAGCCAAAATGTAACTAGCATTCCTCATATTTAGAGAAGACAAAATGGCAAACAAGTAGCTGCTTGTTTAATCTTTTTACTCAGAATTATATGATGTTCTTGTCTTCTAACAAGAGACAGCAAATGGTATGTTTGTTCCAACCAGTAGGTCTGGTAGAAGTAGATTTTGCTATTAAATAACAACTCCACAGGAAAATTGTCACAGATGCATATTATCACCAACCAACTTTATGTGTGTGTTATGTTGCTGAATACAGGTACACCTGAAGAAGTTTGTGTAACATCAATGAAAGCAAATTTCACAGTTTTAATTTTTCGTGGGTTTCCTGTGTAGATGTCACAGAGGCACTCTGAGGTTAGTTTAAGGGACAACAGGGTCCAAAACAACTTTTATTAAACTGGTGAGAAACAGGGTTTTAACACTCCAAAAGTGACTTAAATACAGGTTCGGATATCAGTTGAGGAAAATTATTAAGGGGCAGCAACTAATACAACAGGTGGTCCACAGAGTGCATGCACATGGCCTCACCCAAAACAATGCCGGAGCCATCTCTGAGTCCGGGAGGAGTACACACTTGCCTGAACATGGTGCGGGGTTATTTTAAAAGAGATACACGTACTCGTAGTGAGTACAGAAGAAAGTTACTACACTTGCGATTATGCGAGGGTAAATTTATAATACACTCGCAATCCTGTGAGGGTTAACTTACTTACACATGCAAATGTGCACGGAATATTACATGTGCTTATGTGGAAGCATGGGAGGAAAATACACTCATGATTGTGTGAGGAAATAACTTATACACGTGCTCGTATTGAGCATGGAAAGTTATGTGTGCAAATGTGCACGGAAAGTTACACGTGCTTATGTGGAAGCACGGGAGGAAAATACACCCACGATTATGCGAGGATTGATTTTACACATGCTCATATTGAGCATGGAAAGTTACACGTGCATATGTGCACGGAAAGTATAAATACACTTGCAGTTCTGCGAGGGTTAAGTTTTACTCACACCCATGGCAGCAAGACAAGCGGAGTCTCCATCCCGGGGAGGGGGGCTCTCGGTGGCAGCATCCTGCTCGTGCTCCGAGAGACCCGCTACAATGGGCGGAGTCTCGACGAGAATCCCGTTTTTTATAGGCTGATCAGATCTGACTGTAGGCATTCCAGAAGCTTCTCTACACCCCCACACTGGCTGTGGGGTGCCTCTGAAGCCTCTAAACATCTCCCACACTGGCCGCAGGCACCCAGCGGCTCACTGGCGCCTTGGCACTCCCTTCTCCTACTGGCCCTGGCCAGGGTGCTCTGGGGCCAAACAAAAGAAGCTGTTAGCCTCAAGCAGCAGAGAGAGAGGGAGATGTGCCTACTCCTTCCATACTGAAGGAGGGAGGGGGAGAGAGGGGGGTTTGCATCCTGCCACAATAGAGATGGAAGATTTTTTTGGAGTATTCAAAAAAAATTCCATGAAACATGCCTTGTCCTTTAAAGTGAATTTTTGGTTTGTTATTCTAATGAAAAGTAAATGTAAGCCCAAATTCTAAAATGTTTTGGTTTACATTTCTAGTGAAAAGTTACAATTTTCTATTTGGTAATCTGAAAAAAAAAATAAAATAAAAAAAGGAAAAGTGTGAAACTTTGTTAAAGTTAAAAATCAAGAGCCTGTTAACTTTACTGCACTCCAAGTTTTGCCCCATGACCTAAATCATACTTCTCTAAAGTTCTTCAAAGACTTTCTATCTCAGCAATCACACATTGTGTTTTCAACAAAATCACTTAAATCTACTTTTTGAGAAGATAAGTTACATTTTCTGGTTGTTGATAGATGCTTTTGTAACTAACTGGAGAAGAAGAAATGGGAGATTGAAGGATGTTGCACCAAACCCAGTATGTCTTCTCTTTCAGGGAAGTTTAGGTTCTATCCTTCCACAACCACCCTGTTCCTTAGTCCAGCCTATTTTGGAAAGTGGAGGGAAGAAGAAAGTTCAAAGGTTTTTTGGGAGTAGCTACAGCAGAAATTGATCCTAATCTTAAAAGGAAGTTTATTTCCATAAACCATCCCACTCAGTTCTTCAGAACCAGGAAAGCTGAAAGCCTTGAATAAACTGCAAAGCTGTTGAAACAAATGTTTCAGTGATTCTTTAAGCTCTAAATTCAAGCTTTATATCTTTGTCAGGTTATTCATTATTACTACTTGCTCATTTATGAGAAGAGAACTAAACAGATCCTGATGGCTCAGTCAAAATTATGTGAACCTCAGTGACATGTTCTGTCTCATTTTCCTTCAGGGAATATTGAATGTGTCACCAGATAACACACGAGTGCACCATGATTTTGGAAAGTAAACAGGAGCACTCCGCATTTTCTTTGTACCATAACAACTACCTGAACAACTATCTGGTGCTGTAGCATGGAGCATATTGGTCTCATGTCCCAAGTAGCAAGTGATGGGACAAGATGAAATGGCATCAAGTTGTGCCAGGGAATGTGTAGGTTGGATATTAGGAAAAAATTCTTTACAGGGAGGGTAGTGAAGTAGTGAAACAGGTTGGCCAGGGAAGTGGTGGAGTCACCATCCCTGGAAGTGTTTAAAAGCCATATAGATGAGGTTCTTAGGGATGTGGTTTAGTATTAGAGTTAGGTTACAGTTGGACTCGATGATACTGAGGGTTTTTTCCAACCGAAATTATTCTATGATTCTAACAACATAGAAACATCTCCTGTACAAATTTACTGCTGTTGAAAACAGGGAGTACTTATCAAAAAAATCCACTATCTCTCTGTAAGGGAAGCCAAAGGTAGGGTTAAGGTCACCTGACTGAAGTTTTCAGTGAAGGAGCCTGACACTGAGGTATTCAACCTCAGTACCAATACCTAACTGCCACTTATCTTTAGGGTGCCAAGTAATTGACATCTTTGACATCACCAGCAGCCGCTTAAGGACCAGCCTGTTGGATAGTATGGAAGGTGCTTTAATACTTTAGGCATAATCATATGCTTCACATTTTTTAAAACCTTGGCTGATGGCTATTGGCAAAAATGCAGTGCTTTCAGGAAGGGAGGTAGAAAGGGTCATAATTTGGTCATCAACACTTGATGTATCCCCAAAGAGGACATAAAAAGGTCTCACACTAGGAGTGATGTGTTGTTGTTGGCTGTCCTTGTCCTCAGCTGTGATTGAAACAGATTCAGCATTTTAGCAGAGAGAATAAAAAAGTAAATTAAGTCCCCTAGCTGATTGGTGCATGGTTTTAAAAATGACAAACTACTGTGATTTTCAATCCAAAATGGGACTACTTTGTCTGTTTGATCACATTGAATATTTGCCAGTGAGATTTCTTTCAGTGGGAAAAGGACAAGGCAAATGTCTTACTTTACATATTTAGATTTAAATATAAAGTAAAATAAGACTCATCTCTGCCATTCCCAGCTTCTATGGTACTCTCCATCTAGAAGTAACTCATGGGCAACAGAGCAGCCAAGAATCTAAGGAAGCAAAACATAATCCATGCTTCCCACATCTTCTGAAGCCTGACCTTCCCCAAAGTTCTTCACCTTGCAAGTCTCTACAGTGTTAAGTTCTATGTATAACAGAAGGCCTTGTTTTTCATAAGTGTCCAGATTCTTTCCTAATGTCTTTTTAGATTTAATGTACTATTAATATTTTATTGTTGAAAGATGCCAAGTCAGGAGGGATGGGACAGGCAGGCCAGTTCTCTAGCAAGACCAAATCTAGTTTTTGCATTTCAAGATGTTTATCTGAAGTGATAGCCTGAGTATCCCCTTTCTCTGATCCTTCTCCACATAAATCCTTTTATTCTTTCTGCCTCTCAGCAAATGTGCCCTGAAAAGGGGCACACAATCTTGTCACAGCTGGGTCTAACTCTCCAGATTACAACCTTGTTGCACACATCCCAAAAAGTGTCTTTGTACCTCTAACTGCCTGTTCTTTGAAGAAGAGGTTTGATCATTCCTCTGATTTATTCAATTGAATCCATCCATGACAGTGGTTTGAAGGAAACTGCAGCTGTTCAAATGGAACTAGTTTGAGGTCACCAATTAGTTTCACGTAGACCAGACAGAAAATACTTCAGACAGACCAGTTATCAGATGGTCAGTAACATCTGAGCACTTTAAGCAGGACCTCAAGTAACAATTAAGGATGAAAAGCTCTACACCAATGTGGAAGTCTTGCTCCCCTGACTAGCCCACCTGTAAGAGTGCTACAGGATGCCTGGGATTGTGTGGACCAGTAAAATCACAGGGGTGAGAGCTGCGCTGGGGCAAGACCTGATTTATCTCAATTATTTGGACCTAATGCGGAGTAGAAACATGGTTCATAAATACCGAGGAATTAGAAGAGTATAAGAAGAGGCAACAGTCTGTTTTGGGGTGGCTAAGGATCTAAAAGGTGATGATAGCTATGTTTTTTTCAGAAGGGTACGAGTTCACTTACTCCTTGAAATATTCAACTGGCTGTTGTCTCCACAGGTTCATTTATCTTTGGCTGGTGAACTGGAAGTAGTACATAAAATTGTTAAAAAACTCCTGTCCTGGATTGTATTGTCTTTCACATGTTGCCTTTCCTTTTGAGGGATCCTATAGCACTCCATGATATATACTTGCAGGTGAAGAATTCATTCCAGTTTCTGTGATGGACTGGAGCAGCAAGCTGTTTCTGTTTAGGCCAAATTTTACTATCAGACATGATAACATGAATGCAGACAAACCTATGCAATTCTTAAAGGTTTCCTCCAATTTAAATTTCTACAGCAGAGAAGTGAGATCAGTGGGATTACATGCTGTACAGAAAACTAGCTCAGAAAATTTAGAACAAAACAAGTTCAGTTAAAACGTCAATTGAACTCTAGGTAGACAAATTACAGTTACAATGGTAATAACCTGGTCTCTTCCATTAAGGGATATTATAAATTGTGGTCATTTTAATAAGAAGAATGAACCCCCAGGAAGTATCTTTTCTTAATAACATCTGTGCTCACTAAGTGGTAAGTACCACCCACCCAAAACCATGTCTAGAGTAGGCTGCAGTTTGCCTAGAAGGCCAAATGATGACATACACTTGGTTGGTTTGTCAGATCTGAAGAGATCCCACAATGAAGTGGGATGTATAATAAACTACTTTGAAATCTTTGACTTGAATCACAGGAGAAAAAAAAAATTAATTTTATTGTTATATATGGATTGAAGACATAGAAATATCTTTCATTGCCCAACTCATCCACCCACCCACAATCCCCTTCTTCTAGTGGGGTGAAGGTGAACAGATTTATTTTTCCTGTGCCAGTTGTTCATCTTTTCTTGCTTGCATGATAGCAGATGTGATGTGAAGACAGTAGTTTTGAGGGGCAAAACCTCAGGCTTACTATGAGAATGTATGTTCCTGATATGCAAAGACAAAAGACATCCTTGCAGCTTTAAAGTTTTTGTTTGTTTGTTTGTTTGTTTTTAAATCCAGTCACGTGCATTGGGTTATTTAGAGTGTGGATGGGGGGGAGTAGGGAGACTTTACATGGGCAACACTGCTAGGTTGCATCGGGAGATTGTTAGTAATGCTACTTTCAATGTAGGCATGCCCAACTGCCAGCATCCTTTCGGGTCTCTTTCTTGCTTTGCAACCCTGTGTACAAGATGCAGGGAAGTTACAGATGAGGCAACCAGCTACATCACAGAATGAGAGGTGCTACAGAGGTAACTGGGCAAGTGTAGGCCTATTTGCATGAGAGTCTAAAGTCTGTTTGAGTCTGACTCTCCATCACAGAAACTTGTCTGGTCTGAATTCTGCCACCAAAGGAGCTCTGCTCTGCTCCTCTCCTCTGTTGTGCTAATTCCCCCTGCTAACCTCTGCTGCCACCCGTTATGTTTTCTATTCCACCACTGGAAGCAAGTCACGCTCAAAACAGAATAAAACAGCAGGAATCAACGGCAACACTAGATATCTTGCTGCCTATCTGTCTGCCCCTGTGAGCATTCACTTTGCCTCCTGGACAAAGCCAGGAAAAGGATGGTCCAACAGCCCAAAGAATGTCCTGCGAAAGGATAGTCACAGAAAAAGACAGCGGGATGCAGACTGAAAAAGTGTCTGTGCATTGTCACAGTGACACTTCCAAGAAGAAGCGGTGGTAAAACACAAACATGTCCTCAAAGCAGGAGAACATTCTTTATTCAAGACACAACATGGTGAGGATAAATTAATGAAACCACAAGTCTTGTCAAGATGGTTATTGACTTCTGCAAATTTTAAACTGGAAACTAAAATTTGTAGTTTAAGTGATCTAAAATTACTGTCATTATCAGTCTTTTCTGACTTTCCCATCTCTTTTCAGTAGCTAGCCTATTTGAAGAACAAAAAGACCTTAAAAAATCAGCCACAAGTAATTTATCCACATTAAAAACAAATAGAAATTCTGAAATTAATCCCAAGACAGCAGCAGATTACGAACTAAGATATAGTTCAAAGCCATATCTCTATCTGCTAATACAGCCAGTTCAGCCAAAATAAATCTTTATTTTCATCAGATGCCACATGTGGCTTAAGTATTCCCACACATCTGCAGTATAATAATTTTCAGAGAGAAGATAAGTCCTTCCCTGGATTTATGTGACTTTTGTGAGCTAGTCTTAAGATGATCTTTGATTTTACACACTTTTACACAATTCTATGGCCTTTAAGGGATTAGCACATTCAACAGAAGTGCGGTCACCTACCAGACAGACTTGACTGTTGTGTCCAAACGAGTGCTAATCACAATCCAGACAGCTTACACGGTGCCAGCTATCATTCACAACTACAGCTGAGTGAAGTAACATGACAGAACTAAGATTAATCATTCGGTGTGTCAGTCAAATCTTTTTGAAGTGCTTCATGTGCTGATACTTCTAAATTGTTCTTATTTCTGTTACAGAAAGAAGATTCTGACCTCAAAACCACCTTTTAAGAATGCACATTGAGGATATGGTTGAAGGAGGTGGTGGTGGAGATGATAGTTAACCAAGAAGTGTAGTACCCTGATGAATAAGCAGGTTAATCAAAGTGAAGGGAAAATGATAGCCAAACCTTGTAGCTCTCCCAAGACCCCATATTCATAGAAAATTTACTTAAAGGCACAGTCCTCAGCATTCTGTTGTCTCGTTATAATCTTACATTGAACTCAGAGCAGTTCTCTTCAGGCCATCACAGCTTGATAAAGAAAAACTAAAGAAAGCCTGGAGGCATCCTTAATTGGCTTAGAACCTTAAAAAATTAGTTCTCAAAGTACAACTTCTTTAAATAACCTACTTTGCAAGAAAGAATTGTTGCTTGCAAAACAGCAGAATGAGGTGACAACCTGGGAAAATGTGTATTACTTTTTACATTAAGAGAGGGAGAGCTGGAATAGCCTTCAGATGTATTAAATAAGAGTATCCAAGACTTCCTGTTGATTTTGATCTGCCCTACTAGCCCAGGATCTTTCCTCCCAAGGTGCCAACAGGCTCCTGTTGTCTGCTCCTTCACCCCAGATTTAATTTATTGCTGCCATAGGAGTATGAAAAGAAAGATGTGGATGGCAAGAAACCATGAAGAAAGCTGAAGGTGAGTTGAAAAAAACCCAACAACTGACTGCTGTGAGGAGAGATGTTAGTATCAGAGAGACTGTACAGAAGAAAGATGCAGTGTTTGAAGGACATGAGGTTTGTCACCAACTTTAATTCTGTGTATGGAAATGGGAAGATGGACTCTAGAAATAATCTAAAGAAAAAAAAAAAAGAAAACCAGCAATGTCGACTGCCAGCTTTAGCAATGGATGAAAACCCTCAACCCTTCTGTGAGATGTGGTGACTGGAAAAAGTAAATGTTAATGGAAAAGTTAGAAAGAAAGACATTAGGGAAAAGAGGCAGTTGTCAACTATCCAAAATGTCTGTTGAGTACTCTGAAAATGCAAGTTTTAGAGTCCCCAGGCAAGACTTCCAAGCCTCTGGAATGGCTCAAGCCACATGAATGTTAGGGAAGTGTACAAAACCACTGCTTTCCTTTGGCCCATTCACCTGGAGTTGTTAGAGTTTCCTGCCTAAAGAAAAAGAATCTGCTACAGGGAATTCAGGAAAAATAGCTGCCTGGAACCACTATCACTTTTTTAATAAAACTATAATGATGGCCAGTTCACCAAAAAATAACCAAAGTGTTGTAATCAACAGCATTCTATTTCACTGACACCAACACCAGCCAGCACAAAAAATACCAAACTTATTAGAAATGCTTCATAAATAAAAATAAGATACTTCCCCACAACAACAATGAAATGGAAATGAACATTTAATTTTACGTTTTTTACTTATAAAATGTCATCCTTCTTTCAATCACCCTTCCTTCCTCTGTTTTGTACTTTGCCATGCATAGATATGAAGCTACATCCTCATAAATGTGGCTCAGGAAAAAACTCTAAGTGAAAAGGGGTAAGGAAGAGGGGATGGAAGGTAGACTGCAAGGAAATAAAGTACCTAAATCTACATTTTTACTGAACATAGTTCTCTGCAAAAAGTTTTTCACACCAACATAGTATTAAAGGAGACATGACATGTCTTCGTCATGAAACCTGTTCATAAATCACCACAAGCAAGGCAGTGGATGGCTACTCTGGTTTGCTCGTTTTGTCCTGTACAACTATTACAGCATTCTTTCTTCCCCTTACCCAGATGGAGTTTGATGAAAACCGGAGATGAAGGTGACCATCTACACTTTGAGATTGCTTTTTTGGTTTAAGCTTGGGTTCATGATTCTTATTAACTCCTCCTCATAGGCTAGGCAGCTTGTCTGGATCCTCCATCCTCTCTTCCCTGCCCTATCCCAGCTCTCACCTTTCCCCCCACCCTGGAAGTTTTCACTTTATTTAATTTCTATAACAACTTGCTTTTCCATCTCCTCTACCACTCTCTCCCTGCTGCCTTCCTAAGGGCACATGTCTCCTCCAGCTTGTGCTTCAGGCAGGCCAGAAAATACTTTGGAAATGTCCTCCCAACCCTTCTCCCACAGGGAGTTAAACAAAATGCTAAAGGGAACACTTCAATTTTAAATTTAAAATTCTGTGGCATTCTGTCTGCTTCAGCTAAAGTGCCTGAAAGAAAAAAATTGTCCAGAGGATAAGAGATAACATGTGATAGTTTTTTATTTCTTGCTGGGGAATGCATAAACTAGAGCTGAAATGAGAAGCTGCAAAAATGTGACAGTAAAAATGCACCTCTGTGAAAATCTTGTATTCACTGAAGAGGAAGTGGAGGGATCACCAGAAGGTCCCAACTCTCTACTGATATGCCACCAAACTTTTCACCCTCACCATTCCACCACACCCTATTTTAAATCCCAGCTCAGATTATTTTTATTTTTTTAAAAATAGCTCATGATTTCGTTGGGCCTACAGCTCGCAGAGATTGTGTTGCCACTAAAAACACATAGCTAAACACAAGCGGGTAGAATTCAAAGGAATGAAGCAGATATATTTATTTATAATTTATTAAAAAGCTCTGAATACAGATTAATGTTCCTTACTCAATACTTTTTTATTGTTTCACCTGCTGTACAGTGGGAATTGAAAAGGCTGACTGGTCATCTAATCTGGCTGTAGTTGCTTTAAGTGTTTGAGGATCCTCTGAGGAAATATAAACTAAGAAACCACCCAAAGTAATACCTCCTAGCTGCCCTCTGAAGGTCAAGACTCCCCGTGAGAGAGCTCCAGGCTTTCCAAATCACAAGTGAGCAGCTTCCTGTGCACCTAATATCATTCACCCCTTCTACTAGCATTTGTCTGATTTGATCAGAGAAGGAGTCAGAGACCTGTCCTGCCACTCACGCCATGAGCCAGAAGTCTTTCTCTGCATTCCCCATAACTGTCCTTAAAGTACTTACTATATTTTTAAATATCGGTTTATTTTTGGATGCTCTGAGGAATCTTCTTGCCACTCTCTGTGCTGTGAACCCATCCCCAGGACTGGCCACTTGGAGGCCAGAAGCAGCAAGCTCAAATATGGCATTTTGATTCATCCTAGCAGGCACACGCAGTGCATAGTGCAATATTTACTGAATCCCAAGCCATAGGCTTTGTTTGAAGTTCTTTTTTAATTACCCGGTGGTATGTTCTTGCATCTTTCTTCCAGGCTCTCTTTCTCTTTTTTGGGGATTCTGTCTCAAATAATTAGATGATGATGGCTCCTCTACATCTTCTTTCTTTTTCTAAGACTCTAGTGAACTTTATTTTTGTCTCTTCTGGGCCTTCTCTTGATTATCAAATCCTGTGTTGCAGTATTCCTAAGGTCAAAGTACCCAGAATGAGATATACTGTGTTTAGTAGGGGAATCCTATTTTTAGTATAATATTAAAAGGTGATGCATGCAGCAACTGTTTTGCTTCTGTGAACTCAGGCTATGTAGAAAAAATTCAGATTAATATTTCACTTCACGGTGACCTCCGCTTTTCCCCCACCAAAAACATCCTGCAGACTCATTGCCCATTGCGCACAGATGAAGACTATATACTATTTTTGCCTCCTGGTTTCAAGAGCCAGCTGTCACCTAGTAGCTGACCTTGAGGCTGGCTGAACATTCTTGGCTTTGTCTGAAGAAGAATCATTCGTGTCATTATCAGGCTTCCAACAGTGAAGAGTATTTCTTAATTAGAGTAAGGAAATGTCAGCAACTAAAATCATTAGACCTCATTCCACCAAAGAAAAAGAATGGCTGATAGAATTACATGATGTATACCTCATGCTAACAAAGCCAGGATTTTTGTTAAAAGTAAGCAGTCCCCATTTCCTTTTGCACTGGGGCTGTAGACTCTTGCATTAGGCAAATGAAAATACAGAATAAGATTTTAAATTATAGCACAAAAACTAATGAAATGTCACTTCTGGGTTCTACAAGTTAGGTAGCAGGAAATTAATCTATGAAGTGTCCTGCTTAACTGGGATTTTTTTTTTTTTTTAATTTTTATTTCTGTAATCCAACAGAAAAAAGTATCTTGTGAACTTTTGAACCTTTAAACTTTTTTTTTTTTTTTTCAAAATATCTAAGTTAACTGGGAAAAATAAAGTTTCTAAATAAAGTCTTCCCCTAGGACGGCATTTTTGTCTTGCCAAATAAAACTAACCAAAACTTTTGTTTCTCTAGCAATTCAGCTTCCCAAGAAAAATACACCTGCAGCTATCAGGAGCTTTGCCTGAGCATGCAGGCCTTCTATTTCATGGACAACATTAGAGGGTACTTCTGCATTGTGGTAGGCTTAAGTCAAAGAAAAGGACAAGCCTGACCTTACCAGCTGAATTACACTTGAATTCAGCGGCAACCTGATATCTGCTCCAGCCTTACCCAGATTAATAACTTATTCTGCAAACTATCTCTTTGATCTCATCGAAGCTGATCCTGGACTAAGGCATGACCTGCTGTGAGGGAAGATAGGACCCGGTGCTTTTTAAGTAGGTCAGTGGCTGGGGAGGTGAGGTTTAGACATGCGCTCCCATCCTGCCCCACGTTCCTGTGTCTCTGCACCAAAATGGCTCTGCCCTTGCAAGCTCCCACCCAGGGCTGGGTAGTTCTTGATCAATGGTGGGTATGAGATCTGCAATGTAGGCTGCAATAGGCAGACATTATAGTTTTGACAACTTCAATGATTTTGTTTAATTCTTTCTACATTTGATGCTTTCACAGCGTCAGTTGACAAAGGCACGTGGTAAAGTTGCATTCTCTGCTTTCACTGCAAAACCAAACCAAAACAAAGCCAAAAAACATGAAAACCCCTTTTCCAACCTGTGTGGTTATAGGGGAAATCTTGAAAAAGTTATGTAAAAGCTTAAAAATCAGAAGGTCGTTGGGAGGGAAAGTAAAAACTCAGTCAATATTTATTTATTTATTTTAGAAATGCCGTGATTTTTAACCTAATTTCCTTATTTTGAGGGTGCTGACTTCCATTTTATGAAAGTTTCAGGTTAGCAATGCTGACATAAACAAACAAAAATCATCAATGTAATTAAATAGCTCTAGTTTATCTAAAAGCCTCTAAGCAGCCTTTTCAATATGTGCTTTACTTCGGTGACGTGATCTCTCTGGACGAGTCACACAAAATTATCAAACCAAGCACAGAGAGCCCACTGGGCTTACCTTCCTATATGCCATTCTTCAAGGCCTGATCGATATAGAACTGAGCTTCTGAACCCAGACTACCAGTGAAATGCAGTCACAATTCAGTCTAAGCCTCTGTCCCCATTAGGAGGCAGGATTTCACAATATGCCTCAAGAGCAGTTTTCAATGTTTATTATTGTACAGACTAACTAGGCAAAGCCTGCTTGGTTTAGGCATCAAATTCCCCTGATTGCTTTGAACCTCCCTTTTCTCACTCATAACGCCAGGGAAAGCTTGTAGGAACTCAGTGTTTTCTCCCAATCTCCCCTCAGGGGTGAGGAAGTAAAAAAAGAGAGAGCATCGACAGGGCGTTGTGAAAACGTCAGTCATTCCTTTCTGGAATGAGTGACCACGACCTCTCCATGGAGAACTCAAAATTTAGAACTAAAATACAGTTTGCACAGTCTTGTCCAAGAATAAGCAGCTTCTTACTGGAAAATTATTTGCTCGTCATTCAAGCCAATTTTAATGTTTAGCCTTCTCTCCAACACTGCAGGTACACGTAGAATAAAGGAGCCTGCAAAGACTCTCAGGTAGGCTGTGTTTTTTCCTGCATGCTGCTTCATTTGCTGTTGAGGGCTGCATCCCATCTTGCATCACTTGTGCCACCTCCATCATGTAGGCAAAAAGCGCATCATGGTGTTGCAACTATCTGAATCTGTGACTTTTTTTCTGGGAAGGGGTACAAGCTTCACTATGGCAAGAGTAATTCAGATTTAAGATTCTTCCTGTCCTGGTCTTGAAGCTGTCATTCCAGATTTAACAAAATTTGGAAGGCATAAGTGTAAGGGAAGTATGAAATTTCTCATAGAAACAGGTCAGCTATGAAGACCTTACTTTCTAGCTGATGCCCACATTCACCCATATACACCAGCAGCAATCCTACAGAATAATGCAGGCTTGTTTTAGTAAAGCTCAGAAGTGAACAGCAGCCTTGTAGTTGTGTCATTAAGGTTGCCTGGTACAATGCACATGCCTCTGAGTGCACATGAACACTTGTGCATGTGTTCATCTCCTCCCCCCGTTCAGGAACATGTCTGCCCCTCAACTTGGCAGCTGTTCTCTTCAAGTTTCAACCATTCAATTCATGCAGCAAAAAGTCTCCCCACAGAAAACATACTGGCTGAACCTCTTTGTTTTTCCTAGAGCAGTGCAAACAGTTATTGCAAGGGGAATGTTAGGAAGATTGTGCCTGGCAAGGAAAGCTCACTAAATAAATAAGTGATGTTAATTATCCTTTGACTATTTCAACTGAGCATTTCAAAGTGCTTTTCAAACCATTAATTAAGCTGCAATTTAGTACCATGAGGTAGTTAAATATTATTAACAGTGTTTTCTGCAGGTGGGAGACTATGACACAGAGGGTGAAGTGACCTGGATGAAGTCTGTCAGCAGCCAACCTGAGCTCCAAACCTACAAGCTTCAGCTTACCAGCTCCCTGCTTCATAAGACCTTTGTATTGTGAAAAGACATGGTTACCTCACCAAGTGTGATGAAAGCATGTGAAAATTTGAGCAGTAGATCCAGAAACTATGTGGCGTGCCACCTACACAGCAGAAGAGTGGCTGGCAGGAGGATCCCTTTCCTGGACTGCGCTGCTAACATGGCCTTGTGTTGTGTGTCCCCCATACCTTGGAGCAGCTCTTGACTAATTGTAGCCTCTGTAGTTAATTACAACCCTGATTCTGGTCCACCCAGGTACTCTGTTGCTAACATCTGGGGTCCAAGATTTCACAAACATGTCAGGCATTTAAACTGGCTCTGTACTTCTGACAAATTTTTGGATCCAGTGTTTCTCTGAAATGGCTTTACCTGTTTCAGATGCAGGACACAGCCTTTCTCCTCCTACTTCCAGTTAATTTTTCCTTCCAAATAAGTGACTGTGCGGAAGTGTTTGAGCTGAAATAGTCACTGAGTGACAGAAGTTGAGGCATCAAGGGCTGATGCTGTGAGATGCTTCCAGGACAGCCTGTATTGGTCAGTGAGTACCAGCCAAAGGAGGTGAAGTCTGAAGCTGAAGACTGACTGTTCAGAAGGAGGTGCCAAGCATTGCTTCCCAAAAGCAGGACTTTGGCAGGGGGCTGTTTCAACAGCTTCTCATAAGATCCGCATTTCATTATCTGGTTTTGAGTCCTGCCTTAGATACCACACAGTTCTTACACTCTCCCATCATCTTAGCCAGTCTTTTTCCTTTGTTTAATCACCTTAAGTCTGTTCTCAATGGAAACTCTAAATTAATGAAAGAATAAAAAACCAAGAAAATTTAAGAAGGAAGCATTCAGCTGTGAGTGTTCATCTGTGGCATGGACATTTACAGTAGAGTACAAAAGCTGGGGAGCTACTTCCACATTCAACCATCCCTCTTTTCCCCTGTTGATACATATTACACCATTTTGGTACATATTAACTTTTACTTCTTTTAAGAGATACATAACCCCTGTGGCACCTCGGAGCCACTAATGATCTACTGAACATGAACTTTCTGAAAAGCCAGCTCCTTTTTGAGGCAAGTCCATGGAGCAGCGGTGCAGACAGCCCCCAAGCTGCCAACCTCACCAACCAACTCTGAGGCAGCCCCAGCTGGTGACAGCACTTCCCAATCAGGCTGGAGCTGCACCCAGTATGTACACCAAGGGGATGACATTTTCCATGTACCTTACAGTCCATGCTATCTGGACTTTAATCCTCCCTACCACCACAGGGCAAGATTGCTGCCTGTGCACTGCAGCTGCCAGTCACCTAAATAGTGTCCAAGTGATGCTAAATACCTCTACCCCATACTTCATGCATATGGGTGAAGATACACACCTGTTTACATGTATTTCTACACATGCATACCTTTATTTGCACATTTCTCTTTCAAATGCCTAGTTAGCTAGGACATATGACAGATGCACAGATGTAGCAAGCCACTAGATGGGGCTACAGGAGGAAGAAGACAGATGTGGAATTACAGGCAATCCATCAAGACCAAACCGAGTTGTGTGTTTAGTACCCTGGCCTGTGTGGGATCTTTATTGAAAAAGATCAACCATAATAGCAGTGTGCAGCACCTGTAATCTCACCACGGGAAGGGAAGCAAGCGTGCTTTTCAGGCCAAAATGCACAGTGTTTTACCAGGAAAAAAAAACATTGTATCCCTTCAATTGTAAACTCTGGGTGAATACGCTTATACATTCAGAGCATGAGGCAGATGGTAACACACCACATGCTTGTGGATTATCCCACTTTTTCCACATTTGCATACTCAAAACCACTTTTGGTGCCCGTGGTTTAACCTCTGTTTCCCTAACTCCTGTTTATGAGTTGAGCGGTCACATGTCATCATGTTGAGTGGGAAAGTGTGTACAGGGGCTAAGGAGGTAGAAGTGGTTCCATATGCTGAAAGAACTGACTATGCCAAAGTATTAAAAAAATATAGAAAAAGGGGAAAGTGAGAGTAAAATCTTTCTAGGAGATCAGGAATCTAAAATGCTTGTGACTTCATATGAAGGAAACGGTTGTCTGCATGTGAAAGGGAAATTTATGATTTGAAATGCTGATAATATAGGTTTTGGTGTTTGGATCAGGAATGAAGGTTAGACAGATTTAGCTTCCTCTGCCTTACACACACTTAGGCTGAAGGCTGAAAGATTCCAATTGGAGTATGGGTGGTCATTGAGAGATCATGAAACTGCCGGCTTCAGTTCTTCTTTCAATTTTAAGCTGTTGATCAGAATGGGAAAAAAAAAAGAAAAAAAAAAATGAAAAAAACACATCAAAAAACATTTTAGCTATTACAAAGTTGCTGGCACAGTACTAAGTATGCACTTGTGGTTTCTTGAGACAATTCATCTAGCAAAGTCAGAGTCCTTATGCTTCAGGGAAAGGCAAACAAAACACAACAGATCCCTTTTATTCAGAGTGGGTAACAAAGGTCAAATATATTTTAATAGTAGATAATAAATGAAATACCACAAAATTATGGGAAAAAAAAATGAGAAATGGTCTTTCATATCCTAGGTTTGAATAAAAAACAGACAACAATTACGAAAATCCATTATTGCTGGATGGGGATATAGTGTTCTCTGTGTTGGCAAAACCAACTTATAGAATACTTTTGCCACCATAATCAGTTATCAGTCCTGGTAGTTGAATGGAAATTCAACCCCAAACCATATTTCTACAGTGTAAGTGTTCATTGGCGTGGAGTGCTGTACAAATTTGACAAATGAAAGGACATTTTGGTTACCAGATGTAACTGAGGTATCCAAATTTTTTTATTATATACCATGAAGCAATTTGAGAAGTCAAGATTTTTGGATGCAGGGATCCTTCTGAAAACAAAGTGTCTCTGAGAGATTTCTAGCTGGGCACCCAAAATGCAATAGATTTCTGAATATTTGGGTCAAAGTTCTTTGGTTTTCAGACTCAATTATGTAATCATAAGCTGGTCCCATAAAGGGGATTCAAAGACCAGTTTAACTGGCATTCATACAGTTCGTTATTGGTGGTCCTGAGGATTTCAGACTTGAATTGGGACTGGTTTCAGAAGTGAGACTAAGAAAAGCTGCATGTGGTTCAATAGCACTTAGCTCGGTCTTCAAGGAGAAGCAGACTTTGTGACAATCTTTGCCAATACAGCAGATGATGCGTAGACACCCCGGGGTGAAATTCCAATTTCTCTTTGCCATCAGCTTCAGTGTGGCCAGGCTTTAAACCCAGCTGTTTTAGGGACACATCTAATACTCATTTTATCAACTCAAAGACTTCCATTGACTTAAATAGGAGATGGATTATACTCTCAGAAGTCAGTTTACTCATAATCACAGCTCAGGAAAAAGTGTTCCACTTTATTATTTCAGAAGTGGAAGTAGAATGGATTGGACTGGAGGGGAGAGAAAGCAGAATGACGGTCACAGGTCAAGACTACTCCAACTAGCACCAGGGTGGCAAAAGCAAGCCTGCTTCATCCCTGTGAAAGAGATTTAGATTTCTCAGAGCAGGTCTGAATCTTTCCCTGAGGCAGGTTTAAACCTGCAAATTGTACAAAAACACTTTCCATCCAGCTAGACATCCTATTACAAACCTGTTCTATATTCTGTAAAGCTGGCGGTGGGTGGCTTTCAGTTGACTTCCTCCCCACACACACACTCACTGCCCTTTGCTGCCAAGTAAGAAAGACGAAAAATTGTATACACTTGCATTCACAAAGTGATCTCCAAAGAAACTTAATACCGGTTCAAGTCTTCCTTGTCTTATAAATCGGATTCTTTCTGTAGATTGTTTACCTACCACTTCTAGTGTGTCTCCAATAAATTAAAATCTGCTGAAGTGGTAAAATGTACGAAAGATATAGTGAATGGTCTGCAGGCTGTACAGTGGAGCCATTATTCTAAAAGGAAGTAGGAAAGGCAATCATAAAATTTTGAAAAATTATGCAATAACTTTGTAGCTATTGCCCATCTGTATTCATTACAATGATCTACTTCACAGGCATATAAATAGAACTGGCAAGTAAAAGATGTGCTCTTTGCCTCCAGATGTGGTACTAGGCTTCAGCAAATGAAATTCAATTAAAGATTTCAGAAAAAGTTTTGTAAGCGTTCATCAACAGACGAAATCTAATCACCGCTCTCTCCCACCCCCCATTTTACATTCCCACATGCTTTCTCTTATCCCCACTCAGTACACCTTTGGAAGAAAGATGACAAAATTTAATTGCTTCATTTGCAAGGCAACCCTGATACACTACACGACTTCATTCTCACAAGGCTAGAAGTCCCATAAATCACACTTACTGAGTGCACCCATTAGAGCTCCAGTATGACAACTTTATGCCTAATACTCTCCAAACAAGGACCACACAAAACTAAGACTGTAAAATTGCTGTTGACTCACAGCAGCTTTTATAACATGCACTCAGCTCAAAAAGACTTAGCTTATATGGTTTTTAATCATGTTTGGGCATAGGAGAGCTCTCACTGATTCAAGACAACATATGTTAAAAAAAGAAGAAAAAGCAGAATATATTTGGCAGAGCTCTTTCCCTTGAAGTTCCTACAGAGAAATATGTCAGTATAACAGAAAAAAGATTGTTTCATTTTGTAATGAAAGGGGATCTTGAGAAGTGTTTCTTGCTAAAATAAAAAAAAAAAAAAAAGGTATTTTATGTGTCACCACGGGAGGGAAACAGATAGGAAAGGTGGTATCTTTGAGTTAAATCCTCAACTCGTATCTGTACAAAGTCATGGAAGCAGCTAAAGCTACACACACTCACTGAAGTATTGCCATGTTGCAAGGGTACATCCTGCCTCCAAGAGTATTTGCACCATCAGGATAGTGAGCAATCTATACCATAATGGCCCTGCTTATGCCGAATCCAAGCACAGGCACAATTGCATTAATAGAATCATAAAATAGTTTGGATCAGAAGGAACCTTCAAAGTTCACCCAGTTCAACCCCCCTGCAATAAGCAGGGACATCTTCAACTCGATCAGGTTGACCAGAGTCCCGTCCAGCCTGGCCTGGAATGTCTCCAGGGATGGGGCATCCACCACCTCTCTGGGCAACCTGTGCCACTGTTTCACCACCCTCAATATAAAAAAAGTCTTCCTTCTGTCTAGTCTGAATCTCCCCTCCTTTAGTTTAAAACCATCACCCCTTGTCCTGTCATAACAGGCCCTGCTAAAAAGTCTGTCACCATCTTTCTTATAGGTCCCTTTTAAGTTTTGAAAGGCCACAATAAGGTGTTCTCAAAGCCTTCTCTTCTCCAGGCTGAACAACTCCAGCTCTCTCAGCCTTTCCTCACAGCAGAGCTGTTCCAGCCATTTGATCATTGCTACAGCAGTGTGCTAACACCAGAGAGGGGCAAGCACCAGCTGAGGAGCTGACTGGTGCTATTCATAGAGTTAGATAAACAGCTGTCCTGAGGCTCTGGCTATTCAAAAATATCCTGGTTGAACTACCCCACAAAGCTAGAAGCCTCCAAATGCAGAGGTTGACACTGCAGGCTCTTGTGGGAACAAAGGGTTCAGAAGGGGCTCCCAAGTAAATCTAAATATTTTCATGTGCTTCAGATCAGGGCTCCCATTGCTTCTCTCCAACAATGTGACATGCATCACCTCGTTTCATTGTGGATATCTTATTGCTTTGCATAATAATTTTTTATTTCTCCACCCTCCCTATGGATACAAACGAGACTGAGGGGATGAATCTTACATGTAGATGGACTTCCTTGCATTTAGAAGGCAAAACCAAGAGGTTTATACAATCAGGCCTGCATGCAAACCAATTGAAATTACAATGGTGCGTTAGAGTATATTTCTTAAGTATTCAAACCACAGCGAAAAAATTAGTTCCCCTCCACTAAACTACAAGGGGCTGGCTGAAATCCACAAAATGTGAGAAACATGGTAAAGTCTGACTGAAAGCCTGTCCTTACTTCACCCTGGAGTAAAAGAGTAGAACATATAGATAACATTAGCTGCTTTTCAGTAGGTTCCAAATACACAGCAGAGCTGTTAAGTCCCACAAACTAAATGGAGGGCTTGCAGCCGTACCCTCTCTCCTGTTCCCACACAACTAGAATTCTACCTCACATGCTTGCAGGACAGCTGCTTTCTTTCCATCCATGACCTTCATTGCCACGGGCACCAGTCTTGGGTCTGCTTCCCTACTTTATAAGTTTTAAGTTAGCACCTGCTATGCTTTTTTTTTCTCCTTGCCCTTGCCCTCACAGAAAGAGGTTTTGATAGCAACAAGTGAAAACAACCAAAAAAGTGAGCAGAACATCTCTGGATGCCTGGTTTCCTATGGATGCATGCCCTATTCCCTGTTTCTATATTCCCTATTCCCACCGTCTTTATCACATCTGCAGAATCTTCCCTCCTTCCTCTCCCCACAGTGGCATGCTGTATACCTTAGCAGTTGGCGGGGCAAGTTGTCCCAGCTGGTTTAGGGAAATGCCTGTGCTGCCTGCTCAACTGGTTGCTGCTTTCTCAGGTGAATAAGGAACTAAGTTATAACTGCCTTTTCCTCAGTGAAAGCACTGATCTAAATCTTCTCTTTCTACCCAGCTACCCCTTTTCATGAAAATTCACGGGCACTTTTCTTCACTTCTATCCCTCTACCATATTGACCTGAAATGGACTAATGAGTTCAAAGTTATTAGGAAAGATGGATGGACAGACCACAGGTTCACAGAAACATTATTTCTTTAGAAAATCAGCCTAAAAGTAATCCTGTCACACAAGCCTTTTAAGACCAGTAGTAAATAAATCGCAGTTGTAGAGTTACTATAGAGTACTGATGAGTCAACTCTGCAGATACAGTGGGTTTCATTTTCACCTAAGATTCACATAACTAAAGTTAGTCACCTGTCTAAAGCTCATCTAAGTCTCTCTGAGTCTTCTGAGGTGGCTGCCAGGGTGATTAGTGATGAAAGGTTTGGATTCCTCTGGTTTTCCCATCTGAAAATACATTACCTTGTACATATAATATCTATGCCTCATGTAGCTGCATATGGAGGTTCTTCCATTCCTGTTTCCTCATAACTGCAGGTTTCAAGCTCTCCATCATCTTTCACGGGTTTTTTATAAACCATATTTTCTACTCTGTAAGGTAGGAAAGTAATTTTATTTCTGTTTTTCAGATGAAGAACTGAAGACTCCTAGAGATCAGGATGCAAGTAAAGTATCCAGTTTCTCTGGTTTTCAGTATTTAGTTACTTGTGTACATCCGAGAAATTGAAATCACAGGCCTCAACCAAGGACTTACCAGAAATTCATGGAAAAGAAAGGAGCAGAATGTAGTTCCAAATGCCAGATTAATGCCCTACTTCCATCCTCTTCCATCCATCCCCTAACGACCTGTAATGTAGTTAGCTAAGATTTAAATAAACAAAACCAACCCAAACCAAATATATGGGGAAAAGAGATAAAATAAAGAAAAATTTCAATTTTACAGTCTTGTGTTACGGATAGTCTAGACTCAGTTGCATGCTGAGGACACTTTAAATCACCCTAGCAAATTACAGAAGTCTTGAAGAATACAAAATCGCTTTTTTGCTTGCTTAGCTTCTCCCAAACTACCACTGTTGAAAAGATATTTTGCTCTAATGAGAGTCAGCTTTTAAATCTCAGAATCCCTCCCCCCCCCCCCCAGATTAATACTATTAGAATAATTTTTTTCTATAATGGTATCTTCTAGAGGCAAAACACTACGTTGTAAGGATGGAAGCAGCTTCAAACGCTGCTTGAAGCTGGGGAAAAGAAGTCTCTCTGCAAACAAAGAAACATAAATTAAATTTTAAAAGCAATGGTTCACATTCTTTATGGGTTGGTATGAGCCTGCAGGCTGACAGATTGGGACAGTAAAGTCATGGGTGCACCCCATGAAATACAAACCAAAAGTTCCGACTAAGAAACACAGTGGTTACGGCTATTCAAGTATTCCATCTGCTTTGCTCTGTTTTTAAATAAGTACATGTGAAATATTTGGGACATATTTTTTCCCTCAAGGGAAGGGAGGATATTGTTTAGTTGTTAGACAGAGCTGGGCAACCTGAATGAAACACATGAAATAAATGGGCAACACATGAAATAAATAATGCAGAAATTGCTATAAAGCTACTTATATCACATGTGGTCTTATATATAATCCATTCCTCAGCTAAATTATCAGATAATTTCCGGGTTTCAAACATTAGTGAAAAATAAATTATTTCTTCACTCTGCCATTAAGACCAGCACTCCTTAGCAACCCTTACATGTGAACTGGGAAAGGAGAAAAACCTGTTAATCCAGCACACTTACCTAGATAGGAGCAAGCACCTCAGCACTCTTGTTATGTATCAGTGAATAGCACAGGTCTACAGTAAGAGTTGTTGGGTAATGAAGAACTTCATACTGAGAGAAATTTGAGGACTCCTTCTGTCAGTCTTAATCCCCTCTTTTTCTACAGTATTGATGCAAAAGGGGCTTAGTGAGGACTCAAAACTTAGCTCTCTCATGCTGGATGCTTTTACCACTACCTTACAATATATTAGTGCAAAGAGTGACTTGCATGTCTATGTTCATTTACTGCACTAGGGCAAATGTCTGCCAAAGAGCTATGGAAGAGATGCACCTCCATGGATGATTTATGTCACTTCAGCTATAGCACCTGTAAAACTTCTGTCTCAACTGAACCAGGGATATTCTTACAATCAAGCAAGTGTACAAGGCCTAGATCCAGTAAGAACAAAGTGTCCAAGTTACAGCACCTTGAGTCCTAAAGGGAAGCATAGGTGTTTCTGCTAGTGATCTAAACCTCCACGTAGCTGAATGAAAAGAATTAGGCACCTTCATAAGAGAAGACTGCATACTGGTAGGGAGCTACCTTGAGATTCTTGACAGTAAATGCTTAGTATGGATTGTGAGAAATTAAATATCCTAGGTTCTGCAAGCCACTTGTCCACTCTTGAGTTTAAAAAAAGATGAAAACAATGAGAAAACTCCACAAATTTTATTTAAAGTAATAAAAGAAAGAGAGAAAGACTGAAGAAGTTCTCCTTTCCATGTTTTTATCACCCAAGCAATTCTAAGCTTCAGTCAAGTTGCAGTGTCTCTGCATGTCTCACCAGAGGAATTCCAGGCAGAAATCTTACCTGAATAAAGTGCTCTCTCTGACTGTTCTTCCTCTTTGCCACTAGTTGATGAGTGTAAAGATTTTTTTCTTTTCTTTTTCTTTCTAGAACTTCCTGGAACAAGATTACATTAACATCATTAAATTCGCTTAGAAAGAATTGCCTTTCCTAGAGGATTTTAGAGTTCTTAGCATTCACACTTTTACACTGAATTTCTCAATAAAATACACCTCTCACTCACAGTCCTGGGGACACTTACCGTTTTCTTTATTTTACTTTTTTTTTTTTTTAATAGAGAAACTTTGATATGTTTCGAAACTCGAGAGACATAAAAATGAGCCAAGCCTTTACCACATAAGAAAACTTGATATGAAAAAAATCTCAATGCTTTAAGGAGACTTGACTTACTGTATGGAAACATTTAGGGATATCAGTACCAAGACCTCATTAAATGTAACTTTTCAAAAGCTACTCAGTCTATCAAGATTTCTAACAAGAATGCCTGCAGGGGTAATAATTTTATGTGTAGGACACAGGCCCTCTGGAGATGTCCATACATATACTTTAATTTGTTCTCTGTAAGTGCCTTAAAACTGCCATGCATATGTAAAAGTCTCTAGTTCCCTTAGAAGTCCATTATAGTGCATAAATTCTCATTTATCCATAAAATAGTGGGTGTTATAGTCCCAGCACTTCACCATTTATCAGTGACTGAGAGGAGAAGCGGGAATGCAGTTTCATCAAGCTGGTTGAGAACAGTCAATATAGTCCTCAGGCAGAGCTGTCATTCAGCTGGAGGGATGGGCTTACAGGAACCTTATGAAATTCAAGAATTTACTCCTTAACACCACGTAATTGTACAGCCAGGAGACTGATTTAATGGGTGGAAGTTCTGCTGAAAAGGACCTGGAAGTCCTGGGGTCCTGTTGGACAGAAGGCTGGACAGGAATCAGTACCACACTCTGGCAGCAATGAAGGCTATCAGTGTCCTGACTGATAGCAACAGGGATGTAGTCAGTTGATTGAGGGAAGCAATTATTTCCCTGTACTCAACACCTGCTTGGCCACATCCTAAATACTGCACCCAGATTTGTCCCCACACGTCCCTATCCCCTCAAACAAGAAAGACAGTTATAAACTTCAGCAGGTACAGTTGGAGGCCACCAAGATAGTCATGGAACAGAGACTCTTCAGCTGTGAGGAGAGGCTGAGGGAGCAAGGCTTATGGAGCCTGGAGAAGAGACAGCATTGTAAGAGGAAGGGAGACCTAATAACTTCCCGTATCTTCAAGGAAGTTATTCAATGATCATAAATGGAACCAACTGAGATTCGAGTTGTGTCTAAGGGAAAAAAATATAATGGTAAGGCTAACTAATCACTGGAACAGCTGCCCAGAGATGTTGTGGAATATGTGTCCTTAGAGGTTTTCAAGATCCAGCTGCCCAAAGTCTTAAGCAGCCTCACCTGAATTCAATGTTGGTTTTACTTTGAGCAAGAGGTTGAATTAGGTGACTTCCTAATTCCTTTCTAGTCTGAATGATTCTGGGATTATGACGGCAATGCACAAACAGGGAAAGCCACAAGTTTTAAATAGAAATATCTAATCAGTCTGTTGTCATGAGAAAGATCGCCATGGGAGCCAACGTCTGGAAAAGAAGCAGTTTTCCAGCATACATGACCCAAACTCTTGACTCAAACTTCCACTTAAAGTATCAGTTTTTCAGACCACTCTTGGTTCTTTTTGCTTTCTGAAGGAGAGCCCCCACTCCTGGAGTAGAAAGAGAGAAAAGGGAAAAAATCTAGTATGAGGCTGGGAAAAAGGGACAACAACATTATTTTTTCTTATTCTGTAGTTCTGTCAAATCATGTGCCATGGAAATTAAATAATTTGCATATAGTAGCTTCCCATCCCTCTTTCCCACTCAGTCTTGGCATAGGCAGGAGTTTCAAGCTCTTGAAAACAGCAATGACTCAATCCAGCCATCTCCTTAGCCCCCTGACCAGAACTGGTACAATTGGTGCCATCCTTTAGAACACAGAATGGTGCCCAGCTGTCTCTCCAGGCAGGGAGAGAAATGTTTGTAAGTACCATTGTCTCAATCTAATGTATGATCTGCAAAACTGCTAAAGGTTTTTGTTTGTTTGTTTTGGGTCAGCTATCTTAAGCCCATTCGCATGGCGTTTTTTTGGTCCTTGATCCTCTTCTACCTAAAACAAAAACAAACCTCTCAAAAAGATTTTACTCTGAAGATAGCAGTGAGGGGAACTAGATTGTTAATACTAGAGCATTGTCTGCCATTTGGGTGAGTTTTGTATGCACTATTGCAACTATGCTAAGATGCAGCTCAAGATGATGTACTAAAAGCTGTGTCCATATAGGCACAGAAACATGGAATGGAAGGAAACTTTAAAGATCGTCTTGTCCAACTCTCCTGCTGTGGGGAGAGAAATCTTCCACTAGATCAGATTGCCAGAGTACATACCTCTCAGAGGAGAACACACAGATATGACAAATAAGGTGTTTACTATGTTATGTTTACTATCAGCAACAGCCTGAGTTGTGCTGGATTTTACTTACTGAGTGTTTATATGCTTTTAATCCAAGAAGGGCAAATAAATCCTGTACATTACCATAAAAATAGCATTGTTATGGAACTGACTTGTCTTCCAAGCACACAAGTGACAAAACTTACTTTGAGAATGTCTCTTTAACTGAAAAAAAGGTATTCTATACATTACCTGTGAAGTGTAGATAACAGTGAGTCATGATTTACTAATCTGCCTTTATTTCAAAGTAAAGTTTTAGTAACATTAGTGGTTTATAATTATGACTAACCTTCAAACCACAAACAATATTAGGGAGTGATTTGTGAGCAAATGAATGTACAAGTGTTTTGGGAGGTGCCATGCCATTGTTTCCGATATCAAAGGTTAACTCCTAAATCCCAAGCCTGGCTGAAAAACAGTAGGCTCCCAAAAGTTCTTTTAATGTTATGTTTGGGGATCAACATTACTGCTTTTTCTATGTAAACCTTCTGAATTCATTTTTTCAAGCCATTTTTTAAATGAAGAAAGTTAACTAAGTACTCATTTATACAATTACATTTAAAACAAACAAAAAAATGAACAAACAAAACCAAAGACCAGATGATGCTGAAGTAGCATTCTTTCCTAATTTCTCTAAAACAACTTTCTGATTGTCTGACACTGCATTGTCTTCTTGAATGAGCAACGCCATTCCCATCCATCAGGGATTACATCAAAAAAGCAAGGTAGATAATTTATTTGTCACAGTATAATACATGCTCTTAAAAATAATTTTATATTACGTAAGACATCGAAGTATTGAACATTTTTGATACTTAAAATTTAAAACAGTTTTCAATTAAAAATTTTTCAAAATAAAAAAAAAAATGAACATTAACAATATCCTGTGCAATCTGGTGAATTCTAGGCAATTCTACTTTTTTTTTCTACTAACACATTTTTGTTTAGTTTTGAATGCTCAGTGTATCAGCAACATATTTTGCTGAAAAGTCATAATCAGCACTTGTTAGAAAGAAATCTTGGTAAACATAGCTTGTGTGTGAAACAACTTCAGTGACTAGTCCTAACAGCAAGGAGACCAAATTTTCCACTCCGTTTGTAACACCAGACCTGCACTCAAACAAGCCTTAGTTTATATAGGTGGCAACAACTGATGATCGTAATATCTTTGATTTCAAATTTCTGCTCTGAAGAAGTTATAAGTTCTTATAAGAAGAGAAATGTCTAAAAAAAATCTCTCCTAAATCAAATGTGTACAGGTACATATGTATGTAAACCCAGGATGAGTTTTACAACCTGCACAGTAAACTCTTGTAGAGTTTACACTTATTTTTTTTTGACTCAGGCATGTAAGTGCCCTAAGTGTATTTGAAAAATGCATTCAGATTTTTAACTGAAGACCTGAAGTCATAGATCCCACTGCTTGGTATGGAATATTGCAAGTCATACTACTGTCAATAGCTTTGGCACTAGAGCCTAAGAAGAAAATCTCATCTAAGTGGGAGAAAATAGTTGTGAATATTTGTTAAATCATTTGCATGAACATCTTATAAACTAGAAGGAGAAAATAATGAAACCAGATGATTTTCAGTCTGACTTAATGGACTGTGCAGAATCCGTGCCTTAAGAAGAGAATGGCATGCTTATAACTACACTGCCTAGAACAGCTTTCTTTGAGCACGCCTTCACAGCTAGCAAAATGATTAATTATGGTGAGAGGAAAAATTCATTAGCAAATGAAAGTGGAAAAGTGTCAGTTTCAGCCATAGCCACATGGCTTTCACCTTTGAACCATTTTCTGTGTGTTCACAACATTCCTAGTGTGATGCTCAAAGACACATCACAGCGTGGGAAGGGGTATTGTTAACCATTGTATACAAAAAAAAAAAACCCAAAATAACAACAACCAAAAAACAACAAAACTATTTGCAGCAGGACCTACCCATTTTTCCTCTTGGCAGAGTATCATGACTTCATGACACTCTGGAATGATCCTTCTCTGAGACTCTGCTTAGTGACTTTTGCAGTGTATGAAGTTGTTGGGCACTACAGTAATGAGTTGTGGATAGGGTCCCTTAGCAAGTCTGGCTTCTAAACAGCTTGCAGATGTCCCTTATTTTTGACACACGCCCCCCATACTGCTTGCCCTAGCTTTGCTAGCTCTTCCATCTGGCACAGAGAAGTCATCTCATCTGCTTTCCTTTGTTGGCCACTGGAGAACTACAGAGCCACAAGACCTGGACGGAGTCACATCTCAGAAGTGTTTGCAAGAAAGCTAGAAACTCCATCTGCTTCTAGAAAGCTTTGCCTTGTTGACAAGAACAGAGATGTGTGTGGCTCTTGCAGCAACATGACCTCTCACTCTTCTTGCAAGTGGTCACAGGACAACGTGAGAAATAACTAGGGACTTGACACTAGTATTGTGAAAACAATCCTTCGAAGTCTGAAACGGAGTGCTTGAAGAGGGGAAGGAGTTCTGGCAGACAAGATTCAGCTATGGGTGAGTTTGTAAAACCTCATGAATGGTCTTGAGATATCTTTTGCTATGAAAATGAACCTTTTGCATGTTAGATGGTAGAGGATTCTCAACTCCTGCTTAATACCGCACAGAGATACTGCACTTCCATTCTGTGGGATACTGGAAAAAAGATTAAAAACTCTTACCTGTTTAAATCCTAGTCCATCCAGCTTGTTATAAGGATACTTTCTGATACCTCTGATTGCCTTCCACCTTTCATGGTAAAGGTAGGATTCTTTTCATCAAATTTTAAAAGCAAGGTGCCTAGTTGAAACACTGCTCCTCTGTGTCAAGGAACAGACACATTCCAGAGCCTGCTTAGCCCAGACATGTATTCTAAGCACCTCTTGATAGTGACCATTTCTCTTCAATGAACATAGAAAGCTCTAGATGATTACTCTAGAAAATATTCCTACCATAAAAACGGCAAAAGTTCGGTCATACAAACCACATCCCTAATGTACAGTGTTGTTTGTGTATTATATGTTACACTATAGCTCATCTCCTGGTGGAAGAGGCTATAGCATTTTTTGCACAACCAGCATTTCATTCTAGGTGAATTTTATGTTGCCAGGAGGGCATTATCAAGATCTCTTTTGCATTCTGCCAGAACACCTCGGCCCAGAGGGTAGAAGGATGAGCTGTACAGGGTACAGCATGAGATCAGTCACCTCACCTGAGAAGGACTCCCTCACCTCTGATGTAGCAAAGGTCCTTCCAAAAGGAGGAGGAATCTAACGTCTGGAAATAGCAACCTTGCTACTGCCCCACTGGAAGGGATTTGCCAGTGCCCCTGATTTCAAGTGACATGACTTTGTAAGCATGTGAATTTGGTGGGCATCAGCACCCTTATCATGCTCTACACAGTCGTGCTGGTTTGAGGACTGGTGCAGAGTGTAGGGGGTGCCTCACTGTGAATTCTGGAGACTTTTCATCAAATAAGCAAAATTCTTAAGGTACAAGTCAGTTCGACCTGCCTGCTGTCAAAGTATCCAGCTCAGTAGCCAGACTGATGAAGAATTAAAAAGAGCACTGGTAACTGAAAAAAACATTTACAGTGAACGACTATCAAAGCTGGAAATATCCAAATACTTAAAAGACTGGTAGCCTTCTTCTCAGTCATATCAATGGGAGTAAGGACAGCAGGATGTGGCCCTATGTTGGTAATAGCATTTTTAATTTCCAATTTTTTTTTTTTTTTAAGTAGATTAAGTAGGTTGATCTTTCCCTATGTGAAACCATGATTCATCTATCATGTCAATAGCATCATATTCATAAATATACCTCTGTGTCTGGTGTTTTCCACTGAAATTGGCAAATGTACTTAGAAAGAAGTGAAATGAAAATTTCAGGAATTTCCAATTGGGCTTAGCAAGTTGTGAAAGAAGAGTGATGACTGCTATCGATGTAAAGAGTTATGAGCTGCCTGGTTCTTCTGTTTTATGGAACAGCTTAGCCATAGAGCATGCCTACTTCACTGCCTCTGTGGCCTGGTTCTGTCCATGGCCTTAATTTTTCTGAGGATGTTATTCATAAATGTTCTCTTAATCAAGCTCAGCCCCAGAATTTTACTGTAGAGGCTAAACTAATTGCCAGGATATACAAGATGCCAAACCCTAGAAGGTAAAGCTAAAATTTGTGTGTCCTGGCTCAGAGAACCACTATGTTTCAAACCTGAAATAAAAAGTGAGTTTTTACATTGCTTAAATAGTTGATTTTTCCACTCCAACAATTAGAACTCTGTGCTTCTCAAAGAATTCACACTGTGAATAAGTACATCTCCTTCATTTTTTAATTTGACCAAAACAAATATCTGTCTCTCTTTTTAAAGGATTTTTTTTTTTAAAGGAGAAAGAAATAAGGATTTATCCCAAAATTATCCCTGGCTAGTGTGCATGGTTACCACACTGAAACAGACAGCAGTTTTCTGGGTGAAATGGCATCGTCCCAGGTGCCAAGACCCACATGGAAGGTATGCCAAAGACTGTGAACATTTTTATGTCTCTCCTGCCATCATAAACAGGAATGTTATATCTTTCAACTGGGCAACTGGCATATTCCCCATTGATTACACCCTTTCATTGAGAAAGGGAGAGATGAATGATTTTCTTTATTTTCACATGTAAAAGCTGCTGCAGGATTAGCAATCTCTTGGTTCCTGATAAAAACAAAGACTTAAAAACAAAATATTGTGAGATCTCTTAATATCTTGATATTATGTTCATAATATAATGTCATACTGGAATAATCTCACTCATCATTAAGGAGCTGAAATAGTGTTCAATAAGCAACATAACAATGCTGGGGCTTTTAGGTTCTAAGTCTGCTAGTCCTCACTTTTGCGACTGGGAAACATTTCACTTTGACATTCTCAATCACATGAGTAAGAAGAAGTGAAATGACATGAGGTGAGATGGTGTGAGATGTAATGTGTGGACAGAAAAGCTGATGAACCCAAAAAGCCTGTACACTTTTTCTCTTGGTATCACAGGTCACAGCTCCCAGCAAAACATACATCAGGTCAGTGAGTGCATTTCCCCATCCCAAATAGTTTTGCTGCCTGGGACCACAGTCAGCTTTCTGATATGGCACAGCCATGTTATCCACTGCTTCAAATATCTGTGAAAGAGCAGCTTTAGAGAAAGAGCTGTCTGCCCTTGTGGGGTTCTGCCCCTCCTTTACTTGGAGGCCATCTCTATGCTCAGGCCCCTGCCACTCACCCGAGTTATGTTGCTGGTACACCTGTGTCCAGATTAACACCTTCCTAATTTTTGTCCTTATTGCAGCCTGCTGATTTGACTTTCTGGCTTGATCTTGTACCTGTCTTGTCACTGTGGACTTTTTGATCAGTACTGGTGGATGGCTGTGGTTACTGTCACTGGACACTTTTGGGTACAGTAGGGCAGCTCCCTTGTTGCTGAGGTCTGTGCCCCTGCCTACCTTGCTATGACTCTTGGCTCCTTAAAGAGCAGCCTGACTTCACTGTTCTGTGATGCCTTGCCTCACTTCATCCTTTGATCACAATAGTTATAAAATACTGCTATGAAAGCGTATGGGACTCTGTGACCTTGAATAATGAATATTACTGATTCAGGTGGAAGCTTGTTCTATGATCAGGAAAAATTCAAAACCCAGCATCTACTAGGCAGCTGCATTGGATAGATATCCTCATCCTAAAGGAATAACTCCTATCCACCCCATTCCTCCACAAGATACACTTGAAATGTGTCACTTGTCCTCTGGAGGCCCGAAGAAGATTCTTTTGTGCTGGGCAGATAGTTCAGGACTCTGGAGGCCATGTCAGATGAGGAAAAGCTGGAAGAGTTTAGTCAATGAAAGAAAAATCTGTAAAAAACAACAATCAACCAACCAACCAAACACCAAAACCCAGTGGCAAGCAATGGAAAACACTAATTTTATTTCCTTTATATCAAAGCCACAAGGAATTTTGCCATAGACTTTACTAAGAACTGTTGAATGTAGAAGTATGTTCGTGTCAGCAATTCTTAATTTATCCTTGCCTGTATTTCAGAGGAGTCATCTAACATTCTAGCACTACTTGAAGGTTTGGATATGATTGAGTACCATGAGCCATTTGTAGCAGGCATGAGTTAGACTTTCTGTATGTCAGAAGCAGACCATGTGTGAGTTAGATCCAAAGCATTCATACTGAAGGTTATGTTCTTTTACAAAAAAGTCCACTCGATGCAGAATTGCTTTTCACTGCCTTCTTTATGTTGAGAAGTGGTGTCCAAGCCTAAAATGTAAGTTTAGCAGTGATTTTTGTGCAGATGAATATTAATATTGCACCTATCCTTCCCACAAAGTGACTACAAATAAGCAAATATTAGTTTTAACACCTTAAACCTTTGTCACATCAGACTTGTTCTCAGCAGCAAAACCAGGCTCTTGCTCAGCTCCACTTCACTCTTTTTCTTTCTGCCCTTATGCTGCCACCACAAACCTACCTTCCCACTACTGCAGGGTCATAATGAAACAGAGGAACTAAATTAGGGAAAAGCTGCAGACTGAAAATAATCCATCAGGGAAAATAATGAGTTGCCTAAAAAGGATCAGTCAAAAAGGGGGTCCTGGTGGACAACAGGATGACCATGAGCCAGCACTGTGCCCTTGTGGCCAGGAAGGCCAATGGCATCCTGGGGTGTATTAGAAGGGGGGTGGCTAGTAGATCGAGAGAGGTCCTCCTTCCCCTCTACTCCGCCCTGGTGAGACCACATCTGAAATATTGTGTCCAGTTCTGGGCCCCTCAGTTCAAGAAGGACAGGGAACTGCTGGAGAGGGTTCAGCGTAGGGCAACGAAGATGATTAAGGGAGTGGAGCACCTCCCTTATGAAGAAAGGCTGAGGGAGCTGGGTCTCTTCAGTTTGGAGAAGAGGAGACTAAGGGGGGACCTCATTAATGTTTATAAATATATAAAGGGTGAGTGCCATGAGGATGGAGCCAGGCTCTTCTCGGTGGCAAACAATGATAGGGCAAGGGGTAATGGGATCAAGCTGGAACACAAGAGGTTCTGCTTAAATTTGAGATAAAACTTCTCAGTGAGGGTGACAGAACACTGGAACAGGCTGCCCAGGGAGGTTGTGGAGTCTCCTTCTCTGGAGACATTCAAAACCCGCCTGGACATGTTCCTGTGCGACCTCACCTAGGCGTTCCTGCTCCAGCAGGGGGATTGGACTAGATGATCTTTTGAGGTCCCTTCCAATCCCAAACATACTGTGATACTGTGATACTGTGAAAAAAGCACATAAGTAATTGTGCCAAAATAATTGAGAGGGCAGTCAGGGAATGGCAATGAGCGGTTGGTGTTGAAAATAAGTGTAAGGAACAGCTTAAATTGATTTTGTCACTGAGAAAAATGCCTGTGGAACTTTGACACAAAAGCCTAAGCACCTTTGACTTCTGCAAGGCTTGCAAATTCAGGCACAGATTTTGAGATAAAGCTACAGCTCCTTGTTTTCTTAAAGGGGTCAGAAATGTTACTCTTTTGTCATAGAAGTAAAGGGATACATTTGAGCTCACTATGCAAATTGCAATAAACCCTTGAAACAGTCGATTTCCCTGTTCCAATTTTTCAAGATGCTTGAGTACACCTTATAATATCCTCGTCTCTGCTTTAACTTAAGACATTTGTGCACATCATCACTAGACTGTTACTGCTGTGGATTATTCTACACAATAAATATAATTTCCATGTATAGCTAATATAGCTAATTAGTGACATTAGACACTACAAACTGCATAGTTGAATGAAAAAATGAAAAGTCACGTTGCTTTTTCTTATGCAGTTGAAGATTCTGGTGGACAGTTCAAATTTCAAACTACAATTAAAAGAATGCATTTTCCATGATGATTCTTCTAGGAAAGACCAAACATTCAATGAAAGTGTCCAATGAGGGAATATAAAGACACTTTTGAACTTTAAAGGAATAGCTATGTGACAGGTAGTGATTTGGTTTGTTCAGTCAAGTCTGTGATATTATAACAATGGATGAATATGAAAAATGCTGTTTTGTGATTCTGGATAAACACTGAGAACTATCAGTTTTGCCCAAGTTATCGGGATCCTTCAGGTATAGAAAAAACTGGGTTGGGAATTGCATAAGATGAGTGACAAAAAAAGGAAATCACATGAGGCTGGAGCTATGAGGATTGCTGCTTATGGTGTTTTGGCAGCTTCTCAAACCGGAAGCACATAGCATATGAAAAACAGCAATAACAAACTCCAGGTACTGTTGGGAACTGACTAAACTGCCAAGATGGCAGCTTCTGGGACCCTATGCACATAGAGAAGGCTTGTGGCATGCCACCCTCCAGTCAGCTGCTCACAAAATTGTACAGGGATGGTGTTCACTGCTGACTCACACTGGCAGATAGACTTTATTTATTCCAAGCATGATATAAGAGCATTTGGAGCGTGTTTTTGGAACAAAGGAGACTTGCAGCTGCAGCAGAGGAATCCCCCAGAGAAAGTTCCAAGAACAGTTAAACTTGAGAAGAATAGTTGGGCTCTGTCCGTATTGTGGCTATTGAAATGACAGAAGCCCATAAGTGGGTTTGCCTCAACTTGCAGCATGTACAGTCTGTTCAGAAAAGTGTGGTAGTTTTAGCTGCTTACAAGCACTCTCCTGACTCATATCAGTCTGTCTAACAGATGAAGCATTTGCAAAATAAAAGTCTGCTTGTTTGTTGTCTATCTAACCTTCTGCATTATGCCAGCACTGACTTTATTGGCTTCAGTTGCTCTCTCTCTGATGAAATCTTTTATAAAGCTGGAAAGGGGACTTTGACCACACATAATTCTCATGTTTATATTGTTTTACACTTGTCCTCCATTGAGTACAAGTTCTTACAAGAACTACAGGACAAGGAGACTCAGAGTCTGAAGGTGTCCCCTGGCCATATAGTAACCTTGCAGTCTGGTCTTCAGGATCTGCTGTGGATCTTTTTATAAGTTTTCTCCACAGAGGGAGCTGCCATTAAAGGAATTTGTCCTTACACTGGGTCATATTCTTAAGTGGCACAGGTTGGCACAGCCCCAAGAAATCTGAGGGAGCTGCCCAATTTACACCAGGTGTGCAGGAGCTCAGTGTGTTTTCAAGGAGTACATTAAAAAAAAACCTCCCACTAACAAGGTGAGATCATTTGTTGGCATAGTCTCGAAACAGAAAAGATCTAAAAGACCAAGCTGACGTGTTACACCATGTTATAATGAATAATAGAAGTCTCTATGTAGCACAGAGCTAGTAAATACATATTTTTTTAAAAATGGACAGACCTCCATCAGCCAGCTCTATGCTCTTCTGCCTCTACCGCCAAACATGGCCAGCAGAGTCAGAGCTCTCAGTTTCAGGGATTAGCAAGGCTGGGGCTGCTCTGCAAGGGAGAACAAGCCTGGAGCCAGGCCATCCCCAGCAGAGGGAGTGATGGTGCCTTCACCAACCAGGGCACAGTTCCAGAGCTATTGAACAACCAAGTCAGAGCAGGATGCTGATAACAGGGTCCATCAATAGCCTAAGGCAAGGCAAGACAAGGTCATGAGTGAGGTCCATCCATCCAACCACAGTCACAAGTAGTTTTAGGTTATGCACCACATTCCGAAGTTGATCAGCACATGAATGACACAGAGTAGCAAACAAGGACTGTATGCAATTAGTTTGACTTTCTAGTGTTTTGTGCTTCTCTCTTTATAAGACTAAAATAAAGTTCAGCTTAATCACATAGTTGTTTAATGAAACTTGGCAACCATTTCTATTATTTGTACTTAAAAGCTTTGTTATGCTTATGAACAGATATTACAGTTTCTTCAGATCACAGAATAACGGGCTGCATCTTCATTATCACTATTTTTAGATGCACAGTTAGTTAATTTATTATTATTATTAAATAAGTTAATAAGTTAATTTAATTAATATTTAACTAATTAATAATTAATAAGTTAATAAATAAGTTAATTTATTATTAAATAAAACTTGAATGCTATCTCATAATACAGCTATCAACTTTAAAGTCACTTGGATTTGAATGAGAAAGATTCTCCTCCTTTTCCTTCAAAGACAAAATTATCACAACATGTATTTCAAGCAAATGAAGTCTGTCAAATAAACTCCTGCCAGCAGGTGATTGCAGTACTTTCAAAAAAAGATGGCTGAATCAAAGGAGCAAGGAGAGGGAGAGGAATAATCTCATAGCCATTATTGGTATATAATGGTGATATAAAATTATTGAAGGCATAACTCAGAAGAGCTAAGTTAAAGGATGCATACTGCCTTCAAGAGTGCATTGCGTAAGAAGCAAATCTGAAGACACTTGATCAAGAATAGCAGATTTTACTTCTACTTGTAGCTCCTGGAAAGGATCATATGAATCGAGATGATCTAAGGATATGAATAGAGATCTATGGAGTCCAGCCACCATGTAAAATGCCCCTGAAATATTTATTTTAAGTTGGCTGGAAGAAACTATGTTTCACATTGCTGAACTGGATCATAGTTCATCAGCAGGTGTCTATGATATCTAGAACATCATACTGTAATTAGATATAATAGCAACACAAGACTTGAGACTTGATTGAACTCATGACTACAAGGCAAAAGATAAAGACCTGTTCTTGAAAGGGCACAGGCCCACAAAATTTCCTCTCAGAGATACTTGAACAGAAGTAGTAGGGAAGTCAACAGTGAAGTACTTTTCTTGTTGACACATATCTACACATTGAAACCATATCATCTTTGGTGAAAATTTTCACAGATTCTAGAATAGAATTTCTGGCCAAAATAAATAAAGAAATGAAAAAAAAAAAAAAAAAACCAGCAGGTGTTTAGGAGACATAAGCCCCAAATCAGGTTTTGTTTTCAGGCAAGGATATAGTGCCAGAGTCCAATGTCAAACAAGATCACCCAAATTAATAGGGAGCAGGGAATTAACCAAGTTCTACTACATCTTGTGTGAAATAATTTTCTCCAACAGACTACAAAATTCTCCTCTCAGTTGTAGTAATTTCTATGTTTACTTAGAAATCAGTTACTCAGGGGCTTCTCTGTGGGGAAAAAAAAAAAAAAAAAAAGGCTTTCAGTCTCTTCTGGCATGAAATTAAATAAAATGCCAAAAGATTAACTGATTTTCAAAATGAAAACCATTGTTTAACAACAAGTCCTGTTATAGCAGAAAGTCTGTTTCTTCTGGTCAAGCCAGAGAGGTGTAAGGGCCCAGAGAGCTTCTCCCCATCTGGGGATGGGCTGCCTGGGCTCAGGGTTAGCATATCTGGGGGCAGCCCCCTTCTCTGGATGATGTTGGGGCCCAGCTCCCAGACTGCTCTGGAAGGCAGCAGTTGTGATTAGTCGTCTTTCCATGGAATATGCTTTTAAACTGAAGCTCTAAGTGCCTGGATCCTGCCTAAGCTACTGCTCCAGCTTAGACATCTTCTTTTACAAGTTCACTTTTAGACACCCAATTCATGAAAAACTATCATCTGTTTGTCTGAATTTAAGACCCTCTAGGAACTATGGACAAAATGCTGAAATAGATTTTTGTTTCTAAAGTGATTCTACCTAGGATGGGTATATATAACTTGTCCTATCACTCCTGCTATCAGAATATCGATACAGTGTAGGAGAAAAAAACGATATCATTGCTGCTTTGTTCATTAATTTAATGAATTAATAAATTAATTTAATAGCAATTCTTCTAATGAACTGTCATAGCTGGTATAATTTTAAATGAAGTTTTGATACTCAGCACATTTATCATTTTGGAGACAGAGTAAATCAGGCTGTAGAAGTGTTCCATACAGGACATTAAGGACATATCTGCTGCCTTGTAATCATCCAGCACTGGTGTGTCTCAAGTACTCGTAAGTCCAGCTGTGGCTTTTTCCAAAGGAAACACTGATGAACCTTTTGTGCTGTTTCTAAGCCATCATCAAGCTGTGGCTTTAACCATTCTGTTTCCCTTGAGGTGAGGCAGGTGCATTTCCTTCAAAGAAACAACTAGTAGGTGTGGGGGTGCCCCTTGGAATAGGTCTGCCCACACAAATTCTATCTTGATTCAATAAAAACCCCACATATGCTATACCAACAATTCACGGGAAAAGAATTAAAAACGTAACACTACTGGTTTTTACACTTTGTTACAGACAATCACAGCAAAAAAGCACTGCAGAATTAGTGACACAAGACTTAGAAAAGTTTAGCACTTCAGCCAGTTATGTGTGTGATCCCTTGTGCTTGTAGATGGATATAATTATCTCTTTGACAAGACAAGAATACAATTATTTCAAATATTGTAAAAATATTGTGGTTTTCTCTGCCCACGATAGCTGAGAATATGGTGGTCAAGATGCCTGCCATGCAGATGTGGAACTGGCATTTGATTTGAATTCCTCTACCTCCTGGTAGATTTCTTTATCTCCTTGATTACTATGGTTTTGTGATCTGATATCTAATGAAGAAAAAAAAAAAAAGAAAAATATTTAGTCTCTCTCAGGAATATTTTGGAAATCTTGAGCATTTTGCCAGGACAGGAATACCACTTTCTACCCAGCTTTACATTTACTCTCTTGGTTTTATTTCCCCACCTTGTTTTGAAACTGGCATGTTCTGCTTAAAACATTGATATGGCCTTGCCAGCCGTGATGACCAAGACTGCTTTGCCCTCTTTCGTTGCCATTTGCTGCATCTGATTGAATTTTGTGCTTCTACTGAATGCATGGCCTAGAGCCCAAACCCCACTGTTATCCATCCCGAGTAGAACAGAGTTAATTACTAGTCCTGCAGAATAACAGGAAAACCACAGAATTTCTTACAATGAGAGATCATAATAATTTTTCCATCTGTGGAAGCTTTTTGAGCCATAGCAGTTCAAATGTAAGATTTCTGATGTAAGTCACCCAGATGTTCACAGCTTTTATTTAATTAAAAAGCATAAAAGCTAGGTATGAAAAAAGCTAAATTATCCATGCTTTCAAAACACAGAAAGATTAAATCAGTTTCAGGTTGTCACGAAAGCAGATTGTGGTGGCAATTGCAGACCTCTGTAGTTGCAGATAATTAACCCTAATTACTCTGACATACTATTACCAAAAATATTTGGTTGCCTATGATGCTTGCAGTGCATAAGATTGACAATTTTGCTCACTTCAGGCTGTGTGGTTTGATAGCAAAATATATTTCACCAGTAGAGTTGACAAAAAAATTTGATTGTGTAGCATGATAGCATTTTAGCAGCCGTGCTCATTCTAACAGTTCACCTTTTAATATCCCTGCATCTGAACAAACACCTCTACATGCTGAGGCAAAATATTCAGAAAAAAAAAAGTGGTAGTTTCATTTGATATTCTTGATATTTTGCCAATTAATATACCATACTCATCTAATTCTTCTTTACTAGTCTGGCAGAATGAGGAGGAAAACAAATTTTATGAGTTCTAAATACCAACATGAAAAGCCTGACAATCAAAACCATTTTTCTTCAATATGAAAGAAAAAAAATATATATATTTAAATAGTAGTGGGATAGTGAGACAAGAACAACAAAAGCCTCAAAGCTGCCAGCTAAGGCCAACAGTTTAACTATTGCCATCCTGAAAATCTCATTCTTTTATTTTTTGTTTTTCTCTGTTTGCGTAATATTGAATTTCAAAGGTTGGCACATCAGTCTTAACCAGAGATTTTTATGGCTTATGCAGAACTGTAACATGATTTTCATGTGAAATACAGACTTTTGGGATAATAGATTTAAAGCTACATTTTCGGAATTTTTATTTCCTCCCCTTTCTTGGGATGGGAGAGATCAAGTAATAGAAAGAAAGAGCTTGGGATTAAAGTCACATTCCTGATGTTTGCTTTAGAAAAAAGATGGAGCACCTTCTGATGTTAGTGGGGTGTTTTAGATGCTTGGTCACTGTTTATGTTTTCCTCCACTTTCTAAAGCATTCTGAGCAGCTACTGAGATTGTGCTTTGTGCTGCATTCTGTAATTTGATCCCAGGTTACTACACCGCAAGTCACACTCACATCTCTGCCTGAGGATCTTTATTAAAACTTTTTGTCTTGCAAAATAAGCAGTTCTGAGCCCCTCCTGGTGAGTGTCAAGGTAACTTACTCCTTCTCATGTCAACTGTAAGATTCAGGCCCCCGAAATACTAAAACTAATCTACATCTTTAGTCTTAAGTGAGAGGAGGATCAGCCTTGTCTTGGAGTGCCTATCCATCTTTTCATGCATTTCAACACATTTCTCAGATAGTTCTGACTAATTTATAAAGAATATTGTAATTCTCAGAAATTTATTAACTTGGGACTTTATTTTAAGATTTGTGTTATCAATATGCTATTGGTTTTATGACATTATAGTAGACCCTAGTTAAAGGTTTCAAGTTCTGAAATCAAATCAGAATATGGGAAGAGTTTTAGAAAGACTCTAGTAAAAGCTTTGTCTAGAGCAGAAGAGTTTTCTGTTACTATTGGCATTGAAATGAACATAGCTGACATCTAGCAGCTGTTTAGATGAAAGTGTTGATGAGAATGAAACATATTTACAACTGTGCTCTGCAATAAATATTGCGTATGGATTGCCTCTGCCCATGCTTGCAGTTAAATTATCTTCAGTGTTGGTTGTGATGTAGTTTTCCAACCCAGGCAACACTGAGAAAGATAATAAATAGTGGTGAAAAAAACACCCTGAAATGCGTCCAAGAAACTACACTACAGCAGTACTCACGGCATTTTGATTTTCACATTAGATACTTTGATGGCAAGGTAACACAAAGTATTCTCGCCAACACTTCTGGTTGTAGCAAGTATTTTATGTGAAGAAAGATCTTTAGGTCACTAGTCTTTTAATCCATTTCTCCCATATTTCTTCCATGGAAATAAATGCTGTTGAAGTATGAAGAACTTGCTGCAGAATTTTCCTGTTATTGAGGTCTTCTCCCTCCTTGTTTCTCAAATTCCCAGTAGTCTAACCCACAATATAGTTCTTCAAGGAATATTTTCAGTGATGATCTGCAATTACAGATTATTTACAGGGAGAGGAAAAAAATTGATTGTTTGTTTGAAGCCTTAAGGATAAGTTCTGACATCAGCAAATAAATATCATGTACAGAGGAAAATTAGCCAGCTAGTGTGACATATATTATTATATAATACCAGAATATCTGAAAGTAGATGGCATTCTGAAATTAAAGACACTTGCATCCCAGAATAATTTTTGTACTTCTAGCTTGGAATAATTCTTTGAACGAAATGACCTCTAAGCCAGATTGACCCAAAAAATGGTCTTTGAAGAAGCATTTTTTCTTCTCTAGTTGTTCCAGCCAAAATCCTATGAAGAGTAGCTCTTCAGTAAATAAGAGTAGTATCTCCAGTATTTGATGTAGGTAGAGATCTTTGTTTCCCACTTTCTTGTCCTGATTCCTTGTTCTGTTACAATAGTGCAACTGTAGAAACTCAGGGTTCCTGTGGTCTCAAAGCAATAAAACAGAATGACGAACATAGGTCGGAGAGTGTAACATCTTCAGTGCAAGAATCTTGTCATTGTCTAATGTTGTACAGTAGTGGAGGATAGAGGCTTTTGGACTTTAACAAAATGGTGTGGTAATTGAAACCTGAAGCAAGCAGTATTTATGTAGATAAAATGTTTTGGGTGTGGTGCTGCCCGCTTTTGTTCCTTCCACGTGACTATCCACATGAACATAATTTGCTGTCAGGAATACTCTCAATAAATTTTAAGGAACTTTAAGAGAGTATTCATGAGAAGCAAACTCCTAATTCAGACAGGCTGACTGAATTCAGTCAGAATGAATTCAGAATGCTCATTCACTACAGCCCTACTTGGGACCAAACAATGCCATGTGATTCATGCATCCAATTAAAACTGGACAACAAAGATCAGTTTTCAGTTTTTAACAGGAAGCAGTTAAGTCATTTATAGATGTGGCTTTGCAGAACAACTAAGCAACAAATGAATTGAAGAACACTCCAAGTATCTCATGGATGTGCTGAGAACATTAAGAGAGACTAAATTAGGATATTAAGAATTATTCAGAAAGGAATAATAAAACAATATACAGCAAGCTGTTCAGGCAAATGGGAGAATTGAAGGCTGAGAAAAAGGTAGATTTGCACAGAGCGATACAGAGAAAATATGGTTTCCATCAGGCTTGCGTATCATGACTGAATTTCTTGGTGTTTAAAGAGGGAGGAGCCCACAATGCATATCTTTCTTTAGAGAGGCTTTTGCTATTCATTCACAGGAAACTTGGCACAAAATCATTATGGTTGAGACTGGTACATCATGTCTATGCTCAGCTCATGATTTCTTAGCTGAATTAAAAGAATGTTGGGAATGGAAGGGATGAAAACAAACACACCTTTGAAGCTGGACACGGATGCACCACCGAAGAGTGAAAAGTATAGGAGAGACCTGGTTTAAATGATATTCCTTCCAGAGATACTTGAGGCCAGGGAAGACTTCAGTTACCCTGCATTTACTTGACCCAGTTCTCATTTATGAATCTGAACTCTGACCTGACATGACCACAAGCCTGGGAATGAGCTATTACTGCTTTTGGGAGAGAGAGTGTTGATTTTCTGTTCAGTATTTCAAAGCATTAGTGTTCCAGGCAGGAGAGTCTTTCATAGTTATTCATTAGGCTGGTTGCTTCTTGGGAGGTCAGTTAATCCCTCCCTCACCTCCATGTTCCCTCGTTTCCTTTCAGCCTCCTGAAGACTTGTCTCCAGCCAGCCAGGATCCTCTGCCTGGGTGTTACCAGATGGGAACTCACAGAATTAATCCACATACTTTCCCGTGGAAGCATAGAGAAGAGCAGGCATCATGGAAAGGTTTCAAAATTACAGATCTAGAGGGGGCAAGGTGTTCTAGATTTTTGCTCATGAAAGTGTTTAGAAGCATGTTTCCTACCACCTAACAGAGTCATGTTGGATATCCTGGTGGACCGGCTTCATTTTTTCTTTAAGATATGCTTCTATAACTAATTTATAAGTTCACCAGAGGTCTGTTAGCTAGAAATAAATTTCAAATAATTATGATGCTACAGCTATTTGCTCTTTATTATGGAAATAAATAAAAAACAGGCTTTCAGAAAAAAAAATTCTATATCTATATCTATATCTATATCTATATCTATATCTATATCTATATCTATATCTATATCTATATCTATATCTATATCTATATCTATATCTATATCTATATCTATATCTATATCTATATCTATATCTAGCTATAGCTATAGCTATAGCTATAGCTATAGCTATCTATATCATCTATATCATCTATATCTATGTATGTCTATGTCTATGTCTATGTCTATGTCTATGTCTATGTCTATGTCTATGTCTATGTCTAAATCTATATAGATATGGCTGGGGTAACCATTGCTGGGTTCCTGAAGATAATAATACCCCAATGTCTTTAGCATTGCAGTGTATGTTTTGGCTGCTGGTGGCTCAGTTTTTCAATTAGAATCAAAAACCATCTTCAGGTAAATTTATAAACCTAGACAACGATATTCTTGTTCTTCATGAAAAATCGTATTTATTCAGTCTTTAAATTTGTGTACATAATTGCTTTTAAAGAGCGCAATGATGCTGGAGCTGGGCCATATCATGTTTTTAAAAAAATATAGGAACATGATTGAAAATAGATCAAGACACTTACATGAAGATGCTGATAATTATGTATCATAGGACAAGCAGCCCCAGGATGAGGGGAAGTTCAACTCAGCTGGAAGTGAGGGCTCTTTTGCTTTTTTTGCTGTCTTGTGCACTGGGCTAAGGAAACACATTCCTTGATCTACCCCAACCACTAGCTCCTAACACACTACGGGGAATGTTTTGTCTCCCTGTCATTGGCAAACAGAGAAAATAATGGGAGGTGTTTTTTTTGCAGCAGCAGGTAATGGGGCAAAAGGAAGAACGATCTTATCTGACAGTAAAGTAAGTATACTCAGAAATCCACAATAGAACAGCTCTTTAGCCTCATATGTTGCATTCAGGAATAGAAAAGCTTCACTGCAGTATATGTAGTTTCTAGTGAAGAAACCAAATTTTAGTTACCTCTGCTGCAATGACTGTAGGCTGCCTCCTTTCACAGAAATGTTAATAGCGCACTATGAACTGCAAACCATTTAGTTGATTTTGATGTGTTTTCAGGATGGCTCTTCCAGCTTATGGAGAAACCTCTGGTTCCCCTTTTAAGCCTTTACCAGTCTGCAGCAGCGAAGTTGAACCAGTCTCCCTTTTTTCACTTTTTCTGTAAAAATATTTTTCCAGTCATTTTCCGACAAGAACTGGAAAACTGCAGTGTCAAGGGAACATTGTCTCACACAGTGGTCAAAAGCAGAAGAGACAGAAGCTAATTTATTTACAAACGTTATGAGAGTCTGTGATATCAGTGGGTGTAATACAGCAGAATCAGGAAAGAATATTTTCACCTCTACTTCAAACTCAAGAAATCTGAGTATGCAGGTGCTTAGGAAAAACCAAACAAAAATACATTAAAAACTGCATACTGGTTAACCCTAGGATTTATCAAAAGCCATTAATTCTTCCCTACCTTCAAATACTCAGCCTGCTTATAAACAAAATACTTTGCTCAGCTTTGGTAGCAAATATTGTGAGATTCCACTTATATGGGATCTCAAGCCCTGCTTCTTTGAAGCAATTGCTGATATCTCAAATATCTTAGCATATTAAGTATCTCTCATTTGTAGGCACAAAGGAATTCCAGGTTCTTCACATACTTTCCACTATCTACATGAATTGCTTCAGTATCTGTGTGAAATAAATAAAGAGACTGTTGCTGTGGAGAAGTCAGTGTTGAGTGACTAGATGTAGATACTTAGCCTGTATTTAATACCTGGCACCAAAAAGAAAATATCTGATTATCTGCGTCATTGATGGCACATTGACTACTACAGTTGATGAGGCAGGCAGGTTAATGTGTACCTTGCTACACTTCAACAAACAAGACCACTGTGAAGAGATGCTAGTGAGACTGTGAGACAGGAACACTGATGATGCTAAAACATAACAACAAAGGTTGGAGTATGGACTATACAGATAAGCTTCCTTTCAATTCAGATTTCCTTCAGAGGGAAGGAGCTTGCTAAGATTTTTTTATTCTTTAATACAGAATACTGAACATGCTGAAAAATATTTTTTTTCAGACTACTGAAAAAATTTATGCCTTTCAAAACTGTCTGCTAGACAGAAGAATTCTCAGATTTGTACAATATGCTTATTCAATGATGAAGTAATTCTTTTTTTGACTTACAGTGTCCTCTCACTTTCCAAATCATTCTAAATTTATTCAACTTTTTTTAAAAGAGCTGATAATTTGTTAGTAAAAAAAAAAAGAGATAAGATTCTATTCTGCAACTAAGGACCTACAGTATTGATTATGTGACTTTAAATGTGAAAACTGAGGAAGGTCAAAGAAATATTTTCATTACATTACAGTGCAGTTACCTGAATTAAAAAAACCTGTGTAGTATCAATATGGTTTTGATTTATCTTCTTATAAAAAGTGATGGCTAGCAAGAATTTGGATTCAATGTGGATACGACAGCTAGCATTAAATAGTAGTTTACATTTTCTTGACATATTCTGCCTGATTTTTTAAAAAAATTTCTACAAGGTTTAGATTCCAAACATTTCACCCTTATTTTTGAAATTTGTAAGTCTTATTTAAATAGTACATCCTGTGAAGTATTATCACATATTGACTACTTTATCCTCTTTTTCTCTCATTTCCTAAACATAAACCCAAGTAATTTATTCAGATACATTTATAATTTCCATCACAGCTTCTTGATTCTTAATGATTTAAATCCTACCAGTTTTAAAGATGCTTAATATTCTTACTCATTGCTATAAATCACTATTCTGTTGTTTGAGTAAACTGAACATGTTCTGAGCATTAAATGTTTACTGGTTATTTATAATTTAACAGCAAATCTAATCTAATGAGAAGAAGTCTCAAGGAAACAAGTATATTTTCCTTCTGAGAGGTAAATAATTTAAGAATCATTTCAATGTTAGGTCATTCACTAGTCATGATCCTGATTTAAATATGTAAACATTCTGATTGTGAACAGCATTATAAGATTTACTGTTTCTTTATTCTTCCCTTTGAATCATGTAACTACATATTATTTAGATATCTTGGAAATAAGGAAGAAAAGATGCGAAATATTTCATTACAAAATGCACAGTTCTTTTCCTCAGATATGACAAGTCTCTAATTGCTCTGCTACCAACCAGGATGCCTAAGAGACTGGAGCACTGCTGTTATTTATTTGAAATCTCATGGATTCAGTTTTGACAGGACAGATAAATAAGTCAGAAAAGACTGAAAGATCAAGCTAGCTGAAAATTTACACTTTACTGCTGGAGTCCAACAAATTACTAGTCAAAATTTCAGTTTCTTTAAACAAACAAAAAAACATACAGCATAAAATAAAACTAAAGTACTAACGTGAATATAAAAAAGGTTGGAATTGAACTGCTAGGTAATGCAGTTTATAATATAATACTTGCCTGTTTATTGTGTTTATTGGTGGTAAAAATAAATTTTGATTATATGTTATAAAAAGGGGCTCACCAGTATTGGAATGCCATGTGTAAGATGCTGTGCGAATGGTGATAGACACAATAGCGTATTGCCTGATGCTACCTACATTGTCCAACAAAAATTATTTCTATGCTTTTCTTTCACAGAATCACAGAATGTTAGGGATCAGAAGGGACCTTGAAAGATCAGCTAGTCCAATCCCCCTGCCAGAGCAGCAACACGTAGATGAGGCTACACAGGAAGGCATCCAGGTGGGTTTTGAATGTCTCCAGGGAAGGAGACTCCACAACCTCCTTGGGCAGCCTGTTACAGTGCTCTGTTACCCTCACTGTGAAGAAGTTTCTTCTAAAATTTAAATGGAACCTCCTGTGTTCCAATTTATACCCACTGCTCCTTGTCTTATCATTGGTTGTCACTGAGAAGAGCCTGGCTCCATCCTCATGACACTCACCCTTTACATATTTATAAACATTAATGAGGTTGCCCCTCAGTCTCCTCCAAGCTAAAGAGACTCAGCTCCCTCAGCCTTTCCTCTTAAGGGAGATGCTCCGCTCCCTTAATCATCTTTGTGGCTCTGTGCTGGACTCTCTCCAGCAGTTCCCTGTCCTTCTGGAACTGAGGGGCCCAGCACTGGACACAATATTCCACGTGTGGTCTCACCAGGGCAGAGTAGAGGGGGAGGAGAACCTCTCTTGACCTACCTACCACCCCCCTTCTAACACACCCCATGATGCCATTGGTCTTCTTAGCCACAAGGGCACAGTGCTGGCTTATGGTCATCCTGTTGTCCACCAGGACCCCCAATTCACAAGTTATATTTGCATGAGGTTCCTTGGGTATAGGATGATAACCTTGTTACAGGGGCTATAATGTTCCCAGACAAAAAATTCCTTATTCCAACAAGCAACTATGAAACACTTGTCTATTAAAACAAAACAGGTTCTGGGGTGAGAGGGTAGCAAATAAGCAAAGATATGACAGTATCTGTATTAGCTGGTCAGATTTTTGAGATAGACACTGTGGCAAAATTGTTGGTGTACCAAGATTTTTAATCCTTGTATATATTACTATTAGATATTTGGTCTCTGTACTTCAAAAAATATTTAGACTATATGGCCAACTGAATGGATTATGTACCTTCTTTTACTTTCTCACTCTTTAAAAGATGAAAATTTGAAACAACCCTGGTGGGACTGGAACCTGTTTCTTCCAAGCAACCTTTTGTTTTGAAGTGGATGCTTAAAGAACTGAAGTCAACCCCTTAAATGTCCAGTTTGGGATATCTCACATGATCTCCTAGGAAACTGACTCTCATTCTACAACCATCAGCATGCAGCCTCAAAATTTTACTTATACACTTGGAAATGCATAGATTATGCCCAGAACCATACTTCTCAACTTTGTCTGCTCCCACTTTCTGTATCATTGTTCTTGAGAGACAAACTAAATTTAAAAATGACCCAATCCTTTGCTGGACTACTAGCCAATTCGGTCTGGCAGCAAGATGCATACTTCAAGTCAGAATTGTCCAAATGTGAATAATGAATTCAGATGCATTTATTTTCAGAGATGATTTTTCAGTTGTGTATATTTAAAAAAAATCTTGGCTATGAACCCAATGAGAAATTTCTTTAGAGTTTTTCTAAACTAATCTTATTTTTATAGACAAAAGTGTCAGCTCTGCAGACATTCAGGGCTGTATAGCTAGGTGTTCATACTTGTAGAACACACTATAATGGGTGTCCTTCCTTGGCGACATAGCCATGGCAAGACACAAAGCAGACCTTCTTTTTGCAACATAGAGGAACACATAATTATTTATATCTTTCCTTAGTGGACCACCGCCGTGGTCAAACTAGATACCAAGCTGTGAAAACACCCTTGACTCATATTAAACCCATGTTTAGACAGTGGAAGATGTAATTTTTAATAAGCCTTACCATGTCCATGTGTTTTATTTATTAATGTCACATTGGTAACCATAAGTCTATCACTTGGAGCTGTAGAAGCTGTGCTCTATGTAACTTCAAGCGAAACACTGTCTCTACTATCTGCATTTCTTAAAATAGTTTTTTTTTTAATAATAAAGTATTTCCAAGAAAATACAAAACATAGTTGATTATAATCTAAAAAAGACTTCCCGTTTGGATTTATGTCTTATTCTGAGGATGAAATGGTGCGGGCACAGGCAGCCTGTAAGAGAAGGGCAGGATGTGAAAATCTCCCTTTCATTACGAATGGACTTGTCTGTCTTCTAGCTGTGGAATGCCAACAATGAGAACAATTGGTGTCCCTCTGGCCAGTTTTCAGACAGGGACAGATGAATGGAAGCAGCCAAGAAATTTCTGAGTGAGGAGGAAGGAATTCATAGCTGTTAGAAACAGGGAGCCTGAATTTGGAAGTTGCAAGTATGACCGAAACACCTGCTTTCAAGCCGAAATCTTATTAAGAATGGAAACTGAGGGGAAGAGATGCAATAAATGGTGAGAAATTCCTGTTCACTGCAACACTTTCAAAGACAAGTCTAGGATGGAAAAGCTCTCTACCTAAAACTTTGGCTCAGATGAGGTCAAACAGTAAAAATCCCCTTACCTTCATCCCTGGATTATTGCCCCTCTTGGACAATTCTAAGATTTTAAGAGCTGGAACAGGGCATACTGAGTAAAACTTAGGCAAAAGCCTTAAAAATGTCACTATAATAAAATGATATTAGCTTCATGACTCTAGCAGACTTACCTCAAAGGGATTTTAAATTAATTTTCCTTCCCTATAGTAAAACCAATGCATTGCAGTGAATTCCTTGTCCTTCCTGCAGCCAGCGTGACAAAGCTACTTTGTAAATGTGGTATGTGCCATAAAGGCCTGGATGGCAAAGGTTACAGAGAGAGGCTGCTGCCAACTGGCCCTTGGATCTGGTTAAAAGAAAAACATCTTGTTTTCTTCAGTGTAGCTGGGGACGAGTGCATCAATTTGGTTAATGAAAGTATAGGTCTGAACAATAGCATACAATTCAGACTCCATACCACTGTCATATCTCCGAATTTCCAGGTTCAAGTTCCTTACCTCATGGCCAGTCTCATGAGTTGTGTGATCCCATTCAGTTTTTGCCCCTTTGATATTAGCAACATCAACAACAAACTCCCCTCTTTAAATCAGTTTTTTTTTTTTTTTTTTTTAATTTTAAGAACAACAAAGAACACGTGTCAGCAGTGGATAAGACACGAGCCAAAGTCTACAGGCTTCTGGCACTGTGGCTCAGTTTCTTCCAGCTGAGAAGTAATAATTTGACACCTCTGAAGCAGCAGGACCTCATACCCTGACAACTGCAGCCTTGTTCTACAGCTCTAAGCCATTCAAACACATGACAAAAATCACAGTCAGCAACATCCATAGTAGATTTTTTTCCCACCTTAGCAGTTCTTTCTTTCCTCTGATGTGGGCTTGGAGATAGACTCTGCGGTATCACTGTTAAGCTTTTCATTTATTTTTCCACGCTTACCCACACAGAAGGAAACACTCCCTTTTAGATGCCTGTCCAAATTATTCAAGAATACTTTTGACAGCTGCCAAGTAATTTAGAATGGTACCTTCTTAACACCTTCTCAAAACAGACCTGACAACCCCGAAGAGTAGAGCTTACCCTCACATTTAACCATTCTGTGCATGCTGAATTTACCAAAGCTATTAATTTCACTGAAGCACAGTTTTTTTTCTCTTAGTTGGCTGAAGGGGCTTCATGTTACTCTCAGCTAGAGTGAACATTGCCATTTACAAATTACTATAGTTTTTCTCCACTTGGCACCACAAAAAATTGTACTGTGGCTGATAAGACCTTGAAAGAATGGGGACTGTTTTATAG